>NC_135814.1:84490295-84814902 GCF_964213995.1 Mustelus asterias
GTTGATATTCAGGGGCTTGGCATGCAGTGGTCAATGTCTTACAGATAAATATGCTTCGAAGGGGGCTTGTTACAGGCTGCTTAGTCAGCTTGGAATCCTGCTCTCAGATTGGAGATCCATCTGCAAAATGGCCTGCGTCTGAGTTCTTAATTACAAAGAGATTTGAAATGGTTGCACAGCCACTTGGCCTCCTTCCTCCACAATGATTTCAAAAAGGGATGATTATCTGGTATCTGGACCTGGATTTAATATGAGGGCTTAGAGTGTCCTAGTCATTAGCTTCTGAAAGAGTCATTATCCATATCAATGATCTGCTTCAGGTAGTTATTGTCTAAGTAATAGACCCTAAAGCTCCACCAGAGGGGTAAGCTTATAGGGATATAAATGATGTCCATTTCCTTTCAATAGTTCCTGTTTGAAATGGACTTTGAAAATTTCAGGTGTGAGATTGCACGAGCAACCTGTCAGGGTATGACTCCAGTACAATCGATATAATGCCTTAAAATTCCAGACATCAGGTGACTTGTGGCAGCCATTGTTTGATTCAGCAAAGCTATTTTTAAATGAGCAAAGCAGAATAAAGTTTGATTCACAAAGTTTATGATTTCTTTCATGTCTGACTGACATGTCAAAAACCACATTTTCAAAATTTGATGTTGATAGATGACACTGCGAGCAGTGTAGGTGGAAGTGTAAAATTACAACGTGATAATCATAGAATAAGTAATTCAGCAAAACAATGGTAAACGGATCTCAACATAGACAAATGTGAATCATCCACATTGGACCTAACAAGGATAGAACAAGGAGTGGCTAAATGGGGAATAGGTTAGAATCAGTGGAGGGCAACAGAGAGTTGGGTGTTCAGGTACATCGAACATTAACAGAAAGAGAAAATATGTCTGCTAGTTGGGAAGGCTGGAGTGAAGGAATCCTGGCAGTTTAGGGTTTCTTTGTCGATATCCAAGACTGTTTCAAAAGTCACTGCAGAGTCAAATTGACTTTAGGTGAAGGTGCAAGAGAAAAATAGTGAACCTATTTGAATTAAATCTGGAATTTTAATAAATGGTGCAGGCTATTTTCCAGCCGTCTATTCAAATTGTTCTCTGTGGACAGTGCAATGTCTGACACCATTTTGGAACAACAGATCATGTTATTAAACAAAGTGTTTGTCAACTAAACTGATCAATTTATACCTGGGATTGGAAATTGAAGTCTCTTAGCATTATTCTTGGAAACATAACGATAATTCTTCTGACCATTCATCAAATATATTTGGATATAGAATAGCTTTCTCACAGATCCCAAAGCTAATGTCATTTACACATACAAACATGGGCGGCACGGTAGCACAGTGGTTAGCACTGCTGCTTCACAGATCCAGGGTCCTGGGTTCGATTCCCGGCTCGGGTCACTGTCTGTGTGGAGTTTGCACATTCTCCTCGTGTCTGGGTGGGTTTCCTCCAGGTGCTCCGGTTTCCTCCCACAGTCCAAAGATGTGCGGGTTAGGTTGATTGGCCAGGTTAAAAAAATTGCCCCTTAGAGTCCTGGGATGCGTAGGTTAGAGGGATTAGCGGGTAAAATATGTGGAGGTAGGGCCTGGGTGGGATTGTGGTCGGTGCAGACTCGATGGGCCGAATGGCCTCCTTCTGCACTGTAGGGTTTCTATGATTTCTCTGACAAAGTTTTAAAAAATGATATGCATGGATTTTTAAATTATTTGGTTTTTTTGTGTTGAACGAATGGAAGGGGAGGGAGTGGCTTAGTGGTATTGTCACTGGACTAGTAATTCAGAGATCCAGGGTATTTCGCTGGGGACCCAGAGAAATCAAATCCCACCATGGCAGATGGTGAAAATTAAATTCAATAAAAATCTAGAACTAAGAATCTATTGATTACCAAGAAACCATTGTTGATTATTGGGAAAAAAAACCATCTGGTTCACTAATGTCCTTTAGGGAAGGAAATCTGCCATCCTTATGTGTCTGGCCTACATGTGACTCCAGATCTACAGCAATGTGGTTGATTCTTAAATGTCCTCAGCGATGGGCAATAAATGCTGGTACAACCATTTTTCTATGTTACACCTAGTCTCAGCATTGGACACAATCAAATACAACTTCTCATTTATGCTTGAACAACATGCTTCAAGTCTAACTTTGCAAGAACACTCACTATTATACTACTTTTGACATTTCTAGTAAACCACATTAGCCATCGCTATTGACTTGGCCGATGAATCAAGGCTGTTTTGTTTTATTTTGCAGTTATCCACACCCACTGGCATCAGAACGCTCAAACACATATCACTTCAAACAAATCGTAGGGGCCGTCAATATTCTAATCCACTAAGACATCATAGGGCAGGATCGGAAAGGCCGGGCACAGGGATTGAGAAGAAGGATTCATCTATTGCCTTTTCATTTTGATACATACAATACACAAACTTGGGCGGCACAGTGGCACAGTGGTTAGCATTGCTGCCCCACAGCACCAGGGACCTGGATTCGATTCCCGGTTTGGGTCACTGTCTGTGTGGAGTTTGCACATTCTCCCCGTGTCTGAGTGGGTTTTCTCCAGGTGCTCTGGTATCCTCCAACAGTCCAAAGGTGTGCAGGTTAGGTGGATTGGCCATGCTAAATTCTCCCTTTAGTGTCAGGGGACTAGCTAGGGTAAATGAATGGGGTTATGGGGATAGGGCCTGGGTGTGTTTGTGGGCAGTGCAGACTTGATGGGCTGAATGGCCTCCTTCTGCACTGTGGGATTCTAACAAAAAATGCTGGAAAATCTCAGCAAGTCCGACAGCATCTGTGGAGAGAGAGTAGACCCTTCAGGGTCATCTAGGCTCGAAATGTTGGCTCTATTCTCTCTCCATGGATGCTGTCAGACCTGCTGAGATTTTCCAGCATATTCTGTTTTTGCTTCAAATTTCAGCATCCGCAGGATTTTACTTTCAAACTTGGAGTGCCTGCTTGCAGCCCAGCGCTAAATGCGCTGCTGAATGGCTGCACACCTCAAGGAGGAGGCCAAAGTTGATGCAAAGTCAGCGCTATTTAAAAATGAGCCTGCACTGTGTCAAGCCAGCCTGCACCTCTTAAAGGGGAGATACATCTTGGCCGCAACAGGTGCTGGAACTAAACGGAGAAGAAGGGAAAACCAGTTCAGAGCTTGTTCAAGGTTGAACTGGCACAGATTTGGAGGAACTGGTTTTGAGCTCCTCTCAGCTGGATATGATTGGAGACAACTGATTAACTAGTAATTCCACTGGCCTCATCAGAAAGCCAGTGGGGATTCCCAGTTGCTGCGTTGGCACTAGTACTTCCCTGCCAACTGCGACCAGAACCAGTTCATCTGTTGTCAATTTTACTAAAACCAGTAAAAACCCCTCTCTTTCCCCCTCAAACTTTCCCTCCAGCTCTCTCTCTCTTTTCTCCCACCCTCGCCCATCCCGCTATGCCTCTCTGCCTTCCCTCCCCCCACTGCAGTCACCACTCTCCCTCCTCCTATGTCCTTTAACATTCATTATATATTGTCTTGTCTTGAGATTGGATGACTTCTCTTGATGAAAATCCGTTAGAGGAGCAAGCTTAATGTCTTATTTTATAATTTTTTTATGCAGAAATAAAATTGTAAGAATGACATAGGTGCCAATTTCAATGGAGATTCACACGTGTGGAAATTTATACCTGATCAGAACTGGCCCTCCAGAGTAAAAGCAGCATTGATGTAAATGAATACATTTGTAATATTCCATAAAAAAAACAAGAAAAGGATTATTTCGTCATCTCAATCATGGACTTTGTCCTCTTTTTATTCTATTATTATTCAGGATTGGATTGATGCTTGCACCCACCAGGCATCTTGCAAATTTCTCTGGACTATATAGACTGGCCAACCAGCTGCACAAACTTCTTATTCCCAACCAACACTCCTCCATAGTAGCAGCAGCTGCCCCTTTTCTCCCTCGATCACAGCAACTCCCCCCTCGATCACAGCAACTCCCCCTTTCTCCCTCGATCACAGCAACTCCCCCCTCGATCACAGCAACTCCCCCTTTCTCCCTCGATCACAGCAACTCCCCCTTTCTCCCTTGATCACGGCAACTCACCCCCTCTATTGCATCAGCTCCCCCCGTTCTCCCTAAATCACAGCAATTCTCCCCCCAGTCACATCAACTCTCCCTTTCCCCCAGATGACAGAAACTCCCCCGCTTTTCCCCCCCCCCCACCAATTGCAGCAAATCCAGCGAAGCATTCATGGAACAGCATCAGAACTTGGACTGCGCTCCCAAAGGCACATCAACCAGTGTGGGAGAACCAACGGCGGAGGTAGTGACATCAGCAGAGGCAGAAAGAACAGCAGAGACAGCAGTAGTGGTGGAGGCAGCACTATTAGTGTAGGAGATGGCAAGGTGGCAGAAGAGGTGACAACATCAGTCGAGGAACCATAGAACCAAAAAATCCCTACAGTGCAGAAAGTGGCCATTCGGCCCATCGCGTCTACACCAACTCTCCTATGGTCAAATGGACAACTGCCTGAGCAATTAGGCCCAACGTAAAATTGGACACTTTCAATGAATACAACTCAACTCCTTCTACAAGTAAGGCCTAATGGAATGTGGATCATGTTGCCACAGGTCAAAAGCAACGCAAACCAGAGCTGTCTCGCATATTGAACAGAGTACATGACTTGAACAATGGGGAAGTTATTATGACCCAAATCCAGAACCCAGACTCTTTTCATATTGAATAGAGAAGCTCAAACTTTACAATGGAAGAGTTGTTATGATCCGAAACCCATCAGGAGGTACTCAACCGGAAGGCATTATGATTGTGCATTCCCTAGTTTCAGCCAGACCCCCTGCTATTAATCATATCCTGAAAGGAGATATGTTCAACTAGGATGACCTGGCTTCACTTCATTGGATACTGTGACTCCCACCGTGTCACCCCATTGTCTGAAAGCCAGAGAACATTCCAGAAGGGCTCGAAGAAGGGGGAGGATAAAAACAGCCATTTTCAAGACAAACTCCAGCGAAGACTCCACCAAATCTACTGTGACCTGGGAAGACCGCAAGAGGACGTGCAAAATCCACCTTTGTGCTAAGAGGACCCTGAGTTCATCTGTGTCGCCGTGAGCTCAGTGAATTGAACCCAACAGTCCAATCGAATTCACCAGACCGGCTAGTATCTGTTTCTTGGACAATTAGCCTAGTTTGGGGAAACGGTAACTTAATTTACTGGATAAGAGTTATTTTTCTAACCTGCGAGTGTTTTTAATAAAGCTAAATTCCAAACACAGTCCCTTATCTGTCTCATAAAATAAGAGCACTTGGGTAAACATGTTTTGCGTGATAAACTGGTGTAAGTGTCTGTATAGAGTATTTCACAGAGAACAGACTGAGAGAGCATTTTCTTCATCCGGCAGTAAGTATACTTCAGTTGCAAGCAATAAAAGAACTAACTTCACAAAATAAATCAAACATAAAGGTTTAGTAAAGAAACTTCAGTACACCAACACTTGGGGCCACTCCTTGGGCCACACAAGCTCTCCACAATTCCCATCTGCTTTCTATTTATACTGAGTCAGCTGATCACCACAACATTTTGCCATTGGTTACATTCTCTACCGGGCCAACTGATCAGCTGACTCTCACAGCATGTCACCATTGGTTACATTATAACAGATTCCAATGTTATCATTGGTTACATTATAACACATCTCACCTAAGCCCACCCCTGCTCTATCCCCTTAACCGCACAGATTTAACCTCACACCCTCCTCCTTCTCATCCTCCTCTTCCTCCCCCACCCATTCCCCCTGCCCCTCTCCCTCCCATCTATTCCTCCTGCTCAGCTACGTACGTTTTTATAACTGGTGAAAGGGGCTGTACCCTCATCAAAGAACAAACAAAGAACAAAGAACAATACAGCACAGGAACCGGTCCTTCGGCCCTCCAAGCCCGCGCCGCTCCCTGGTCCAAACTAGACCATTCTGTTGTATCCCTCCATTCCCACTCCGTTCATGTGGCTATCTAGATAAGTCTTAAACGTTCCCAGTGTGTCCGCCTCCATCATCTTGCCTGGCAGCGCATTCCAGGCCCCCATCACCCTCTGTGTAAAATACGTCCTTCTGATATCCGTGTTAAACCTCCCCCCACTCACCTTGAACCTATGACCCCTCGTGAACGTCACCACCGACCTGGGAAAAAGCTCCCCACCGTTCACCCTATCAATGCCTTTCATAATTTTATACACCTCTATTAGGTCACCCCTCATCCTCCGTCTTTCCAGTGAGAACAACCCCAGTTTACCCAATCTCTCCTCATAACTAAGCCCTTCCATACCAGACAACATCCTGGTAAACCTCCTCTGCACTCTCTCTAAAGCCTCCATGTCCTTCTGGTAGTGTGGCAACCAGAACTGGGCGCAGTATTCCAAATGCGGCCGAACCAACGTTCTATACAACTGCCACATCAGACCCCAACTTTTATACTCTATGCCCCGTCCTATACAGGCAAGCATGCCATATGCCTTATTCACTACCTTCTCCACCTGTGACATCACCTTCAAGGATCTGTGGACTTGCACACCTAGGTCCCTCTGCATATCTACACCCTTTATGGTTCTGCCATTTATCGTATAGCTCCCCCCTATGTTAGTTCTACCAAAATGCATCACTTCGCATTTATCTGGATTGAACTCCATCTGCCATTTCTTTGCCCAAATTTCCAGCCTATCTATATCCTTCTGTAGCCTCTGACAATGTTCCTCACTATCTGCAAGTCCAGCCATTTTCGTGTCGTCCGCAAACTTACTGATCACCTCAGTTACACCTTCTTCCAGATCGTTTATATAAATCACAAACAGCAGAGGTCCCAATACAGAGCCCACTAGTCACAGGCATCCAGCCGGAAAAAGACCCTTCCACTACTACCCTCTGTCTTCTGTGACCAAGCTAGTTCTCCACCCATCTAGCCACCTCCCCCTTTATCCCATGAGATCCAACCTTTTGCACCAACCGACCATGAAGGACTTTGTCAAACGCTTTACTAAAGTCCATATAGACGACATCCACGGCCCTTCCCTCGTCAACCATTCTGGTCACTTCTTCAAAAAAGTCCACCAGGTTAGTGAGGCATGACCTCCCTCTCACAAAACCATGCTGACTATCGTTAATGAGTTTATTCCTTTCTAAATGCGCATACATCCTATCTCTAAGAATCCTCTCCAACAACTTCCCTACCACGGACGTCATTGAGAGGAGAGGTTGTGCAGGAGGAAGCAGGCAATGGTGAATCAACAGAGTTGAGGAGAAACTACTTCTCCCAAAGGGTTGTGAATCTGTGGAATTCGCTGCCCCAAAGTGTGGTGGATGCTGGGACACTGAGTAAATTTAAGGAGGAGTTTGACAGATTTTTAATTGGTAATGGGTTGAAGGGTTATGGGGATAAAGCTGGAAAATGGGGAGGAGGAGCATTTCAGCCATGATCGAATGGCAGAGCGGACTCGATGGGGTTGAATGATCTAATTCTGCTCCTATATCTTATGAACTTATGACACAGGCTCTGGCAATGGTGGGGGTACTTCCAGAGTTGTCCAGGCAACACCTCAATGGTCTGTGTGTTAGAGTTTCATGCGTCAGCATGTTTATCATTATCCTCATGCTGCCCATATGCGGTTGGGTTGCACATCAGAGTCACGAGCCAGGACGTCAGCAGATAGCTCTTGTTGTCAAGTAGCCACCACATTTCATGTGATGACTCAAATATTGATAGCACAGGGGACTGGTGCAGAATGAAAGCATCTTGTTCTGCCACGATAATAGGCTTGAATGATATTCTGAGCATGGTCACATATCAACTACAGATTTAGAAATTGGAACATTGTGCAGTTGCAGTATACCTCACCTCTCAGACGTGGGGGGAAATGTTTCTGCTTCAGCCCGACATGGGAGATGTAGCAGGCGGGACAGGACCATGCAAAGATCCGCTGATCTCGGGCAGGATTTTAAGGTCTTGGGGCAAGCACGGCTGGAAAGTCCCACACGTAGTGTCTGAAAAACCATATATGTGCAGTTAATGACATGCTGAAGTATGGAAAAGCCTACTTACATAGAACATAGAACAGTACAGCACAGAACAGGCCCTTCGGCCCACGATGTTGTGCCGAGCTTTATCTGAAACCAAGATCAAGCTATCCCACTCCCTATCGTCCTGGTGTGCTCCATGTGCCTATCCAATAACCGCTTAAATGTTCCTAAAGTGTCTGACTCCACCATCACTGCAGGCAGTCCATTCCACACCCCAACCACTCTCTGCATAAAGAACCTACCTCTGATATCCTTCCTATATCTCCCACCATGAACCCTATAGTTATGCCCCCTTGTAATAGCTCCATCCACCCGAGGAAATAGTCTTTGAACGTTCACTCTATCTATCCCCTTCATCATTTTATAAACCTCTATTAAGTCTCCCCTCAGCCTCCTCCGCTCCAGAGAGAACAGCCCTAGCTCCCTCAACCTTTCCTCATAAGACCTACCCTCCAAACCAGGCAGCATCCTGGTAAATCTCCTCTGCACTCTTTCCAGCGCTTCCACATCCTTCTTATAGTGAGGTGACCAGAACTGCACACAATATTCCAAATGTGGTCTCACCAAGGTCCTGTACAGTTGCAACATAACGCCACGGCTCTTAAACTCCAACCCCCTGTTAATAAAAGCTAAACCTGTTGATAAAAGCAAACACACTATAGGTCTTCTTCACAGCTCTATCCATTTGAGTGGCAACCTTTAGAGATCTGTGGATATGGACCCCAAGATCTCGCTGTTCCTCCACAGTCTTCAGAACCCTACCTTTGACCCTGTAATCCACATTTAAATTTGTCCTACCAAAATAAATCACCTCACATTTATCAGGGTTAAACTCCATTTGCCATTTTTCAGCCCAGCTTTGCATCCTATCTATGTCTCTTTGCAGCCTATAACAGCTCTCCACCTCATCCACTACTCCACCAATCTTGGTGTCATCAGCAAATGTACTGATCCACCCTTCAGCCCCCTCCTCTAAGTCATTCATAAAAATCACAAAGAGCAGAGGACCAAGCACTAATCCCTGCGGCACTCTGCTAGCAACCTGCCTCCAGTCCAAAAATTTTCCATCCACCACCACCCTCTGTCTTCGATCAGATAGCCAGTTACCTATCCAATCGGCCAACTTTCCCTCTATCCCACACCTCCTCACTTTCATCATAAGCCGACCATGGGGGACCTTATCAAACGCCTTACTAAAATCCATGTATATGACATCAACTGCCCTACCTTCATCAACACACTTAGTTACCTCCTCAAAAAATTCAATCAAATTTGTGACGCACGACTTGCCCTTCACGAATCCGTGCTGACTATCCCGGATTAATCTGCATCTTTCTAAATGGTCGTAAATCCCATCCCTAAGGACCTTTTCCATCAATTTACCAACCACCAAAGTAAGGCTAACCGGTCTATAATTACCAGGGTCATTTCTATTCCCTTTCTTAAACAGAGGAACAACATTCGCCACTCTCCAGTCCTCTGGCACCATCCCCGTGGACAGTGAGGACCAAAGATCAAAGCCAAAGGCTCTGCAATCTCATCCCTTGCCTCCCAAAGAATCCTAGGATACATTTCATCAGGCCCAGGGGACTTATCGACCTTCAGTTTATTCAAAACTGCCAGTAAATCCTCCCTCTGAACAACTATTTCCTCCAGCCTATTAGCCTGTAACACCTTCTCTTCCTCAAAAACATGGCCCCTCTCCTTGGTGAACACTGAAGAAAAGTATTCATTCATCACCTCGCCTATCTCTACTGACTCCATACATAGGTTCCCACTACTGTCCTTGACTGGCCCTAACCTCACCCTGGTCATTCTTTTATTCCTCACATAAGAGTAAAAAGCCTTGGGGTTTTCCTTGATCTGACCCGCCAAGGACTTCTCGTGTCCCCTCCTAGCTCTCCTAAGCCCCTTTTTCAGCTCATTCCTTGCTAACTTGTAACCCTCAATCGAGCCATCTGAACCTTGTTTCCTCATCCCTACATAAGCTTCCCTCTTCCTTTTCACAAGACATTCCACCTCTTTCATGAACCATGGTTCCCTCACTCGGCCATTTCCTCCCTGCCTGACAGGGACATACCTATCAAGGACACCCAGTATTTGTTCCTTGAAAAAGTTCCACTTTTCATTAGTGCCTTTCCCTGACAGTTTCTGTTCCCATCTTATGCCCCTAATTCTTGCCTAATCGCATCATAATTACCTCTCCCCCAATTGTAAACCTTGCCCTGCCGTACGGCCCTATCCCTCTCCATTGCAATAACAAAAGACACCGAATTGTGGTCACTATCTCCAAAGTGCTCTCCCACAACCAAATCTAACACTTGGCCCGGTTCATTTCCCAGTACCAAATCCAATGTGGCCTCACCTCTTGTCGGCCTATCCACATATTGTGTCAGGAAACCCTCCTGCACACACTGCACAATAACTGCCCCATCCAAACTATTTGACCTACAAAGGTTCCAATCAATATTTGGAAAGTTAAAGTCCCCCATGACAACTACCCTGTGACCCCCACACCTATCCATAATCTGCTTAGCAATTTCTTCCTCCACATCTCTATTACTATTTGGGGGCCTATAGTAAACTCCTAACAACGTGACTGCTCCTTTCCTATTTCTAACTTCAGCCCATATTACCTCAGTGTGCAGATCCCCCTCAAAGTGCCTTTCCGCAGCCGTTAGACTATCCTTGATTAACAATGCCACTCCTCCACCTCTTTTACCAGCTTCCCTACACTTACTGAAACATCTATATCCCGGAACGTCCAACAACCATTCCTGTCCTTGATCTACCCACGTCTCCGTAATGGCCACAACATCGTAGTCCCAAGTACCAATCCACGCCTCAAGTTCATCTACTTTGTTCCGGATGCTCCTTGCATTGAAGTAGACACACTTCAACCCACCTTCCTGTCTACCGGTACCCACCCTTGACCTTGATACCTTCCCCAATACCTCTCCACCCTCAACCTCTGGACTACAACTCCTTTTCCCACTCCCCTGACAAATTAGTTTAAACCCCCCTGAAGAGCCGTAGCAAATTTCCCTCCCAGGATATTGGTGCCCCTCTGGTTCAGGTGCACCCCGTCCTGTTTGTACAGGTCCCACCTTCCCAAGAATGTGTTCCAATTATCCACGTATCTGAAACCCTCCCTCCTACACCATCCCTGCAACCACATGTTTAACTGCACTCTCTCCCTGTTCCTCAACTCGCTATCCCGTGGCACTGGTAACGTACCAGAGATGACCACATGTTTTGACTTGGCTCTCAGCTTCCAGCCCAGCTCCTGAAATTCCTGTTTTAAATCCCCGTCCCTTCTCTTACCTATGTCGTTGGTACCAATGTGTACCACGACTTGTGACTGCTTCCCCTCCCCCTTAAGAATCCGGAAAACACGGCCTGAGACGTCACGGACCTTGGCATCCTGTAGGCAACATACCATCCTCGAGTCTCTTTTGCTGCCACAGAACCTCCTATCTATCCCTCTAACTAACGAGTCCCCAATAACTACTGCCCTCCCGCTCTCCCCCTTACCCTCCCGAGCCACAGAGACGGACACAGTGCTGGAGATCCTCTCACTGCGGCTCACCACTGCTATGTCGTCCCCCTCAACCGTATCCAAAGCGCAATACTTGTTGCTAAGGGGAACGACCACAGGGGATCCCTGCACGGACTGCTTCCTCCCAGCCCCTCTCACCATCACCCATCTATTTTCATTCCTCGGAGATCCTCACAAAGTCAAATACACACTCTGCCTGCGTCTCTATGCAGAGAGAAGACAATAAACTTCCTTCTCTCGGCTAAAAATGCATCAGTCACCTCCTTTGAGCAGTAATGGACAATGAACTGGGAAGTGTTCCTGATGTCACCTGCTTCAATTTGGAATGATCCCCACACAATGACATTCATGACCACAGTCACCATCATAGCCACTGGTGGTGGCAGCCTCTTCCTGCTCCGAGCTGCAGGTCTGTCCACAAGAAGTGGCAGATTTCAGTGAACACCTCCTTCATAAAATGGAAACAGAATCCCTACAGTGCAGAAGGAGGCCATCAGCCCATCGAATCTGCACCAACTCTCTAACAGAGCATGTTACCCAGCCCTATCCCCGTAACCCCAAGTATTTACCCCACTAATCTCCCTAACCTACTCATCATGGGACACTAAGGGATAATTTAGCATGGCTAATCCACCTAACCTGCAAATCTTTGGAGTGCGGGAAATCCACATAGACATGGGGAGGATGTGCAAACTCCGCACAGACAATCACCCATGGCTGGAATTGGACCCGGTTCACTGGCACTGTGAGGCAGCAGTGCTAATGATGATGTATACATTGTTCCTGGCTAGATTGAGGTCAGAGAAATGCTCCTGAAAATCCTTGGTGGACAAGGATTTCTGCTTCAAGCCCTCCTTCCCCCTCCCCATCCTTCTCTTCTTCTCCTCCTCCCTCTGGGAACAGCTTGCCTTCCTTTGCTCAATCTTCTTGTCATTCAGCAAGTCAAAGGGATAGTATCCATAGGGATCTGACCAGAACTCTTGAAGACTTCACCACTTGCTACACCAATCCTCGCAAATTTCATTCACTTTCAACTGCTCTTAAAATAAAACTCACAGCTTCCACGGACTCAGGTAAGCCCAAGTAAAAATCAGCGAACAATTCTATTTTTATTTATTAGTGTCACAAGTAGGCTTACATTAACACTGCAATGAAGTTACTGTGAAAATCTCCTAGTTGCCACACTCCGGCACCTGTTCAGGTACACTGAGGGAGAATTTATCATGGCCAACACACCTCATCACCATGTCTTTCAGACTGTGGGAGGAAACCGGATTAAAGGAGTGGTTGATTCCCCAAAAAAAGGCACTGTTAGGTGGGGGTGGGGATGGAGATTCATTCACGCTGTTGGACAGGGATTCAGCCACGCATGTTCACGAGAGGGTGTTAGATAGGACAGCCATGTCAAAAATGACAGCGCTGGCATCGAAAACCTTCTAGAGCCACAACT
This sequence comes from Mustelus asterias, assembly GCF_964213995.1. Taxonomy (NCBI): domain Eukaryota; kingdom Metazoa; phylum Chordata; class Chondrichthyes; order Carcharhiniformes; family Triakidae; genus Mustelus; species Mustelus asterias. Next base: position 84,503,396 of record NC_135814.1, read on the forward strand.
TCTACAACCAAGCAGGACAAGGGTAGCAGGCACATAGGAACACCAGCATCTGAAAGATCCCCTCCATGCCACACACCATCCTAACCTGGAAATACATCACCGTTCCTCACTGTTGCTGGGTCAAAATCCTGGAACTCCCTCCCTAACAGCGCTGTGGGTGTACCTACACCATATGGACTGCACTGCTTCAGGCAGATGGCTCATCATCACCTTCGCAAGGCCAGTTAGGGGTGGGCAATGAATGCTGGTCTAGCCAGCAATGTCCACATCCCATGAAAGAATTTTTAAAAATTAACATAACACATTGGCTGACATCACAATCTACCGAACCTGTAAAGTTCCCATGCAGGCTCCTTAGACCCACAACAATGACCTCACCAAAATGACATCCAGAGTAGACCATGCTGAAAGTGTACACGTACAGTGTGAATGCCATTTTGATACCCAAATGTACACATTGTGTTGTAATTATGGGTGCTAATGAGAAAAACTTTGTGTCCCATATTTCCAAATAATACTGATGTCAGTCCATTGTTATAATCTGGTTCAGGACTAGCATCATTTTGTTTAAAATAGACAATACTTGGAATCCCAGTTACCCATGAGGAGAATTAAGCAACAAGATTCCATGGTTATAAACAAACAAAATAAACTTTACTATACAAAGTCAAAAAAATTGTAATATCTCACTCATACTCTAATGTTCAGAATTAACATGGGGTAAACATGAATTAACTTACAACTGTGGTTGAACACATATCAGTGTACATCACATGGCAGATGTGACCAAAGCAGATCCCACAGATTTTTCAGCAAGCCACCCAGATGTCAGTGACCACTGTGAGTCACACAATCTCATTAAAGTTCTGTCTCTCTCAGGAGGGATTTCAAACACTTCACTTTCAAAGATCAAGCATCTGAATTCCCTTAAAAGCCATTCTGTGCCTCAAGGATTGCTCACCTTCCCGGAGGTTCAATCTCTCTTCCTGAGATTGTGTTCCACGGGATTCACAGAGCTATATCCTGTCTCTAATTATCGCACACTTCCAGCTCTTTCACAGATCGCTAGGTCCATCAAGTTGGTACTGCTCTAGGTCTCTCCAAACTCCAGTCCCCAGCCTACACCAAGCTATTAATGGCTCCCAGACTTCCCTGAACCCTAACTGCTTGGCACAGATCCAGAGAACTTCTGTCACCCTCTCAGCCTCCCAGGAGCCCTCTGAGCTCTAACTGCCTGGAGCCTATTTACAGCTCCCAGAAACTTCCCTATGAATAGCAAACCACATGAAGTCCAACACCACCCCCCGCCCCCACACACCGCCCCCCACACCACCACCCCCACACACACAACCCCCCACACCACTACTCCTACACACCCCCTCCTCTCCCCCCCCCCCACCCCCACCCACACATCGCCTAAACAAAACATCTCTCTGGGCTGCACTACTTTGTAAGCAGTGTAGGCATCGCATTCCAATTCTCCCACAAAGTAAGCCCACTTGCTCTTCTATTGCTGCATCTCTTCTATGCTGACACTATTAAACAAATGTAGGTTACCTTCTGAATTGCCATTCTGTTGCAGGTGTTCTTGCAATCTCCAGAGCCTCGCATTTAAATGACCTTACCTTCACAACCACAATCTTCCCAGAATTAAACGATACCTCTAAAGTAATAACAAGAAGGATGAACTGGACATTTGTCTCACTATTTACATATAAATATAGTGCGTTTGTATGGGCATAAAAATGTGCACATATATGGGTGGCACAGTGGTTAGCACTGCTGCCTCACAGCGCCAGGGACCTGGGTTCAATTCCAGCCTCGGGTGACTGTGTGGAGTTTGCACACTCTCCCCGTGTCTGCGTAGGTTTCCTCCAGGTGCTCCGGTTTCCTCCCACATTCCAAATATGTGCAGGTTTGCTGGATTGGCCACGATAAATTGTCCCTTAGTGTCCAAAGATGTATAGGTAAGGGGAATTAGTGGGGTAAATATGTGGGGTTACGGGGATAGGGCTCTGTCAGAGAGTCAGCGCAGGCTCGATGTGTTGAATGGCCTCCTTCGGCACTGTAGGGATTCTATGATTTCTCTGAGCATGTGGGAATGGTGGATTGCCATGTTTCAACAACCCTTGACCCAGGCGCAGGACACAAATCTTGACTATATTACAACAGATGGTTCGCAGATGCTTGTGGCAAAGTGGTCACACACTCCATTGCCTAACCACTGAAATGTTATTGTCATGAAAGTACAGACAAATGCAACCATTTCCATGGCCCTGTGAGCTGGCCGTTTCTGACTTCTAAATATAAAGTCAGGATTTTATGGAACCAAGATTGTATCCAACAGAATTCAATGAGTTGTTCATCGTTACTATGACACAATGATAAGTTTCACTGTGGGTTTCAGGATGTTGTAACATGTGGCGTTGTATAACATCAATGTTAGGACAACTTTGATCATGGAAGTGATTTGATGGATAATGCTTGTTATATGATTGAAGAGATTTGAAGAATTCAGCCTTTCTCCAACACAAACACACTCACAAAGGTACTGTCTATGTGCAATCAACAGCCTGTGGGGACAGTTAATGTTGCAACATCCAAACTCTTATCAAAAGAGAAGTCTCAGCAATTTGCATGTTACATGTAATTGAGGGTTACAAGGATAAATACAGATTCAGATGGTCAAACAGTGGAAGCTAATGACCCTTATAATCCCCGAGCCATGGAGATATTATCTATAGAGAGCAACTGTAATGAGTCGTCAAGAACTGTGCTTAAATATTTATTTTTGTGCCTGAGAGGGTGTGGTGGGGGCAAGGGCTGGTCATGGAAAATGTTTTACAGAACCACTCATCTGGAATATTAATGAGATGCTGGGAGGTTGGAAACTTTAATTGAGAGCAGGTTACAGATGAACGGGGAGGGGGTGAGAGTCAAACTTTGATACAACTGAGAACAAGCCAGTCAGTTGTATCAAAGCATACAAAATAAGAATGAAACCATAGAATCCATAGATTCCCTATGGTGCAGAAGGAGGCCGTTTGGCCCATTGAGTCTACACCGACTCTCCAAAAGAGCATCTTACCCAGACCTGTTTCTCCCCCCGAGCTATCCCCATAATCCTGTGCATTTATCATAGCTAGCTAACCTAACCTGCACATCTTTGGACTATAGCAGGAAATCCACACAGACACAGGGAGAACGTGCAAACTCCACACAGACTCAATTCGGCCTCAGGTGACTGTATGTCTGGAGTTTGCACATTCTCCCCATGTCTGCATGGGTTTCTTCCGGATACTCCAGTTTCCTCCCACACTCCAAAAACATGTAGGTAAGATGGATTGGCCATGCACTTTAGTGTCAGGGAGATTAGCAGGTTGTAACACGTGAGGTGACAGGGATAGGGACTGGGTGGGATTGTTGTCGGTGCAGGCTCAATGGGCTGAATGGCCTCTTTCTGCACTGTAGGGATTCTATGAAAACTGACCTAACATAACCAGGAATTTCCCCATCCAAACCATCTTCAGATGCTAATGGACTATTCATGAAATTGTTACAAAATGTAAGAAGACACAGATTTGGGAAAGGGTTTCATGGCAATCTTTATCACCGGTGTAATGTTTGTTTTTTAAGAAACATATATTTCAGTAATAAGAGCAGTGTCACCAGCCCCTTGCAATTTGAAAATATGGTTTCAAACTTTCAGCTGACTTTATTGTATTCTTTTCTCCTATCATTCAAAGTTCTGCTTCTCTATGGTGATGTATTAATATTGACTGTCGGTAAGCACTGTATATTAATATATTCGTGTATTCACCGGAATTGACATCACAGGTCACTAACGCAGGAAACTGCTAGAGTGAAGGAACAGCATTTAGTGAACACCACACTGTAAATAAAGCTCCGTTGTTTTTAACTCTCTGTGCTTCCTAGCATCAATTCTTCAATGTTCAACATGTACTGCCCACCCAAGTATGATGCCAAAGTTTTTACTCATTGCTCTCCTCCCTCAGCTTCGGGACTGAGCAACTCCTCATCCGAGGTGACTTCAAAATCCATCTCAATTCATTGTGTTCTCTCTCCTCTGAGTTCACACCCTCCACGTTAACTCTCCAAAAGCCACCACATCCGACGACCCATTTATTACCTTATCCATCACATACTGGTATACAAAGTGTGGCACTGGTATACAAAGTGGGCGACACAGCGGTTAGCACTGCTGCCTCACAGCACCAGGGACCCAGGTTCGATTCACAGCTTGGGTCACTGTCTGTGTAGAGTTTGCATGTTCTCCCCGTGTCTGCATGGGTTTCCTCCGGGTGCTCCGGTTTCCTCCCACAGTCCGAAAGACGTGCTGATTAGGTGCATTGACCCAAACAGGTACCAGAATGTGGCGACTAGGGAATTTTCACAGTAACTTCATTGCAGTGTTAGTGTAAGCCTACTTGTGACAATAATAAATAAACTTTTAAAAAGTGCATCAGAGAGACCATGAAGATTGACAAATACCACACCATCCCCCAAGACAGCTGCCTTCTCATCAGTGACATTGGGATACCCCTCCTCAAGAAAGAAATGACCACCAATTCTGCATAGGCGACCAATCAATAGCAAGAATATTAACATGTATCAACCAATAACAAACACAATATCCTGACCAATCAACAGTCAGATCCCACCCGTATTCCTATCCTCCATATATTCCAGTCTGGGTTCTTCTAGACAATGGGCAGTGTATTCTGTGTGAAATGTTGAGACCTCCCTGTTTGTCTAAAGAACTCTTTTAAGGTAATAAGTGCTCCTTTCAGAGCAAGGTTTTTATGGTGTAACTATAAAATTCTCCGACCCAATTCTCTGCAATACCTTGCACATCTTTTGCAACTTTTGTCATTCCAGTTCATGTTATTATTCCATCCTAAAGTTTTTTTTAAGTTTAAAGTTTTTTTATTAGTATCACAAGTAGGCTTACATTAACATTGCATTAAAGTTACTGTGAAAATCCCCTAGTCGCCACACTCCAGCGCCTGTTAGGGTACACTGAGGGAGAATTGAGCATGGCCAATGCACCTAACCAGTACGACTTTTGGACTGTGGGAGGAAACTGGAGCACCCGGAGGAAACCCACACAGACATGAGGAGAACATGCAGACTCCGTACAGACAGTAACCCAAGCCGGGAATCGAACCCAGATCCCTGGCACTGTGAAGCTGCAGTGCCATCATGTCACCCCAGCCTAAGATTGTGATGAATCATTTTATACTCCATTTTCATTGATATTTACAAAATTAAAATTACTCAATATGGCATAATCAAAGGTCAGGTTTGAATTAACTAAATACAGTCTGTAATAGAATAATAATTCTATTACTGACTATACATTTGAAGGTGATGAGTACTACGTGGTGGGCTGTAAATGGTTAACATTGAAATACATAACAGTAAATCTTCCAGTCCCTCTCACCACGGGAATCATCACGAGTGGGACGGAAAATTAGGTGGACCGCTTAAAGGTCCGTTGACCTCAGGCAGAAATTTGCATTCTCAGGATGAGCACACCGGAAATCCTACCCATAGCTTATAAGATTAACTTCCTTCACAGAACTAAGCGACCTTTCAAGTGAATTTATGCCTCTGATGCCAAGCTTAATCTTTGATTTGATTTGATTTGATTTATTATTGTCACAGGTATTGGGATACAGTGAAAAGTTTCGTGCACGCTGTACAGACTAAACATATCTTTCATAGAGTACATCGGGAGAAAGAAAGGTGCAGAATGTAGTGTTACAGTCCTAGCTAGGGTGTAGAGAAAGATCAGCTTAATATAAGGTAGATCCATTCAAAGGTCTGATGGCAGCAGGGAAGAAGTTGTTCTTGAGTTGGTTGGTACGTGATTTCAGACTTTTGTATCTTTTTCCTGTTGGAAGAAGGTGGAAGAGAGTATGTGTGGGGTTGAGGGGTCCTTGATTATGCTGGCTGCTTTTCCGAGACAGCGGGAAGTGTAAACGGAGTCAATGGATGGGAGGCTGGTTTGTGTGATGGACTGGGCTACATTCACAACCCTTTGTAGTTTCTTGCAGTCTTGGACAGAGCAGGAGCCATACCAAGCTGTGATACAACCAGAAAGAATGCTTTCTATGGTGCATTCTATAAAAGTTGGTGAGAATGGTAGTGGACATGCTGAATTTCCTTAGCCTCCTGAGAAAATAGAGGTGTTGATGGGCTTTCTTAACTATAGTGTCAGCGCGGATAGATCTGGAAAGGTTGTTGGTGATCTGGACACTTAGAAACGTGAAGATCTCGAATATATCCAATTCATCCCCATTGATGTAGACAGGCACATGTCGGTGACTATCTCCTTTGTTTTGTTGACAGTGAGGGAGAGATTATTGTTGTCACACTATTTCATCAGATTCTCTATCAAACCATGATGCATGTCAAAGGCCTGTGGAGACCAAAATCAGGCTGTAACAAATTACTAAGTATTTTTTGTAAGCTGGGCAGAATAGAAAAATGAATGAGCTGAAGGGGTATGGGCCGGGATTCTCCAATCTCGTTCACCTCACCACCACTGTAGCCGAGAATGGAGAAATTGGCGCTCAGCCAAAACTCCATTCCCTGCAGCGGGACCAGTGTATCCCATCCACCGGCGAGATCGGAGGATTCCAGCCAGGGCGCGAAATGGTAGGAGTTATTTTCTGTCTCTTTTATCATGATGAGAGTTAATCTTGAGATATTTGCTTGCCTGTATCTGCGCCGCTCCTTTGTGTCAGCTTCAATGTTGAACCAGAAAGTCATGGCTTGGAGATTTTAAAAGGGTGTTTTGATAAATTAAACCTGTTTTAATTGAGCTGCGCACAGTGTAATTACTGGAACCCAGACTGCCCTTTTAAACTCATTTAATTTGACATATGTAATTATCAGGCAAATACTCAGACACTGAAGCAGCACATTTCAAAAGGTTATTGATTATAAGCAAATTTTAAACAGTGCAATCATCAATCAATCTAAAAACTTACCAATCAATTACAGACTAATTAATCAACTTACTCAACAAAATAAAACTTATCAACTAACTAATAAAGGAAGAACCAATTTATAAAACTGGACCAGCGTCATACTTTCAGATGGGTGATCAATCCCAGAGATGTGGACAACAACCTCAGCTCCTTTCACCAACAGAGAAACCATTGCTGCCACCAAGAAACACCAATGCTCCTGGGATTTCTACTGGTAGGGAAACCCTCACTGAATAAGCTCCTGTACTAACCACATTCTAACTCTGTGCTGTAAAGAAAACACACACTGTCCCTGAAGTTGATGAGATGGAGTACAGAAAGCGATAGAGAATCTGGTGACAATAATCTCTCCCTCAATATCAGTAAAATGAAGGAGGTAGTCATTGCCTTCAGGAAGCGTAGTGGAGGATATACCTCTATCTACGTCAACAGGGATGAAGTGAAAATGGTCGAGAGCTTCAAGTTTCTAGGTGTCCAGATCACCAACAACCTGTCCTGGTCCCTCCATGCTGATGCTATAGTTAAGAAAGCCCACCAACACCTCTACTTTCTCAGGAGGCTAAGAAAACTTGGTATGTTGGCTATGACTCTCACCAGCATTTACAGATGCACCATAGAAAGCATCCTTTCTGGTTGCATCACAGCTTGGTATGGCTCCTGCTCTATCCAAGACTGCAAGAAATTACAAAGGGCTGTGAACGTAGCCCAGACCATCACACAAACCAGCCTCCCATCCATTGACTCTGTCTACACTTCCTGCTGCCTAGAAAAGCAGCCAGCATAATCAAGGACCCCATGCATCCCGGACATACTCTCTTCCACCTTCTTCCATCGGGAAAAAGATACAAAAGTCTGAGGTCATTTCCAACTGACTGCCATCAGACTTTTGAATGGATCTACATTATATTAAGCTGATCTTTCTCTACAGCCTAGCTATGACTGTACCCTCTTCTTTCATTCTCTACGAACGGTATGTTTAGTCTATTTAGCACACGAGAAACAATACTTTCCACTGTACCCCAATACATGTGACAATAATAAATCAAATCAACTCACATTCATTGGAAACAATCCTCATGGTGCTAGAAAAATTCGCAACAACCTCCGAAGATTCCAGGCTCTAGAGGTATGAAAAAATAGTTCTTTTAACACTTCCTTAGACCCGAAAGATGTTGTAACCCCACATTATTCAAGTTATTGAAAGTGGCCAATTTGGCTATAATGTTATCTATCAATGTCATTGGAGTTAACTCCATTGGTTCGAGCTAATTGTGCATGTTGTCTTAAACGTAGAACAATGCTGTACGTTAAGCTATGCCTCTTATCCTGATTTATTTTCGGGAGTCCCATTCACTGGAACAAAAACATGACAATAAAGGAGAGTATGAGTTCCTGTTGGGAGTCCCAGGCTCATGCAGTTTCTTTCCCAGCTGTAACAGCGCTTTAATTCGCTGATTAGGAAATGTTAATAGAAAAGTACAGAAATAACCATAATCAGTAGTTAATTAGAAGTCAGTTTCTTAATTACTTAACCTTCAATTACCAGAGCAATTGAGGTACTTGCTTCTGATGAACTAATCTGTTGCTAGTTGATGACCACCTCCCAACACACATTAAATTAGTTTGTTAAAAGGTTAGTAACATTTCTGTTCACATGTCGGTATAAAATGGTGATTTAGAGTCAGAGACATAGAGGTTTGCAGCATGGAAACAGGCCCTTTGGCCTAACTTGTTCATGCCACCCAATTTTTACCATTAAGCTAGTCCCAATTGCCCGCATTTCGCCCGCATCCCTCTATACCAATAGGCCCGAACCTTTCCTTAGTTATTCTCTTGTTCTTAATGTATTGGTAAAACATCTTAGGATGTTTTTCTGATTTTACCTTCCGGTAGTTTTTGGATCCTCTCTTTGCTTTCCTAATTTCCATTTTCACACACCCCTGTACTTTCTACATGCCTTGAGACTTTCAACCATGTTAGTTCTTTGCAGGTTACATGTATTCTACGAAATGAAAATCTGAATTCTAAGCCAGCTCACAGGTTTCAAGCCCTACACTAGAGACTTGAGCGCATTATGTAGGTTGATATGTCAGTGTCATACTAAAGCAGTGTTCCCCCATTGGAGGTGAGACAGTTAAACTGAAACCACATTTGCCCCATTGGGTGGTTACAAAAATCCCATGGCACTATTTGAAAGAGTAAGTGAGTTTGTTTTGTGTCCAAGCTAAGAATTATCTATTGGTTTACAATATAAACAGACTATCCAATTGTTTATCCCCATTGCTCTTTGTGGAACTATTTGTATTTTATCTGCTATGTTTCCCTATAGTGATTACACTTCAAAATTAATCCATTAGCTTTGAAAATGTCCTCATGTCATTGAAAGAGGCCAAATAAATGCAAGTTTTTTCTTTCTAATAACCATTTACACAACCAGCTACTTATCTAGTTGCAAAATAACCTCCTCAGATATATTTTCTGCAATTTTGTTGTGCTATTATCAAGGTCAGAAATTCCAAGGTGTTATATAAAGTCAGCCGAGACCATAGGTTTGGCATGGGTAAGCATAAGATGTTTCATTCCAGGTATGATTCAAGTGTCCCACCAGAAAGCTTTTATCAAGCACAGTTTACTTAAGAATACAGTTAACATATAATAAGAAACTTAACATAACTTTTACCAATTACAAAAAAACCCCATGATATTGTATATATCTTAACAGGTAAATATACTTTTCTACGTCAAGCTACCCCCACAAACATAAACCCCATTCTAGGCTTGGCACAGAAAGCAAGAATGCTCTCGTGATGCTGCATTTTGCAGCTTTCCAACATCTGCTGTGGATTGCTCCTTTGGAATGTAGGATTAAAACTCTGAGGCTTCCAATCGTGTAACTTTCAGCACACCTCTCCACTAGTTTCCAGCTAGCAACTCACAGACAAAAAGCATTGCTTTCAGTCAGCTTTCAGTCTCCAAACAGCTGCTGAGCAAAATGAAACTAAAGTCTTATATTTTCCAATGGGAAAAAAAACTGTCAATCATTCTTCACCCAACAATTCCAAAAGAGTAATAAAACTCCAGGACCATGTATTAGCCCGGATTAGAAATAAACAAGATGCCCATTATATTGCTTCAAGAACAATTAAATGTTACTGGCTCACAGTTTGGTGCCAAAATAAACTAGCAGGGCCCGTTTGAAAAAAGAATTCAGAGAAACATGATTAAAATACAGTTATTAAAGGCACATTATCATCACAGTTGTTTCATCTACAGTTTTAGACATCATCTATTCAACCAAACCACGTTTCTAAGACTCACTAAGACAATTTAGCCACTGTACTTATTGTTGGAATAGATGAAGAATTTCATAGAATCCCTGCAGTGCTGAAGGAGGCCATTCAGCCCATTGAGTCTTATCGACAACAATCCCCTATCCCCGTAACCCCCATATTTACCCCACCAGTCCCTCTAACCGGGACACTAAGGGGCAATTTAGCACCTAACTCACACACCTTTGGACTGTGGGAGGAAACCAGAGCACCCAGAGGAAACCCACACACACACGGAGAGATTGGCCAACTCCACACAGACAGTGACCAAAGATAGGAATAGAACCTAGGTCTCTGAAGCTGTGAGGCAGCAGTGCTAACCACTGTGCCACCGTACTGCCCTCACTTGTTGTAGAGATGCTGATGAATTCCATGTAGATGCAGAAATTTGTGTATTTGCTCTTAATAGAATCATGGGCTGTAAACTGAATATCTGTAATAAAATGTCCGATTTGATTTTTGTTATACTGTGTCTGACTGCCAGTTTAAAATTCCCTTTGTTCCTGGAATTAAACCTCAGGGTATGTTAAGTGCCAGGAAATTTGAATGTAAATAGACATTAGCACAATGGGTTCACAAATAAGCACAATTTTCTACTTTCACAATCACAGGAAACTCCAACCACTGGTACTAGGCTTAATTATCTTGTGGCAGTCTTAGAATACTGCTTTGTTTAGTTAGCTTGTAACAATTGTAGATTCCCAGCTTACGGAGAGGATTTAGGCCCGGTCTCAATCTTTTGACAGAAATGGTGCAAACCACGAGGGGCAGCATGGTGGCACAGTGGTTAACACTGCTGCCTCACAGCACCAGGGACCCGGGTTCAATTCCAGCTTCAGGTCATTGTCCATGTGGAGTTTGCATGTTCTCCCTGTGTCTGTGTGGGTTTTCTCCGGTTTCCCCCCACAGTCCAAAGATGTGCAGGTTAAGTTGATTGGCCATGTCCCCTTAGTGTCAGGGGATTACGGGGATAGGGCCTGGGTGGGTGTGCAGGCTAGACAGGCTGAATGGCCTCCTTTTGCACTGTAAGAATTCTCTATGATTCTTAAGGTGGCAATGGGGCATCAAATATGGGATCTATTATTTCTGCCGCTTTCAGGCAGCAACAGCAGGTTGATGAGGCCCAATGGTTAAAATCTCCCAGTACTCACACACATACATACTGCTGCAGTCCATGCACCTCACCCACCCTCACTTGGCACACCTTTAGATTGTTTGCATTATTCAGCTGGTAAGATATTGGGTTTGAATGTGTTGGTGATACTTGATGGTTTTCAGTGAGCACTTCATCCATATTTAAAATGCAGAGCTCAATAGCTAGGGGTGTATTTCTTCAGTCGAGTCCAAACTATAACAATTACGCATTAAAAATAGAGAATGCAGAAACGCTCACTGGATGAGGCATCATCTTTGGAGAGAAATGGAGTTAACATCAATGTTAGTATCGGTATCGGAAAAGCTTAGAGATGTACAGGTTTCAAGCATAAGCAGCAGAGCAAGTCACGTGTGGGGAACTAAAGGTCTGTGCAAGGGAGGAGAGATGAAATGACAAAAGGGATGAAGGAGCAAAGCATGAAGAGATGGTACTGAAAAAAGTGCAGAAGCAAAAGAGGTGTAAATACAGGACAACATTATCAGCTGTCATTGGAAAGAATAGCAGCACGGTGTCACAGTGGTTAGCTCTGTTGCCTCACAGTGCCAGGGACCCGGGTTCGATTCCTGGCTTGGGTCACTGTCTGTGTGGAATTTGCACGTTCTCCCCGTGTCTGCCTGGGATTCCTCCAGGTGCTCCAGTTTTCTCCCACAGTCCAAAGATGTGGTGTGGGTTAGGTGCTAAATTGCTAAATTGCCCCTTAATGTCAGGGGGATCAGCTAGGGTAAATGCATGGGGTCATGGGGATAGGGCCTGGGTGGGATTGTGGTCGGTGTGGACTTGACGGGCCAAATGGCCTCCTTCTGCACTTTAGGATTCTATGAATTATGCAGAGGCCATGATCCGGATTTGTTCAACTCGAAATGTTTGAGGCGGGAATGTAAACGATGAGGTGCTGTTTATCTTATGAGCTATGTGTCTTAAGTAAGCTTCATTGGAGAAAGGACAGGGGTCAAGCGATGGCATGATAGCATTGTCACTGGATTAGTAATCCAGAGACCCAGGGTAATGCTCTGGGTATCTGGGTTCAAATCCCGCCATGGCAAATGATGAAATTTGAATTCAATGGGAAAAAAAACTGGAACTTTAAAAAAACGTCTAATGATGACCACGAAACCATTGTCTTAAAATCCGATGCGGTTCACTAATCTGCCATCCATACCTAGTCTGGCTTACATGTGACTCCAGATCCACAGCAGTGTGGTTGACTCTCTGAAATGGAGGGCAATTAGGGATGGGCAATAAATGGCTCGGCCAGAGACACTCACGTCCTGTTAATGAATAAAACAGTAAGAATTAAAATAACAGAGAATTAAAAGATAAACTAAAAATGGAGATGTTTTGCATAGTGGTCATCCAAGTCTCCATTGTAAAGGAAACTATAGTCATAAATAACCACTGCAGTTTGCTAAATTCAATGAAGTATCAATAAATAACTGCTTCACCTGGACAGAGTATTTAATGCTGTGAAGGGTGAGAGGGGAGGAGTTACAATGGCGGGTGTTTCAGATTTGCAAACGTGGACTGTTCGCTTTTATAAAGCAATTAACGGAATGGTTTTAGATGATTACAATTGGCAACAAATCCTTCCTTTGGCACATGCCAATCATGGGTGCAATTCATATTTTACAACGAGGATCATACTTGGTGCTACAGTCATGCTCAGTTTAAATATTAATTGTAATCCAATTCTCAGAGGGTTGGCCCAATTTATTTTTTAAATTTCTTTGATCATTCTTCCTTTGCTTTTCACCTACCTCCTTCATTTCCTTAAGCAGCCATTATTTCACCACCATTTTAGCCTCACACCCTCAGCCAGAACCATTTGGGTCCAGAAGTCTAAGAAACGGTGCATCCAATTTTACACTTCATCGAGTTTAGTTTATTTTAGTTTATTTATTCGGGTCACAAGTCGGCTTACATTAACACCGCAGTGAAGTTACTGTGGAAATCCCCTAGTTGCCACACTCCGGCACCTGTTCGGGTACACTGAGGGAGAATTTAGCATGGCCAATGCACCGAACCAGCACGTCTTTCAGACTGTGGGAGGAAACCGGAGCACCCGGAGGAAAACCACACAGACACGGAGAGAATGTGCACCCTCCGTACAAACAGTGATCCAAGCCAGGAATTAAACCCTGGTCCCTGGTGCTGTGAGGCAGCAGTGTTGCCATTATGTTTAATGGTTGAAAATCCGGAGCACTTTATATCGGGGTTCCTAGTCAAACCCGAACACACCGCCTTCTCAGGAGCTGGATTAGGTTAAAATCAGGGCTTTGTTGACTGAAGGTGCAAATCAGGCCTAACCACTAGGAGGTGCAAAAGAGTAACGTTGGAGGGATTAATTTGGCTCCTCCAAATGCTGGCTTCAAGAACTTCAAGTGCATTTGCAGTCAGAGACACAAGCAGCGAAGATGAAAAGAAAATAACCACCATAAAAGATTGAGGAAAATTGAGCAAGTATGCTGCACAAGCAACACGCTGCATCTGAATTTCCTGTATTTATGGCTATTTTCCAAATGCATCTCAGCTTCTTCTAAAGGTTCCACCCCGAGGCAAGGGACCAAATAAGTTGGTTCACAGAAGATGTAATATTAAGCCCAGGATTTTAGGAGCTCCAGGAGACAAACACTTACACGGAAGGCAACGGCCTAGTGGTTTTACCACTAGTCTATTAATCCCGAAACTCAGCTAATGCTCCTGGTCTGGTCTATATGTGACTCCAGAGCCACAGCAATGTGGTTGACTCTCAGCTGCCCTCTGAAATAGCCTAGCAAGCGATTTGGTTCAAGGGCAACTAAGGGTGGGCAATAAATGCTGGCCAGCCAGCGACGCCTGTGTCCCAGGAATAAAAAAACTGGAAGAGCCTCTGGGAATGGAGTTGGCGTGTGACTGGGTCGGGAGAAGGGATAGGATCTCAAAGCATGCAAGAAACCAGGAAGTAAGTTCAGAGCATCTATCAGTGGCTTCTTTCACTCAACCACCTCATTATCATTTTATTGCTGGGTTTCCTGCCTTGGGGGAGGCAGTGGTGTAGTGGTATTGTCATTAGACTAGTAATCCAGAGACCCAGGGTAAGGCTGTGGGGACCCGGGCACAGTCTGTTAAAGCAATCTCCACAAGATACAGCAGAGCTCAGAGTAAACAGTATCTCTCTGAAAAATAAAAGACAAAGGAGGCAGGAGTCTGGGAGCCACTGTCCAGCAGCAGGAACAGTAGAAAAAATGAGGATTTACAAAGTGTCTAAAAAGGTGATAAGACTTGACTACTATTCCACTTGCCCCACAAGACCTGACACCAGAAGAACAAATGGTAACTTGCATTTATATAGCACCTTTAAATTAACAACGTGTCCCAAAGTACTTCACGGCAACAGTGGAGAAAATAATGAGGTGGTGTGGGGAGCGGCATTGGCACTGGACTAGTAATCCAGAGATCCAATTTAACGTTCTGGGGACCAGGGTTCAAATCCCGCTATGACAGTTGGTGAAATTTAAATTCAATAAAAATCTAGAATTAAAAGTGATGACCATGAAACCGCTGTCGATTGTTATAAAAACCCATCTGGTTCACATGGGGAGGTAATGGCAAAGTGGTATTATCGCTAGACTATTAATCCAGAAACTCTGGGGACCCAAGTTCGAATCCTGCCACAGCAGATGGTGGAATTTGAATTCAATGAAAGATATCTGGAATTAGGAATCTACTGATGACCATGAAACCATTGTCAATTGTCGGAAAAGCCCATCTGGTTCACTAATGTCCTTTAGGGAAGGAAATCTGCCGTCCTTACCTGGTCTGGCCTACATGTGACTCCAGAGCCACAGCAATGTGATAGATTCTCAACTGCACTCCAAGGGCAACTAGGGATGGGCAATAAATGCTGGCCAGCCAGCGACACCCATATCCCATGAATGGTTAAAATAATGGTCCTTCAAGTTTGGCCTTGTCTACATGTGACTCCAGACCCACAGCAATGTGGTTGACTATTAAAATGCCCTCTGAAATGGCCTAGAAAACCACTTGGTTCAAGGGCAATTAGGGATGGGGGATAAATGCTGGCCAACCAGCAACACCCACATCCCCTGAACAAATGTTTTTAAAAATCAGCAGCAGTGGGCATGATGCAATCTCAACTCCTATATTTAAAGGGACAGGCAAAGGAAGCAATTTACAGGAATTTGGAGTTTGATCCACCAGAAGATGAGCTCTCAGAATAATCCAGACTATTCAAAGATTGTACGCTGCTTTGATGACTCACCACTTGGTGAGCAACAGGGACTGTCAAAAGTCAGAGAGATATGCCACGACAACCAGACACCTTCTCCCCTATGTACCCTATGATCAGTATGTTTTGCGTATATAGCGCACAAGAAACAATACTTTTCACTATATCCCAATACATGTGATAATAATAAATCAAATCAAATCAAATCAGTGCCATGCCCCTGGATTCAGGAAGTGATTTAAAGTCCTAAGTAGGTCATTCAATCATCAACCTTTTCTTTTACAGCTTGCAAGAGAAAACATGGAGGGTGAGGCCCGCCATGTATTTTACAACTAATTTGTGCAAAGGAAGAAAACGGGATCAGTGGAGTTTCAGTCTTTCTGGCCACTGGAGTTGGGCATCTCTGTTACCTGATCATCCATATCACTCAGTCATGTTGACTTGGTTTCAACAGCAAGTGGAATATGACAATCTCCACAGTGATAACTTGCCACATATTCTTACCTTCCCAGAGCTATTTCATGCCATGTTTCTTCACCAGGCCCTCCAAGTGTTCAACAGTCAGTTTAAAATTTATTTATTAGTGTCACAAGTCAGCTTACATTATCAGTGCAATGAAGTCACTGTGAAAATCTCCTAGTCACCACATTCCAGCACCTGTTCAGGTACACCTTTTTGTGGACTCAGCTCCACTTACCCACCTGCTCACCATAACCCTTAATTCCTTTACTGTTCAAAAATGTATCTATCTTTGCCTTAAAAACATTCAATGAGGTAGCCTCAACTGCTTCACTGGGCAGGGAATTCCACAGATTCACAACCCTTTGTGTGAAGAAGTTCCTCCTCAACTCAGTCCTAAATCTGCTTCCCCTTATTTTGAGGCTATACCCCCTAGTTCTAGTTTCACCCACCAGTGGAAACAACTTCCCTGCTTCTATCTTATCTATTCCCTTCATAATCTTATAAGTTTCTATAAGATCTCCCTCATTCTTCTGAATTCCAATGAGTATAGCCCCATTCTACTCAGTCTCTCCTCATACGCCAACCCTCACAACTCCGGAATCAACCTAGTGAATCTCCTCTGCACTCCCTCCAGTGCCAGTATATCCTTTCTCAAGGAAGGAGACCAAAACTGTACACAGTACTCCAGGTGTGGCCTCACCAGCACCTTATACAACTGCAACACCGCTGTTTTTAAACTCCATCACTCTAGCAATGAAGGACAAAATTCCATTTGCTTTCTTAATTACCTGCTGCACCTGCAAACCAACTCCTTGAGATTCCTGCACAAGGAGACCCAGGTCCCTCTGCACAGCAATTTTTTACCATTTAAATAATAGTCCATTTTGCTGTCATATTCCACTTGCTGTTGAAACCAAGTCAACATGACTGAGTGATGTGGATGATCAGGTATAACCACTCCAGAGTCCAGCGAAAATGGATGATCTCACATTTACCAACATTGTACTCCATCTGCCAGACCCTCAGCCACTCACTTAGATTATCTCTCTCCCTACGCAGACTTTCAGCGTCCTCGGCACACTTTGCTCTTCCATCCATCTTAGTGTCATCTGCGAATTTTGACACACTACACTTGGTCCCCAACTCCAATTCATCTATGTAAATCGTAAACAATTGCGGTCCCAACATTGATCCCTGAGGTACACCACTAGTCACTGATCGCCAACCAGAAAAACACCCATTTACCCCTACTCTTTGCTTTCTGTTAGTTAACCAATCCTCTATCCATGCTAATACATTACCCGTAACACTGTGCACCTTTATCCTATGTAGCAGTCTTTGGTGCGGCACCTTGTCAAATGCCTTCTGGAAATCCAGATACACCACATCCACAGGTTCCCCATTGTCCACTGCACATGGAATGTTCTCAAAGAATTCCACCAAATTAGTTAAACATGACCTGCCCTTCATGAACCCATGCTGCGTCTTTCCAATGGGACAATTTATATCCAGATATCTTGCTATTTCTTCCTTGATGATAGATTCAAGCATTTTCTCTACTACAGAAGTTAAGCTAACCGGCCTATAGTTACCCGCCTTTGTCTACCTCCTTTTTTAAACAGTGGCGTCACATTTGCTGTTTTCCAATCTGCGGGAACCACCCCAGAGTCCAGCGAATTTTGGTAAATTACCACTTGTGCATTTGCTATTTCTCCCGCCATCTCTTTTAGTACCCTGGGATGCATTCCATCAGGGCCAGGAGACTTGTTTACCTTTAGCCCCATTACCTTGCCCAATACTACCTCTTGGCACCTTGGGGCACAGGGGAGCACCCACTCCCAGTGGCTGTGAAAGTGACGGCTGCCTTAAACATTTACGCCCCCAGGTCCTTCCAGACCACCAGTGGAGACCTTTTTGGCATCCCACAATCATCCATCCACAAGTGCATGAGGAGGGGGGTCACATATGCTCTTTATGCCCGGGCTGACTAATATATATTTGACCGGGACTGGCCCAGCATGAAGCCCGGGCTGCATGATTCACAGCCATCATGGGGATGCCAAACATGCAGGGATCTAGAGACTGCACGCGTGCCACCCTCAAGGCCCTGGAAAAAAATTCTGGAAAATTCATGAATAGAAAGGGCTTCCATTCTGTCAATGTGCAATTGGTGTGTGACCATCAGCTGCACATCATGCATGTGTGTGCCAGACACCCCAGCAACATGCATGACAGTTTTATATTGAGAGCTCAGATGTCCCAGAGGTCTTTGAGGAGGAGTCCAGGATGGAGGGATGGCTCGTGGGGACATGGGGTACCCGCTTTGGACTTGGCTGATGATGCCTGTACGTAGGCCTGAGATCAAGGCGGAGACCCAATCTAATGAGGCCCACGCTACGGTCAATTGTGGACAGTACATAGGGCTCCTTAAAATGTGGTTCAGGGACCTGGATTACTCTGGTGGGGCCCTGCAATACAGCCCCCTGATATCGTCGCGCATTGTGGTGATATGCTGTACCCTACACAACCTGGTGCAGCGGCAAGGAGACCTTTTTGGAAGAGAAGGACATGGAGGCTGGCCAGGTGGGCAAAGCTGGAGAGGAGGCCACCCAGGAGGATGTAAAGGAGGAGGAGAAGGATGATGATGATGACGACAAACGCCACCCAGGTGCTGGTGGTGGCAGCAAGGGTCAGGTGGCTAGGGAGGTCCTGATCAGCACATAGTTTGGCAACTTAGAGGCTTGTGTTGCCGGATGTGCGTTCCAACCCCTCTCCCCACCCTTGTGCACCCCTATAATACCTGCACTACTGTCACACCAGAGTGGTGGGCCTGGGTATGTTGTTTTAGCGAGTTTCTGTGGCAGGCAGAAAGGTGATGATGACTCGCTATGTGCCATTGTGATGATGCCTGGTGCAAACTAGTCTGACTCCTATCAGAGCTCCGCATGCACGCTGGCACCTGGGGCCACGTCTGGGTGAGGGTAAGGGAGCACTAAACACCAAATGTCTCCCTGGTTCTGAGGATGCCATGGCAGATGTTATAAGTCGCTGCCGCTGCATTCCACCCACTGCAGTCAGTGAATGAGGTGAGCACCTTGATTTGCACAGTAGCGTTGCGCTGAGGGTCCCTCCCCCACAGACATCAATGAGCCGGGTCCCTCTGGTGAGGGTCGCGGTAAGTACATCCATGTTGGAGCTAATCAGACACATATTAGTCACAACTGTGGGGTACAATAACATTTATTGATGGCAATAAAAGTGCCATCAAACTAAGTGCTCATATATATCAGCAAGTACAAGTGAAATTTAACAGTAAGATGAAAGCAATGTACTGCAGATGCTGGAATCTGAAGCAAAAACAGAAAATGCTGGAAAATCTCAGCAGGTCTGACAGCATCTGTGCGGAGAGATTTCGAGTTGAGATGAGCTTTCATCAGAGTCCAGTCGGTGGGCTTGTAATGGATACTAGTGGACAGTTTATCACCAGAAATGGAGACAGAGAGGTCAAGGAAGGGAAGAGAAGTGTCAGAGGTGGACCATGTGAAGGTGATAGAGGGATGGAAATTGGAAACAAAATTGATACAAAGAACAAAGAACAAAGAACAATACAGCACAGGAACAGGCCCTTCGGCCCTCCAAGCCCGTGCCGCTCCCTGGTCCAAACTAGACCATTCTTTTGTATCCCTCCATTCCCACTCCGTTCATATGGCTGTCTAGATAAGTCTTAAACCTTCCCAGTGTGTCCGCCTCCACCACCTTGCCTGGCAGCGCATTCCAGGCCCCCACCACCCTCTGTGTAAAATATGTCCGTCTGAGATCTGTGTTAAACCTTCCCCCCTTCACCTTGAACCTATGACTCCTCGTGAACGTCACCACCGACCTGGGGAAAAGCTTCCCACCGTTCACCCTATCTATGCCTTTCATAATTTTATACACCTCTATTAAGTCTCCCCTCATCCTCCGTCTTTCCAGGGAGAACAACCCCAGTTTACCCAAACTCTCCTCATAACTAAGCCCCTCCATACCAGGCAACATCCTGGTTACCCTCCTCTGTACTCTCTCCAAAGCCTCCACGTCCTTCTGGTAGTGTGGCGACCAGAACTGGGCGCAGTATTCCAGATGCGGCCGAACCAACGTTCTATACATCTGCAACATCAGACCCCAACTTTTATACTCTATGCCCCGTCCTATAAAGGCAAGCATGCCATATGCCTTCTTCACCACCTTCTCCACCTGTGACGTCACTTTCAAGGATCTGTGGACTTGCACACCCAGGTCCCTCTGCGTATCTACACCCTTTATGGTTCTGCCATTTATCATATAGCTCCTCCCTACATTATTTCTACCAAAATGCATCACTTCGCATTTATCAGGATTGAACTCCATCTGCCATTTCTTTGCCCACATTTCCAGCCTATCTATATCCTTCTGTAGCTTCTGACAATGCTCCTCACTATCTGCAAGTCCTGCCAATTCTGTGTCGTCTGCAAACTTACTGATCACCCCAGTTACACCTTCTTCCAGATCATTTATATAAATCACAAACAGCAGAGGTCCCAATACTCACAAACAGCAGAGGTCCCAATACTCACAAACAGCAGAGGTCCCGATACATTTTTTCAGGTCCAGACGAGAGCATGAAGTGGCACTGAAATAGTCATCGATGTACCAATGAAAGAGTGCGGGAGGGGGCCAGAGTAGGACTGGAACAGGGAATGCTCCACGTAACCCATAAAGAGACAGGCATAACTGGGACCCAAGTGGGTGCCCATTGCCACACGTTTTATTTGGAGGAAGTGAGACGAGTTAAAGGAGAAATTGTTGAGTGAGAGAAGCAGTTCAGCCAGACTGAGGAGAGTGATGGTGGATGGGAATTGTTCAGACCTCTGTTCGAGGAAGAAGCAAAACCTTTGAGGCCATCCTGGTGGGGAATGGAGGTGTAGAGAGATTGGACATCCATGGTGAGAAGGAGACGGTTTGGGCCGGGGAACTGGAAGTCGTTGATATGGCAGAGGGCATCGGAGGAATCACGGATGTAGTTGGGAAGGGACTGGACAAGAGGCGAGAGAATGGAGTCAATATAGGAGGAAATGAGTTCAGTGGGGCAGGAACAGGCTGACACGATGGATCTACTGGGGCAGTCCGGTTTGTGGATTTTGGGAAGGAGGTAGAAGCAGGCTGTCTGAGGTTGAGAGACTATGAGGTTGGAGGCTGTGGAAGGAAGATCTCCTGAGAAGATGAGGTCATTGACAGTCCTGGAAACAGTGGCTTGATGTTTGGTGGTCGGGTCGTGCTCCAGGAAGAGGTAGGAGGAAGTGGCCGAGAGTTGACGCTCAGTCTCTGCGAGGTACAGGTCCATACGCCAAACAACAGCACCGCCCTTGTTGGCGGGTTTGATGACAAGGCCAGGGTTGGTCCTAAGAGGGCAAAGTGCAGCAAGTTTGGAAGGAGACAAGTTAGAGTGGATGAGAGGAGCAGAGGAATTGAGACGGCCGATGTCACACCAACAGTTCTCGATGAAACGATCAAGAGGAGGATATACATCACGCTAACTGGACACTTAAAATCATTCTCATAAAATTCCGCCCGAGATGTTTTATCACTGTGAGGATTCTGAGGGGGACCTTTCTCATGTTTAAATGGGTCTGACCACCATGTTTCTCACTGTGACAGGTTGCATTAAATCCAGCCTTTATGTCCACGCGTGTATTCATAAGCATCCAGAATTCCACATCACTCAATGCGGCACTACAGACTGTATTGAACAATGTATTAGACAACAGCACGCAGTGAGATCTGAGAAATACGTTCAACAAGACTCTAATACTTTGAGTTTAGAAGTATGATTATTTAGAAATTCTGTGAACCAGGTGAGCCTGTGGAAGATTTCACCATGAGATTGAGGAATGCCTTCAGCAACTGTAAATAGAATGAGCTTTATTGACATAAAAGAGATTGCCCACCTACATGTCAGCTTGCTTGGTTGAACATTGTCCAATGGATAGAATGGAATGCCACAGGGTGTGTGTTGTGTGATGTTTATTTTAATGATTGCAACATGAAATATTGTGAATGGTGATTTGTGGAGCAAATGCATAAGCCTGCACACAAAGTTGAACATTGCACCGATTGCCGGTGTCCCATTTAACAGCATAACTCCTCGATGCTAATTCTGACTTTGCAAGATACAACAAAAGCGATGCTAATAAATCAGTTCATTTTACTTCTCCTGAAATTGGTATTTCTATTGAGGGTTATGAAAATAAAAATCGCAAAAGCTGCAAAACAATTTGCCAATTCACTATCACCTGTTTGACATTATCACAAAGTCAAAATGTAATTCCTTTGCATTTAGCATTTTATAAAATAGCTGTTTCTTTAAAATGAATAACAGTGGGTAGAATGGTCCTTCTGCATACTGTCAGAGTCAATTCTCCTCAGCAGAAAATGGCAACAGCAGCAGCATATAACATAGAATCATAGAAATCCTACAGTGCAGAAGGAGGCCATTTGGCCCATCGAGCCTGCACCGACAACAATCCCACTTCGGCCCTATCCCCGTAACCCCATATATTTATCCTGCTAATCCCCCTGACACTAATGGACAATTTAGCATGGCCAATCAACTAACTGAACATCTTTGGACTGTGGGAGGAAACCGGAGCACCCGGAGAAAACCCACACAGACACGGGGAGAATGTGCAAACTCCACACAGAAGGCCAGAATTAAACCCGGGTCCCTGAGGCTGGGAGGCAGCAGTGCTAACCACTGTGCCGCTATGTTGCACATTAAAACATACATCTAAATGGTGGAGGCATACAATTCAATGCTGAAATGTTCACTTTAAAGATAGATGGATCAACTATCACACAACTAAAAACAGGTTGTTGGAAATAAAATCGAAGCTTGGATGTTTAAAATTTTGCAATAAAAGTTAATTTCATCTCTTTGGTTTACCTTATTTCTCAGGCTCAAGAGTGACCTTCAAAACTGTAAAAGGCTATCAGGGCATATAGCTATGTGGGTGAAAATGGTAGAATTGTTCTTTCCTTTTTTGAGAACTGCTATAACTTGCCAGAATGAAAGTGAAAACTGAATGGGGATTAGTATTGATGTTCCAAATTCTAAATTTCTACTGCAGAGCTCAAACCACTTTTAATTCCTATACTTTGTAGTCTGATACTGGGCTTCTTTTGACACAGCATTGCTCAACAGCAAGTGTGCCTACTGCAGTTGTATCTTATTTGCAACTGTGGATTTCAAAAATACATCCATTTCACAGATGGTTGCAGACTTCCTGTCACCTGATCTCCAGTGCCTCACAAAGCCGTATCTCACTGTCATATCCAGGTGGTTTAAAACATTTTAAAACAATTACACTTACAGATAACAAACCGCAACACGTGCTGTCGAGAATGGGAGTCTTTTTTGTTCCAATTCTGAGCAATGTAAAATATACTTTTGGCACTGCTTTTCCCACTTATTCTATAATAACACTGCCTGCATCAGCATCCCTGAGAGGATTTTTCCAATTGACTGATTGTTTGAATGCTCCCTTGCTGGTATGCAGGCGGCTTAAGGCTTGTTGTTGTGTGGGCGTTGGCAGCTTGAACTGTGCAAATGCTTCCTCCATGTAAATTTCCTCTATGGTCTGTGTTGATAAAAAAAGCGTGGCTGCCACTA
Source organism: Mustelus asterias (assembly GCF_964213995.1). Taxonomy (NCBI): domain Eukaryota; kingdom Metazoa; phylum Chordata; class Chondrichthyes; order Carcharhiniformes; family Triakidae; genus Mustelus; species Mustelus asterias. The sequence continues at coordinate 84,527,271 of NC_135814.1, forward strand.
ATATTTCAGCAGCTATCAATCACGGGCTATTCTGGGAATGTTTCCTGTTCATGTGGCTGTTTGTTTTTCTCATTCCATTTTTTTTTTCACACACACACTCAGTGATAAGGTCAAAGCCGCTTTGTTATCCCTGTGAGCTCTTCTACTTGTTTGACATCACCAGTTAAACTCTCGCTGCTGTCTTATTCACGATTATCAAATGTACCAACTGCCATGTGTGGCTTTGCTTTAAAATCTAAAACAAGTCGTTAGAACAGTGGAAATAAAATCGAAGCTTGGATGCTTCGAATTTTGCAATAAAATTTCATTTCATTTCATTGGTTTACCTTTTTCTCAAACTAAAGAGCAACATTAAAACTGCAAACGGTTATCATGGTATAACGGTTTATGGGAGAAAATTGGTAGAATTGTTCTTTCCATTTTTGAGAAGTGCTATAACTTAGAATCATAGAGGTGAACAGTGCTTAGAAGCGCACCGTGCCATTCAACCCATCGAGCCTGTACCGACAACAATCCCATCCAGGCCCTATTCCCATAACCCTACGTATTTACCCTGCTAATCCTCCGACACAATGGGTGGGATTTTCCAGCCACACTCGCCCCAAAACCAGAAGATCCCGCCCGAGGTCCTGTTATAAGGTCCTGTCCTGCCTGCTACAATTCCTGTGGCGGGCGGACGGGAAAGTTATGTGTTAAGGAACAACTTAGCATGGCCAATCCACCTAACCTGCACATCTTTGGACTGTGGGAGGAAACCGGAGCACCCGGAGGAAACCTACACAGACACAGGGAGAACATGCAGATTCCACACAGGCAGTCACCCAAGGCCGGAATTGAACCTGTGTCCCTGGCGCTGTGGGACAGCAACGCTAATTAGTATTACGTTCCAAATTCAAAATTTCTACTGCAGAGTTCAACCACTTTAATTACAATATTTTATCCCACACTATAGGGAACGTGGCACCTGGAAATGTATGTGTAAGATTGAAGCTTTTGCAATAGAAAAAACCCATGTGCTATATAACATTAATGAGGTTACAATTCACTTTTGGTGACGGCAGTAATACATTAATGATAAAGGATACATTTTTCAAGAGAGATGCCATGATGCTCACAGTATTCAAACCCTAATTAGCATCTCAAAATAAATAGTCTCAACAAACACTTTCACTGTGGGATACAAGAAAGCAGGTGTGAACACTGAGCATTTATTAATGTCCCTGTTAATGCCTTTAATTAGCCTCATTACTGCAACACAATCTTCTTGCTTCCTTTCAATAGCAATTTTTAGGAAGCCAAGTGCATGTGATGTTGAAGTTAAATACTGGTGAAATTACCCTTGAAATTGCCTGAATTATATATTATAATCAGCGCCCTACCTCCCTGGAGGAGATTACACACATGTAGCCAAACACACCTGAGTTAAATCCAGAAACAGACGCATTCGATCGAGGTTTTGGTCGCATTTCTATCTTAAACAATTTTAACCAAGCTCCTGAACCCACTATTGACCATTAAAATTCCCTTTTTTTATTCTTTATTCTGGAACACCACAGTTTCTTCCTAGTACCCTGATAACACATGGCTGATAATTTGCGGTGACAATATAGAATTGCAAATACAACAGCTTGTATTTGGAAGGCATCTTAAGAGACAAATAAACAATAAAAGCAGGCAAGGGATTTTTATAAAATTGAAACCAAGTCACATATAGAGAGAATAGGGCAGGTAATCAAAATGGTTGTCATAGAGAAGGTTTTAGGGAGCATATCAAAGGAAAAGAGGTATTAAAGAGGTAGAGAGAGAAAGATATAAGGGAGGAAATTCCAAAACCCAACCTCTGTACAGCCACTAAAGATGTACAGCAATTATCATGGGGGATTTTAATCTACATGTCAATTGGTCAAACCAGGTCGGTCAAGGCAGCCTTGAGGAGGAGTTCATTGAATGTATCCGCGATAGCTTCCTTGAACAGTATGTTATGGAACCGACGAGGGAGCAAGCTATCCAAGATCTGGTCCTGTGTAATGAGACAGGAATAATTAATGATTTCACAGTTAGGGATCCTCTTGGAAGAAGCGATCACAGTATGGTTGAATTTAAAATACAGATGGAGCGTGAGAAGGTAAAATCCAATACCAATGTCTTGTGCTTAAACAAAGGAGACTATAAAGGGATGAGGGAGGAGTTGGCTAAGGTAGACTGGGAGCAAAAACTTTATGGTGGGACAATTGAGGGACAGTGGAGGACTTTCAAAGCGATCTTTCACAGTGTTCAGCAAAAGTATATACCAGTGATAAGGAAGGACTGTAGAAAAAGAGATAATCAGCCATGGATATCTAGGGAAATAAGGAGGGTATCAAATTGAAAGAAAATTCATACAAAGTGGCAAAGATTAGTGGGAACCTAGAGAATTGGGAAATCTTTAAAGGTCAGCAGAAAGCCACGAAAAAAGCTATAAAGGAAGGTAAGATGGATTATGAGAGTAAACTAGCTTAGAATATAAAAACAGATAGCAAACGTTTCTACAAATATATAAAACGAAAAAGAGTGGCTCAAGTAAACATGGGTCCTTTAGAGGATGAAAAGGGGGATGAAACAACTGGAAATGAGAAAATGGCTGAGGCATTGAACAGGTATTTTGTGTCGGTCTTTACAGTGGAAGACACAAATAACATGCCAAAAATTGATGACAGAAGGCTATGGCAGGTGAGAACCTAGAAACTATCATTATCACGAAAGAGGTAGTGTTGGGCAAGCTAATGGGGCTAAAGGTAGACAAGTGTCCTGGCCCTGATGGAATGCATCCCAGGGTACTAAAAGAGATGGCAGGAGAAATAGCAAATTCACTAGTGGTAATTTACCAAAATTGGCTGGACTCTGGGGTGGTTCCCGCAGATTGGAAAACAGCAAATGTGACACCACTGTTTAAAAAAGGAAGTAGACAAAAGGCAGGTAACTATAAGCCGGTTAGCTTAACTTCTGTAGTAGGGAAAATGCTTGAATCTATCATCAAGGAAGAAATAGCGAGACATCTGGATATAAATTGTCCCATTGGTAAGACGTAGCATGGGTTCATAAAGGGCAGGTCATGTTTGACTAATTTGGTGGAATTCTTTGAGAACATTCCATGTGCAGTGGACAATGGGGAACCTGTGGATGTGGTGTATCTGGATTTCCAAAAGGCATTTGACAAGGTGCCTCACCAAAGACTGCTACATAAGATAAAGGTGCACGGTGTTACGGGTAATGTATTAGCATGGATAGAGGATTGGTTAACTAACAGAAAGCAAAGAGTGGGGGTAAATGGGTGTTTTTCTGGTTGACAATCGGTGACCAGTGGTGTGTCTCAGGGATCAGTGTTGGGACCGCAATTGTTTATGATTTACATAGCTGATTTGGAGTTGGGGACCAAGTGTAGTGTGTCAAAATTCGCAGATGACACTAAGATGGGTGGAAGAACAAAGTGTGCAGAGGATGCTGAAAGTCTGCAAAGGGATATAGATAGTCTAAGTGAGCGGGCGAGGGTCTGGCAGATGGAGTACAATGTTGGTAAATGTGAGGTCATCCATTTTGGTAGAAATAACAGCAAAATGGACTGTTATTTATATCGTAAAAAATTGCAGCTTGCTGCTGTGCAGAGGGACCTGGGTGTCCTTGTGAATGAATCACAAAAAGTTGGTTTGCAGGTGCAGCAGGTAATTAAGAAGGCAAATGGAATTTTGTCCTTCATTGCTAGAGGGATGGAATTTAAAAACAGCGAGATTATGTTGCAGCTGTATAAGGTGCTGGTGAGGCCACACCTGGAGTACTGTGTACAGTTTTGGTCTCCTGACTTGAGAAACGACATACTTGCACTGGAGGGGGTGCAGAGGAGATTCACTAGGTTGATTCCGGAGTTGAGAGGGTTGGCTTATGAGGAGAGACTGAGTAGATTGGGGCTATACTCATTGGAATTCAGAAGAATGAGGGGAGATCTCATAAAAACATATAAGATTATGAAGGGAATAGATAAGATAGAAGCAGGGAAGTTGTTTCCACTGGCGGGTGAAACTAGAACTAGGGGTCATAGCCTCAAAATAAGGGAAAGCAGATTTAGGACTGAGTTGAGGAGGAACTTCTTCACACAAAGGGTTGTGAATCTGTGGAATTCCCTGCCCAGTGAAGCAGTTGAGGCTACCTCATTGAATGTTTGTAAGGCAAAGATAGATAAGTTATTGAACAGTAAAGGAATTAAGGGTGAGCGGGCGGGTAAGTGGAGCTGAGTCCACAAAAAGATCAGCCATGTTCTTATTGAATGGCGGAACAGGCTCGAGGGGCCAGATGGCCTACTCCTGCTCCTAGTTCTTATGTTCTTATTATGTTCTGTTTAAGATCAGGTGATTCTCAAGTGCCAGCATTTGAGGATCACTGATATCTCTCGAGGATTGAAGGGCAGGTGGAGACTCAGGGAGGGATTTGAAAATAAGGATGAGAATTTTTAAATTAGGCAAAGTAGGTGAGTGAGTTCAAGGGTGTTGGGTGAACAATAATTGGTGAGAATTAGGATACAGGCGTGAGAACGGAATAATGGCACAGTGGTCAGCACTGCTGTCTCACAGTTCCATGGACCCAATTCAATTCTAGCCTTTAGTCACTGTCTGTGTGGACTCTGCATGTTCTTCCTATGTCAGGTGAGTTTCCTCCGGGTGCTCCGGTTTCCTCCCACAGTCCAAAGATGTGCAGGTTAAGTGGATTGGCCATGCTAAAGTTGTCCCTTAGTGTCCAAAGGTTAGATGGATTAGCCATGGTAAATACACAGGGTCACAGAAATACGGTGGGGGAGAGGGCCTGGGTAAGATACTCTATCAGAGAGTCGGTGCAGACTCGATGGGCCGAATGGCTTCTTCTGCACTGTAGGGATTCTATGATGCAAAATACCTATTCAATACATCTGCCATTTCCTCATTTACCATTGTGTGCAGGTTAGGTGGATTGGCCATGCCAAATTGCCCTTTAGTGTCCCAAGATGTGCAGGTTAGGTGGATTAGCCATGGGAAATGTATGGGGTTACAGGAATAGGGCACAGTTGAGGGAAGAGAGTCAGTGCAAACTCGATGGGCCAAATGGTCTCTTCTGCACTGTGGGATTCTATGACTCTATGAACTTTTAACCACAATTTTCTGGGAGGGGACAGAACCTGGAGGCCAGCCAGGGTGCATTAGAACAATCACGTCTGGACGTAACTAAGGCATGGGTGAAGATTTCGGTAGCAAATCAGCGGAGGTGGGGGGAGCTGGGGGATCCCAGTGATGAAAATAGGTTTTTTTAAGTGACGGCCATTATGTGCATATGGGGTTGGAAACTCATCTTTATCCAATATGATAGCAAGGTTGCAAACTGACTGGTTTAGCCTTAGACAGTTATCAATTGTCAGGGAGAGGGGCAACTTGAATAGCTGGGCAGTGAGCTTTGCGGCTGAGACCACAAATAATGGCTTTGGTCTGCCTAGTATTTAATTGGAGGAAATTTCTACTCTTCCAATACTGGATGTTGGGCAAGTGGTCTGACAATTTTCTTTTTATTAATTCATGGAATATTCACGTTTCTGGCTGGCCAGCTTTTATTGCCTGAGGGCAGTCGAGAATCAACCACATTGCTGTGGCTCTGGAGTCACATGTAGGTCAGTCCAGGTAAGGACGGCAGATTTCCTTCCCTAAAGGACATTAGTGAACCAGATGAGTTTTCCCGACAATGGTTTTACAGTCTTCAGTAGATTCTTAATTCCAGATTTTTTTTATTGAATTCAAATTCCACCATCTGCCATGGCGGGATTCGAGCCAGAACAGTAGCTGAGTTTCTGGATTAATAGTGCAGTATCAGGATCAAGGCAGGCTAACGGTAAGACAGAGTGGCATTGTCAATGTATATGTGAAAACTGACATGTTTTAGATGTTGTCACATGTGGATGAGAAACGGGAAGGGCCAGGAATAGATCCCTGCGGAAAGCACAGTGTGGGAGTAGGAAGCAACATAAGTCATTTTCTGAGTCTTGAAAATTTTAGACTTTCAGTGCAAACTCACACCACCTTGAAGTGTGAAGAAAGAAGATAGATGTGTCCATTGCTAACAACAGTATTTTTATTGAAGTGAAACCAATTGGAGAAAGTGTTTGTTTTGCAAATAATATATTCACAAGTGCTGAAGATGCCTGCACTATTTTTAACACATGGCCATCAATTTAGTGTGACTCTATCAACAAGGGAGAGAGAGATTAAAAAGTGTTCCCACTTTAAAGAGGAAGAATTTCTTATTGATGGCAGTTAACATTTCTGTGGTTAGAAATAATAATACATCAGTGAGGAGATAATGAAAACTGAATGCAACTATCATACCAGCTCAGATGTATTGCTTACATGGGACGCTGAACTGCAGAGAAATATTACCAAATATGTATGGTAACTCGGTCAGGCAGGATTGTGTTGCAGGTTAGATACAGCCCAAAGGTGCATTATGTAGCTTTATAGCCCCATTCATTTTCCACAGTGGAACCTCATTCTTCTCTTCTCTCATTACCTGCATTTTTGATTATCCGTGAGAATGTTCTTGTAAATTAGGGTTAAGTTATGAGAGCAGTGGGAGTCCATGAGGGAAACAATAACATGAATGAGAAAAAGAACTCCAAAATTTATACTTCATGAGACTTTTGTCATATTCTGGGTGCACTGCGTAAGAAAAGTAGCTCAGACAGCATAGGGTTCAAATTAAATAATGATTGATCAAAATATTGAGTGAATCTTTGATTATCCACTAGTTTACATTATCTGTCAGTGAAGAGGGGTAATATCCTTCACAATGACAGATGTCTTCTCTCCACTCCCCCTTCTGCCCTCATCTTCAACAATAATTACAAGTGGTTCATGGTTTTCCAGGACACAAAGGCTGAGATTCAATCCATTCCTCGGTATCTTTTATTTACACGCATTGTCTACATTACCGAACTATCCCCTTCCCCACAGTAGCCCTGAATATACTGTTCAGGTACACGATCAGAAACTACAAGATATGTTCTGAAGTTAGAAACCAACCATTTGTTATTTTTGGCATTAATGTGAAGATGTTTCACTCCAAACATGATTCTCCTGGGAAAATTTTATCAAAACAAACTTTATTTAACAACACTGTTTAACTATAACAAATGAGTTAGCTTAATGTTTAACATTTGAACAATATTTGAACATGATGAGATACAATTCTCAACTGCTAACCTATCTTCCAAAGTTCCCGAGATACTGGAAAGTAGCAAATATAAGCCCTCTAATTCAAGAACAGATGGAGGCATAAAACAAGAAATTTAGGCCAGTTAGATAGACATCTGTTGTGGGAAGATGTGGGAAGAATTGATCATTAAAGAGGTTATTAGCTGGGCACTTTGAAAAACTCAAGGTAATCAGGAAGAGTTAGCATGGTTTAATGAAAGGGAAATTGTATTTAACCAATTAGAGTTCTTTGTAGAAGTAACATGTGGGTAGAAGGGAACCTGTAGATTTACTGTACTTGGAATTCCAGAAAACACATGATAAGATGCCACACCAAAGGTTACCATGAAAACAAAAGCTTGTGGTATAGGGGGTAACATATTAGCCTGGATAGAAGATGGGCGGTCAGAAAGTAGAGAGAATACATGGGTTTTTTGTGAGGATGTGACAAATTAATCCCTTCGGGGTCTGTGGTGGGGCCTCAACTTTTTATAATTGACATCAATGACTTCGATGAGGGGACAAAAGGTGTGGTGCTATATTTGCAGATGGCACAAAGGTTGGTAGGAAAATATATTATGAAGGAGACATAAGGGGTTTGCAAATGGATATCAATAGGTTAAGTGAATCGGCAAATATCTGGCAGATGGAGTATAATGTGGGAAAATGTGAGGTTCTTCAATTTGGCAGAAGGAATTGAAATAGCAGAGTATTACTTAAACTGGAAATGGTTGCAGAATTCTGAGATAGATTGGGACTTTTTTCTTTGGAGCGTAGGAGGCTGAGGGGTGATCTTATAGAGGTCTATAAAATAATGAGGGGCATAGATCAGCTAGATAGTCAATATCTTTTCCCAAAGGTAGGGGAGTCTAAAACTAGAGGGCACAGGTTTAAGGTGAGAGGGGAGAGAGACAAAATGTCCAGAGGGGCAATTTGTTCACACAGGGTGGTGAGTGTCTGGAACAAGCCGCCAGTGGTAGTAGTTAAGGTGGGTACAATTTTGTCTTTTAAAAAGCATTTAGACAGTTACATGGGTAAAATGGGTATAGAGGGATATGGGCCAAATGCGGGCAATGGGACTAGCTTAGGGGTTTAAAAAAAAGGGCGGCATGGACAAGTTGGGCCGACGGGCCTGTTTCCATGCTGTAAACCTCTATGGCTCTATGACTCTATCTCTATTAGTTCCAATTCAAGCAATATTGCTCTTATAACCCCTCTTCAAAAGCAGTTAGCTAACAACACCAGCTTACGTGTTTTTACTTATTAATAGTCTTAGATAACAAAGAACAAAGAACAAAGAACAATACAGCACAGGAACAGGCCCTTCGGCCCTCCAAGCCCGCGCCGCTCCCCGGTCCAGGATTGAATCCTGAATCCAGGATCCCCGCCCAATTTTCCAGCCTATCTACATACCAATATCCTATCCACCGAGCTGTCCCTCACAGCTACGATGCTTTGTTCATCACAACCTATTAACTCACCCCCACCCCCCCATTCCAGACCATGTGATCTCCAGGGAGAGGCGAAAACCCAGAGTGAAAACCCCAGGGCCAATGTGGGGAAAAAAAATCTGGGAAATTCCTCTCCGACCCCCTGAGGCGATCGAAACGAGTCCAGGAGATCACAATGGCCCTGATCGGAAAATGCTTCCCAACCCTAGTCATTTCCACTTCCACGAACACCATATGAATTCCCTGCCCCCGAGACAGGTTCCCAACTATCCGCAGTCTCGCTCTGTACTGGCACCAGCAAGATGATCATAGAATGAAGCCTTGAAACGAGAAACAAGGAACAATTAGCCCGTGCCGCTCCCTGGTCCAAACTAGACCACTCGTTTGTATCCCTCCATTCCCACTCCGTTCATATAGCTGTCTAGATAAGTCTTAAACGTTCCCAGTGTGTCCGCCTCCACCACCTTGCCCGGCAACACATTCCAGGCCCCCACGACCCTCTGTGTGAAATATGTCCTTCTGATATCTGTGTTAAACCTCCCCCCCTTCACCTTGAACCTATGACCCCTCGTGAACGTCACCACCGACCTGGGAAAAAGCTTCCCACCGTTCACCCTATCTATGCCTTTCATAATTTTATACACCTCTATTAAGTCTCCCCTCATCCTCCGTCTTTCCAAGGAGAACAACCCCAGTTTCCCCAATCTCTCCTCATAACCAAGCCCCTCCATACCAGGCAACATCCTGGTAAACCTCCTCTGTACTCTCTCCAAAGCCTCCACGTCCTTCTGGTAGTGTGGCGACCAGAACTGGACGCAGTATTCCAAATGCGGCCGAACCAACGTTCTATGCATCTGCAACATCAGACCCCAACTCTTATACTCTATGCCCCGTCCTATAAAGGCAAGCATGCCATATGCCTTCTTCACCACCTTCTCCACCTGTGACGTCACCTTCAAAGATCTGTGGACTTGCACACCCAGGTCCCTCTGCGTCTCTACACCCTTTATGGTTCTTCCATTTATCGTGTAGCTCCTCCCTACATTATTCCCACCAAAATGCATCACTTCGCATTTATCAGGATTGAACTCCATCTGCCATTTCCTTGCCCAAATTTCCAGCCTATCTATATCCTTCTGTAGCCTCTGACAATGTTCCTCACTATCTGCAAGTCCTGCCAGTTTTGTGTCGTCCGCAAACTTACTGATCACCCCAGTTACTCCTTCTTCCAGATCGTTTATATAAATCACAAACAGCAGAGGTCCCAATACAGAGCCCTGCGGTACACCACTAGTCACAGGCCTCCAGCCGGAAAAAGACCCTTCCACTACCACCCTCTGTCTTCTATGACCAAGCCAGTTCTCCACCCATCTAGCCACCTCCCCCTTTATCCCATGGGATCCAACCTTTTTCACTAGCCTACCATGAGGGACTTTGTCAAACGCTTTACTAAAGTCCATATAGACAACATCCACGGCCCTTCCTTCGTCAACCATTTTGGTCACTTCTTCAAAAAACACCACCAGGTTAGTGAGGCATGACCTCCCTCTCACAAAACCATGTTGACTATCGTTAATGAGTTTATTCCTTTCTAAATGCGCACACATCCTATCTCTAAGAATCTTCTCCAACAACTTCCCCACCACGGACGTCAAGCTCACCGGCCTATAATTACCCGGGTTATCCTTCCTACCCTTCTTAAATAACGGGACCACATTGGCTATCCTCCAATCCTCTGGGACCTCACCTGCGTCCAGTGACGAGACAAAGATTTGCGTCAGAGGCCCAACGATTTCACCTCTCGTCTCCCTGAGCAGCCTTGGATAGATTCCATCAGGCCCTGGGGATTTGTCAGTCTTTATATTCTCTAACAAACCTAACACTTCCTCCTTTGTAATGGAGATTTTCTCCAACGGTTCAACACTCCCCTCAGAGACACTCCCAGTCAACACATCCCTCTCCTTTGTGAATACCGACGCAAAGTATTCATTTAGGATCTCCCCTACTTCTTTGGGCTCCAAGCATAAGTCCCCACTTTTGAACTTTGGAGAGAGAGAGAGAGATGGAGCGACATTTGTCTTTTGACAGCCCCAACCAGCAGAAAGGCATCTCTTGCTTCTTTCTGGATCAGGCAGAAAACTGACTGTTTTTTCCTGTAAACTTAACTCTTCCCATTAGCACATGACTCTGTCTCTTGTCAAGCAGTCTAATCATACCCTGCTCTGAAACCCCAGGACAAAAACCAAATAAACAAAAATGCAATAACTCAGATTAAAATGAACACATTCCAAACTAAAATCAGTTACTAGCCTGCATTCTCAGCATGGAGCTGCCTGGTACTCAGACAAATCAGCACCATGCAAAACAGAGCTGAATTTTAAATATACCCCTTACAAAAGACATGATCTAAAACATTTCTTAAAGGCACAGTATCGTCACAACATGTCTATCTCTCCTGTCTACCCAGGACTATCCAATCTCATCTTGCCTACGAGATTCACCTTCTGCTTCCTTGACTCTATTCCTACTAGGTGGCCAGCCTGTCAGTTTTCAAACCCACCCCAGGCAGGACACGGAAGAGAACATTTACAATGAGTTCCTGCGATTAAGTTTGCCAGGACCTCCATGTCCATAACATTACGAGAATACTCCATGCTCCCTTGCACCCTTTACCTCATCCCCATTATTATGTGAGCTGTAAAGGTTGTAACTATGACTGAAGACAATCTGATCTTTATTATTTTTTTACTGTTGCCATGGCCTCCTGCTCTATTCCCCGTCTCCTCCTCCATCTTCCAGCAGCCTGCCCTGTCTTGAGTATCCTCAGAGCATGACCTTTGTCTTATTAATTCATGGGACATAGGCATCGTTGGCTGGCCAGCATTTATTGCCCATCCCTAGTTGCCCTTGTTCAGAGGGCAGTTGAGAGTCAAACACATTGCTGTGGCTCTGGAGTCACACATAGGCCAGACTAGCTAATGTCCTTTCCTTCCCTAAAGGACATTAATGAACCAAATGGGTTTTTCTGACAATCGACAATGGTTTCATAGTCATCAGTAGATTCTTAGTTCCAGATTTTTTTTATTGAATTCAAATTCCACCATCTGCTGTGATGTGATTCGAGCATTCTGGGTCCCCAGAACATTCATTGACTTTTTGGATTAATATTCGAGCGATAATACCACTCGGCCTCCCCCTTGTCTTACCCCGTAAAAATGAATAATTACTAGAGGAATGTCAGGGAGCAATATATTTGCACAGAAGCCTTAAAGTCATCAAAACTTCCTTCAGCACTTGTCGCACCACTTCCTGTAGATTTTTATAATGTTGATTGACTATAGAAAGCACCAACGTCTTGTAGAAATGCATCAATGGGCTCCACAACTAATCTATAAGGAATTGATGGTCCTTTTAAGTAGTACTGATGATTGGCCCTTACTGCTGTGAACGTCTGTTCATCTGTGAGAGGGAACATGTTGATCTCCAAAATGACAACCCTGGCATTCTATCAGTGTTATACACATATTGACATCATGATCTGCCTGCTCTTCATACTGCCAACAAACACTCACTGCCCAAATGCTTTCTTCAATAGAATATCTGGTGTGTCCCACCCTGCAGGTCAGGTCTCTCGTAGCCTCCAAAAATTGGATACAGCCGATTTCTTTTCCAACGCTTTTGGTGAGTCCAATGTTTAAAATTGGAGGAATTTGTGGCTCTTTCAAAGCTGAATGTTGGCCAAGCAGTCTGACAACACAGAGAGTTCAAGAGAAGGGGCTGAGAGTTAACAATAAAGGATAAGCCATTCAGGACTGAGATGAGGAAGAACTTCTTCATTCAGAGAGTTGTGAACCTGTGGAATTCTCTACCAAACTGGGGCCAGTTTGTTAGATATGTTCAAGAGGAGTTGGCCCTTATGGCTAAAGGGATCAAGGGGTATGGAGAGAAAGCGGGAATGGGATACTGAAAGTGCATGATCAGCCATGATCATATTGAAAGGTGGTGCAGGTTTGAAGGGCCGAATGGCCTACTCCTGCACCTGTTTTCGGTTTCTATGTTTAAAGCTGGATGTTTTGCAGTGTGCATGACACACAATGCACTGATGCATGGACAGCAAGGGAAAGACTGCTCCGGCTATGATCCATTTGCCATCCCTGTGGGATTTGAATGATATGTGGGTGTGAGCAATGGGACATTTTGAGGTAACATTGCAAGACAGCAGGGAGCAGTACAAGGTGCTGATTCTGTGAATGCATTGACTACGGAAAACACCAAGAACTTGTAGAAATGTCTAAAACTCAGAAAATGCTGTTGTGTGAAAGTCTCATGTTTGACTGTCTCCAGCAATGCCTTACTTTGAGAATGCCTTTCCGCTGGGACCACAGGTGGTTGTAGTGTGGGATTTGGGACTATGAAATTTTTGAAGATGAGCAAGGTGGAACGTTAATACCATTTTCTTTCCCTGGGATCCTGTCCTGTGGGACTGGGCCCTTCCCCTGGGGCACTGCCCTATGGGATTAAGCCTTTCCTCTGGGTGTCTCAGTAAAATTTGCTTGACCTAGGCTGAAACAGGCCATTATTTTTCTTTATCTGTTCAAAATTGGGTGCTGACAGTGTAATGTTTGGGATGGGATAGAACATCTTTAAGCTGTGTACTATCAATGAATTAATTGATATACTGAATTAATTGGAATACTGTGTACAATTCTGGTCACCCTGTTATAGAAAGGATATTATTAAACTAGAAAGAGCGCAGAAAAGATTTACTAGGATGCTACCGGGATTTGATGGTTTGAGTTATAAGGAGAGGCTGAATAGACTGGGACTTTTTTCTCTGGAGCGTAGGAGGCTGAGGGGTGACCTTATAGAGGTCTATAAAATAATGAGGGGCACAGACAATCAATATCTTTTCCCAAAGGTAGGGGAGTCTAAAACTAGAGGGCATAGTTTTAAGGTGAGAGGGGAGAGATACAAAAGTGTCCAGAGGGGCAATTTTTCCACACAGAGGGTGGTGAGTGTCTGGAACAAGCTGCCAGAGGTAGTAGTAGAGGCGGGTACAATTTTATCTTTTAAAAAGCATTTGGATAGTTACATGGGTACGATGGGTATAGAGGGATATGGGCCAAATGTGGGCAATTGGGATTAGCTTAGGGGTTTTAAAAAAAAAGGGCGGCATGGACAAGTTGGGCCGAAGGGCCTGTTTCCATGCTGTAAACCTCTATGACTCTATGATTCTATGGATTTAATGTCCTAAGTAATGTAACACCATGGCCTGAAATTTACTCTCCACCTAGTCAGGGGCGGGAATGTGGAATTGCAAGAACAGATTCCCTCCGGGTGTTCATTCATGGGATATGGGTGTCACTGGCTGGCCAGCATTTATTGTCCATCCCTATTGCCCTTGAGAAGGTAGTGGTGTGCTGCCTTCTTGAATAACTCAGTGGCTTGCTAGGCCATTTCTTAATTCCAGATTTTTTTAATTGAATTCAAATTCCACCAACTGCCATATCAGGGCGGCACGGTGGCACAGTGGTTAGCACTGCTGCCTCATAGTGCCAGGGTTCAATTCCGGCCTCAGATCACTGTCTGTGTGGAGTTTGCACATTCTCCCTATGTCTGCATGGGGTTTCCTCCGCGTGCTCCAGTTTCCTTCCACAATCCAAAGATGTGCAGGTTAGATTGATTGGCCATGCTAAATTGACCCTAGTGTCAGGGGATTAGCAGGGTAAATATGTGGGGGTTAAGGGAATAGGGCCTGGGTGGGGTTGTGGTCGGTGCAGACTCAATGGGCTGAATGGCTTCCTTCTGTACTATCGGGTTTCTATGATTTCAGAGGGCAGTTGAGAGTCAACCACATTGCTGTGGCTCTGGAGACACGGAAGCCAGAAAAGGTAGGGACAGTAGATTTCCTTCCCTACATGGGTATTAGTGAACCAGAGGGGTTTTCTGACAATCGACAATGGTTTCATGGTCATCAGTAGATTCTTAATTCTAGATTTTTTTAATTGAATTCAAATTCCACCACCTGCCATGGAGGGATTCGATCAGGGGTCCCCAGAACATTAGGTGACTTTTTGGATTAATAGTCTAGTGATAATACCACTAGGCCATCGCCTCCCCTGGGGAAGGCCGGAAGGAATCAATATTAGATCTCTGGTGAGAAGAGGGGGATGTGAGTGGGGTGATGCATAGCAGAGGTGGGTTTGGCACCATCAGAAGCCCTCTACTGATTAGTTCGGTGACCTGCGAACCTTCCTTCCCTTGGGCCTCTCTCCCCTGAGATTGCCCCCTGGTGACCTTCCCACTGCAGTTACCCTGTCCCATGGCTCAGGCAATTAGGCTTAGGCAGGTTCCTGAGTTCCTGTTCTGTCCACTACAGCGCTGTCGCTGCAGGGATTGGAGATCCACTGGTCAACCAGGTTCCAATGAACCTGAAAAGCTGCCTCCCTCTCGAGGGGAGGTACTGAAAGGATATTTCCTTGTGCTGGAGAGTCTGGAATTGGAGGTCAGACTGAGAATGAATGGGTCAGCTATTTAGGAAATAGCTTCACTGAAAGAATCACAAATCTTCGGAATTCTCCACCCCAGAGAGCGAGGTTTGCCTTATTAATGTCTGACAAAATATATTTGTTCTCAGCACAATATTTGCTCCTGATTTGTTTTCCCCGACAATATTGTCAGAGTGCAGATATAATTAGTCACCACATTCTGTGTGCAGAGCTATAAATCTTTATTTTTAACATTCAAGGGCTGGCTTTTATTCAGGAAACAGAGTCCCTGATGACAGGCCTAAAAACTGGGGACAAATCTGCTCTCAGTCGTCTGTCTGCGTTTTAGGCCCATTGTGCAGCTGGTGAGTTGCAATGGGGGCTCCTGTCCCTTTAAGTGATGAAACCCATTCCCAGGAGCTATGGGCCAATCAGGGGACCGGTAAGTCTTCTGTCTACACACCGTCACCATGGTCACTGCTGAGGCTGCACTCGGCTCAGAAGACACAAAGCGATGCTCTCACGGTTGGTCGTGAAGGTGGGGGTGGGATGTTGCCATGGGCCATTTCTCTCTGGAGGCTCCACGGAGCCCGATCAGGAGAACTACACCCCATCCCAAGACCACAGGGCAAAGAGTTCACCCCCACTTCTACCCCACCACCCCTCAAGCTGCTGGTAAAATGTCAGCATCAGCAGGAAGAGGCCCTTAATTGGCCGCTTAAGTTGCACGGTGGGGTCTGGGAGAGGCCACCATCTTCCATCTTCGCCATCTCTGGTGAAATGTTATGGTGGTAGAAAGGCATCTGATACCACCCCCCCACCCGACTCCAAACCCGCTTCCCTCGCCATTTTACAGCTCTCACCTTCCAGCCCATTCCCAGAGCTCTAATAAAATCCAATGAGGGAAGTCTCAACACAGCAAAGATCTTTTGCCAAAAAACACATAAAGAGTGAAAATGTTGACTGTGGGGGTGACTGGTTGACGGTGGAGCCGATACATCTTTATAACATTCTCCTGTCTCAGATCAGAATGTCATATGGTTTAAAAGCTCTCACTCCACCTACATAGTTAGTGATGGTGTAGTAGTAGATTAAAAATCTCAGAGGCCCAGGTTAATACCCTGGGGACATGGGTTCAAATCTCACCCTGGCAACTAGTGGGATTTAAATTTTATTAATTAATTAAACTAGTCTCAGTAGATGTGCCATGAATCTATCATAAGAACATAAGAACATAAGAAATAGGAGCAGGAGTAGGCCATCTAGCCCCTCGAGCCTGCTCCGCCATTCAATAAGATCATGGCTGATCTGACGTGGATCAGTACCACTTACCCGCCTGATCCCCATAACCCTTAATTCCCTTACCGATCAGGAATCCATCCATCCGCGCTTTAAACATATTCAGCGAGGTAGCCTCCACCACCTCAAAGGGCAGAGAATTCCAGAGATTCACCACCCTCTGGGAGAAGAAGTTCCTCCTCAACTCTGTCTTAAACCGACCCCCCTTTATTTTGAGGCTGTGTCCTCTAGTTTTAACTTCCTTACTAAGTGGAAAGAATCTCTCCGCCTCCACCCTATCCAGCCCCCGCATTATCTTATAAGTCTCCATAAGATCCCCCCTCATCCTTCTAAACTCCAACGAGTACAAACCCAATCTCCTCAGCCTCTCCTCATAATCCAAACCCCTCATCTCAGGTATCAACCTGGTGAACCTTCTCTGCACTCCCTCCAATGCCAATATATCCTTCCTCATATAAGGGGACCAATACTGCACACAGTATTCCAGCTGCGGCCTCACCAATGCCCTGTACAGGTGCATCAAGACATCCCTGCTTTTATATTCTATCCCCTTCGCAATATAGGCCAACATCCCATTTGCCTTCTTGATCACCTGTTGTACCTGCAGACTGGGCTTTTGCGTCTCATGCACAAGGACCCCCAGGTCCCTTTGCACGGTAGCATGTTTTAATTTGTTTCCATTGAGATAGTAATCCCATTTGTTATTATTTCCTCCAAAGTGTATAACCTCGCATTTCTCAACGTTATACTCCATTTGCCATATCCTCGCCCACTCACTCAGCCTGTCCAAATCTCTCTGCAGATCTTCTCCGTCCTCCACACGATTCACTTTTCCACTTATCTTTGTGTCGTCTGCAAACTTCGTTACCCTACACTCCGTCCCCTCCTCCAGATCATCTATATAAATGGTAAATAGTTGCGGCCCGAGTACCGATCCCTGCGGCACGCCACTAGTTACCTTCCTCCAACCGGAAAAACACCCATTTATTCCGACTCTTTGCTTCCTGTCGGATAGCCAGTCCCCAATCCACTTTAACACACTACCCCCAACTCCGTGTGCCCTAATCTTCTTCAGTAGCCTTTTATGGGGCACCTTATCAAACGCCTTTTGGAAATCCAAAAACACCGCATCCACCGGTTCTCCTCCATCAACCGCCCTAGTCACATCATCGATTGTCATAAAAGCTCAACTAGTTCAATACTCTATTAGCACTGTGGGCTTACCTATGATGTGGAGATGCTGGCGTTGGACTGGGATAAACACAGTAAGAAGTCTCACAACATCAGGTTAAAGTCCAACAGGTTTATTTGGTAGCAAAAGCCACACAAGCTTTCAGAGTGCTGCCCCTTCATCAGGTGAGTGGGAGTTCTGTTCACAAATTTGTTTACAATTTACATACTGTTTAGTTTGTGAACAGAACTTCCACTCACCTGACAAAGGGGCAGCGCTCCGAAAGCTAGTGGCGTTTGCTACCAAATAAACCTGTTGGACTTTAACCTGATGTTGTGCGACTTCTTACTGGGCTTACCTATGACACAGGGACTGCAGCAGTTCAAGTCATTCAAACTCATCACCACTTTCTTAAGGGTAATAAATGCTGTCTTTGCTGGTTGCTCCCATGTCACATGAAAGAATGACAAAAATTAATAACAGCGCATGAAGCATTTGTGCAAAGAGGCATTTGCACCACCCAAGTGCCAACCCTCTCCAACATGAGAAAATCTAACCATCTCCCCTTAACTTTCAATGGCATCACCATCGCTGAATCCCCCACTGTCAACGTCCTGGGAGTTACCATTGACCAGAAGCTGAACTGGACCCAACCATACAAATACTGTGGCTGCCAGAGCAGATCAGAGTCTGGGAGTTCTGCAGCAACTCACTCACCTCCCGACTCCCTAAACTGTCCACCATCAGCTGGCTATATGGGCTGCAACGGTTCAAGAAGGCAGCTCACCACCACACTCTCAAGGGCAATTAAAGATGGGCAACAAATGCCCATCTAGCCAGTGACGCCCACATCCCAAGAGTTAATTTTTTATGAAGTTTTCAGCACTTTGGACAAAAACGTCCAGCGGAATTCCTGCACCACAATTCAATTAGATTCCAATGTGGAGACTGTACTGTAAACAGTACTCAAGGTGTCGAGACTACTGTACACTGTATGCCTGGGGTGGTGACTGTACTGTAAACTGTATTTCAGGTGTCGAGACTGTACTCCTGGAGTGGTGACTGTACTCTGAACTGTACTCCTGGGGTGGTGACTGTAGTGTACACTACTCCAGGTGTCGAGACTAGTGTACACTGTACGCCTGGGGAAGTGACTGTACTCTAAACTGTACTCCAGGTGTAGAGACTGTACTCCTGGGGTGGTGACTGTACTGTACACTGTACTCCAGGTGTAGAGACTGTACTCCTGGGGTGGTGACTGTACTGTACACTGTACTCCAGGTGTCGAGACTACTGTACATTGTACACCTGGGGTAGTGACTGTACTCTAAATTGTACTCCAGGCTACTGTACTGTACTGTACTCCTGAGATGGTGATGGTACTGTACACTATGGCAGGATTTTATGGCCTCACTCATCCCGAAACCGTAAAATCCTACCCGAGGTCAATGGACCTTTCCATTGTCTGCCCCTCACCCACTTCGATTCCCATGGTGGGCGAGGCGGTAAAATTCTGGCCTATACTCCAGGAACGGGAATTGTATTGTACTCTGTACGCCTGAGGTGGAGACTGCGCACTGTACCCCAGATGTGGAAACTACTGTACATTGTACTACAGGTTTGGAGACTGTACTGTGCTCCAGGTGTGGTGACTATACTGTACAATGTACTCCTGGGATGGAGACTGTAATCTTGGGGTGGTAAGCATACTGTACACTATACTCCAATGGTGGGGATTTGTAGTCTGTACTCCAGGTATGGAGACTGCACTGTGCAGTGTACCCAAGGGGTGGAGACTGTACAATACACAATACTCCAGGTGTGGAAACTATACACGGTACTCCAGGTGTGGAAACTGTACGCTGTACTCCAGGCATGATGACTGTACACTATGCTGCAGGTGTCAAGATTGTACTTACATTATACTCCAGTTGTGGTGTACTGTACACTGTAATCTAGTTGTGGAGACTGTACACTGTACTTCAGGTGTGCAAACGGTACACTGTTCTTCAGGCATGGTGATTGTACGCTGCACTCCATCTGTTCTCTGAATCGCTTGCTGCACCTGCATGTGAACTTTCTGTGATTCATGTACAAGGACATCCAAACCTCTGAATATAAACATTTCATTCACAAATAATCTACTTATTTGATTCTCCAACCAAAGTTGATAACTTTAATTTCTCGTCATTCTACTCACACCCTTGCCATTTTGTGACCTTATTGCAACATCCTGCACCTTACTCTCTAACCCCAGCAAATTCAGATACATTCGAATTAGTCTCCTGATCTCAGTCTTTGGTACAAATGGTAACATTCTGAAGCACTAATCCTGACATTACTGCACTAGTAAACACTGCCAACCCGAGAGTAACAGAAGAGAGAGAGAAAGAGAAAGAGAGGACGGGATTTTGTGGCCTCGCTCGACCCGAGGCTGGAAAATCCCGCCCCAAATCAACGGAGATTTCCATTGTCCGCCCCTTGCCCGCTCCGATTCTGGCAAGAATGTCCAGAAAGTACAAAAGCGGGAATGGAAGGGGAATATTGAATGAGAAATTTCTCTGTTCGTATCAAATGTTTCAATATTCCAGTTAGCTGGCTCTCTCATCTTCTACCTGCTGGAGGAGAAAAACACACTGAACCTATCCTGCGGAAATGACTGTACGGGATATCTTAGCGAAATGTGACAAATCTGACTAATACATTAAAGTGGTTTGAGATTTCTTACAGTGTAGTTGCTCTATTCGATTCCCTCCTTCCCTTCCCACGTTAGAAATTTGCAGGATATTTCCCATCCCCTCACTGTCGCCGTTGGAAACAATAACTGTTCATCTGCCCTGCTGGAGCCTAGTGTAAATATCATGTCCTGAACCGTCCTGCCGCTGTCAACATAAAACAGCATTTTTCCACACAAATTAACTTTGCTGTACAACAGACCTTAAATGGGCTTCCCTTGAGTTAATAGCATTGACGAATCTATAAACAAATGTGAAGAGTTAGCTGTACACGTAACAGGAGTGCACTGCATTATACAATGACAAACATTCCTGGATTTTCAAGTGAAATTTAGTTTCCAAAGTTCAGATGTGCAGAAGATGAAAGAAAAGTGGGTGACAGACATGGATATGTTTAGATGAAGACTCCCAATTCTTCTCCTTTTTAGGACTTCTTTGTTTTGAATGTCCTTTGGAGTGTTGCATCTTAAGATTTGACTGCCATTCAGTTGGAATCTACACTGATCTATTCATACACATGTGTATATGTATGTGCATGTATATATATATACATATATCATCGTGCCATGTCCGCTCTGTCCCAAAGACAGGTCCTTGGCTCCTTGTCTCCTGATGTTTCATCCTGAGCAGTTTTCTTGAAAGTTTTTGACAGTGGCGGTTTCCTATTGCCTTCCCACACTCAGGGACACGGTGAGAAAACGAGTCTTGAATCTACCTAGGGTGGCAAGATGGCACAGTGGTTAGCACTGCTGCCTCAAGGCTGCAGGGATTTAGGTTTGATTCCCCGCTTGGCTAACTGTCTGTGTGGACTCTGCACGTTCTCCTCGTGTCTGCGTGGGTTTCCTCCGGGTGCTCCGGTTTCCTCCCACAGTCTGAAAGACATGCTGGTTAGGTGCATTGGCCATACTAAATTGTCCCTCAGTGTACCCGAGAAGGTGCCGGAGTGTGACAACTAGGGAATTTTCACAGTAACTTCATTGCAGTGTTATTGTATTTGATTTGATTTATTATTGTCACATATATGAGTATAGAGTGAAAAGTATTGTTTCTTGCGCGCTATACAGACAAAGCATACTGTTCATAGAGAAGGAAAGGAGAGAGTGCAGAATGTAGTGTTACAGTCGTAGCTAGGATGTAGGGAAAGATCAACTTTGTACAAGGTAGGTCCATTCAAAAGTCTGTTGGCAGCAGAGAAGAAGCTGTTCTTGAGTTGGTTGGACTGTGACCTCAGACTTTTGTATCTTTTTCCCAATGGAAGAAGGTGGATGAGAGAATATCCGGGATGGTAGGGTCCTTAATTATGCTGTCTGCTTTTCCGAGGCAGCGGCAAGCGTAGACAGTCAATGGATGGGAGGCTGGTTTGCTTGATGGACTAGGCTTCATTCTCAGCCCTTTGTAGCTTCTTGCAGTCTTGGTCATAGCAGGAGCCATGCCAAGCTGTGATATAACCAGAAAGAATGCTTTCTATGATGCATCTGTAAAAGTTGGTGAGAGTCATAGCGGACATGCCAAATTTTCTTAGTCTTCTGAGAAAGTAGTGACGTTGGTGGGCTTTCTTAACTATAGTGTCAGCATGGGGGGACCAGGACAGGTTGTTGGTGATCTGGACACCTAAGAATTTGAAGCTCTCGACTATTTCTACTTCATCCCCCTTGATGTAGACAGGGGGATGTTCTCCTTTACGTTTCCTGAAGTCAATGACAATCTCCTTTTTGTTGACATTGAGGGAGAGATTATTCTCACCTCAGCAGTTCACCAGGTTCTCTATCTCATTCCTATATTGTAATGATGCATATCATCATCGTTTGAGATCTGACCCACTACGGTGGTGTCATCAGCAAACTTGAAAATCAATTGGAGGAAAATTTGGCCACACAGTCATAGGTGTATAAGGAATATAGTAGGAAGCTGAGGACATAGCCTTGTGGGGCACTGGTGTTGAGGACGATTGTGGAGGAGGTGTTGTTGCCTATCCTTACTGATTGTGGTCTGTGAGTTAGGAAGTTCAGATCCAGTCACAGAGGAGCCGAGCCCCAGGCCACGGAGTTTGGAGATGGGTTTCGTAGGAATACATAAGAACATTAGAAGTAGGAGCAGGAGTAGGCCATCTGGCCCCTCGAGCCTGCTCCGCCATTCAATAAGATCATGGCTGATCTTTTCATGGACTCAGCTCCACTTACCCACCCGCTCATCAGAGCCCTTAATTCCTTTACTGTTCAAAAATGTATCTATCCTTGCCTTAAAAACATTCAATGAGGTAGCCTCAACTGCTTCACTGGGTAGGGAATTCCATAGATGTACAATCCTTTGGGTGAAGAAGTTCCTCCTCAACTCAGTCCTAAATTTGCTCCCCCTTATTTTGAGGCCAAGTTTCACCTGCCAGTGGAAACAACCCCCTTGCTTCTATCTTATCTATTCCCTTCATAATCTTATATATTTCTATAAGATCTCCCCTCATTCTTCTGAATTCCAATGAGTATAGTCCCAGTCTACTCAGTCTCTCCTCATAAGCCAACCCGCTCAACTCCGGAATCAACCGAGTGAATCTCCTCTGCACCCCTTCCAGTGCCAGTATATCCTTTCTCAAATAAGGAGACCAAAATTATGCACAGTACTCGAGGTGTGGCCTCACCACCACAGTGGTTAGCACTGCTGCTTCACAGCTCCAGGGTCCCGGGTTCGATTCCCGGCTCGGGTCACTGTCTGTGTGGAGTTTGCACATTCTCCTCGTGTCTGCGTGGGTTTCCTCCGGGTGCTCCGGTTTCCTCCCACAGTCCAAAGATGTGCAGGTTAGGTTGATTGGCCAGGTTAAAAAAATTGCCCCTTAGAGTCCTGGGATGCGTAGGTTAGAGGGACTAGCGGGTAAATATGTGGGGGTAGGGCCTGGGTGGGATTGTGGTCGGTGCAGACTCGATGGGCCGAATGGCCTCCTTCTGCACTGTAGGGTTTCTATGATTTCTATGATTCTTATACAGCTGCAACATAACCTCGCTGTTTTTAAACTCCATCCCTCTAGCAATGAAGGACAAAATTCCATTTGCCTTCTTAATTACCTGCTGCACCTGCAAACCAACTTTTTGTGATTCATGCACAAGGACACCCAGGTCCCTCTGCACAGCAGCATGCTGCAATTTTTTACCATTTAAATAATAGTCCATTTTGCTGTTATTTCTACCAAAAAGGATGACCTCACATTTACCAATATTGTACTCCATCTGCCAGACCCTCGCCCACTCTCTTAGATTATCTATATCCCTTTGCAGACGCTCAGCGTCCTCTGCACACTTTGCTCTGCCACTCATCTTAGTGTCATCTGCAAATTTTGACACACTACACTTGGTCCCCAACTCCAAATCATCTATGTAAATCGTAAACAATTGCAGTCCCAACACTGATCCCTGAGGCACACCACTAGTCACTGATCACCAACCAGAAAAACACCCATTTACCTCCACTCTTTGCTTTCTGTTAGTTAACCAATCCTCTATCCATACTAATACATTACCCGTAACGCCATGCACCTTTATCTTATGTAACAGTCTTTGGTGTGGCACCTTATCAAATGCCTTCTGGAAATCCAGATACACCACATCCACATGTTCCCCATTGTCCACTGCACATGTAATGTTCTCAAAGAATTCCACCAAATTAGTCAAACATGACCTCCCCTTCATGAACCCATGCTGCGTCTTACTAATGGGACAATTTATATCCAGATGTCTCGCTATTTCTCCCTTGATGATAGATTCAAGCATTTTCCCTCCTACAGAAGTTAAGCTAACTGGCCTATAGTTACCCGACTTTGGTCTACCTCCTTTTTTAAATAGCGGCGTCATATTTACTATTTTCCAATCTGCGGGAACCACCCCAGAGTCCAGCCAATTTTGGTAAATTACCACTAGTGCATTTGCTATTTCCCCCGCCATCTCTTTCAGTACCCTGGGATGCATTCCATCAGGACCAGGAGACTTGTCTATCTTTAGCCCCATTAGCTTGCCCAACACTACCTCTTTCGTGATAATGATAGTTTCTCGGTCCTCACCTGCCATAGCCTTCTTGACATCAATGTTTGGCATGTTACTTGTATCTGTCACACTGTGAAGACCGACACAAAATACCTGTTCAACGTCTCAGCCATTTTCTCATTTCCAGTTTTACTTCCCCCTTCTCATCCTCTAAAGGACCAATGTTTACTTTAGCCACTCTTTTTTGTTTTATATATTTGGAGAAACGTTTGCTATCTGTTTATATATTCTGAGCTAGTTTACTCGCATAATCCATCTTACTTTTCTTTATAGCTTTTTTCATGGCTTTCTGTTGACCTTTAAAGATTTCCCAATTCTCTAGGTTCCCACTAATCTTTGCCACTTTGTATGCATTTTCTTTCAATTTGATACCCTCTTTAGATATCCATGGCTGATTATCCCTTTTTCTGCAGTCCTTCCTTATCACTGGCATATACTTTGAAAGTTCTCCACTGTTCCTCAATTGTCCCACCATAAAGTTTTTGCTCCCAGTCTACCTTAGCCAACTCCTCCCTTATCCCTTTATAGTATCCTTTGTTTAAGCACAAGACACTGGTATTGGATTTTACCTTCTCACGCTCCATCTGTATTTTTTATTCAACTATACTGTGATCGCTTCTTTCGAGAGGATCCCTAACTGTGAGATCATTAATAATTCCTGTCTCATTACACAGGACCAGATCTAGGATAGCTTGCTCCCTCGTAGGTTCCATTACATACTGTTCAAGGAAGCTATCGCGGATACATTCTATGAACTCCTCCTCAAGGCTGCCTTGACCGATCTGGTTTGACCAATTGATTTGTAGATTAAATCCCCCATGATAATTGCTGTACCAGTTTTACATGCATCAGTATTTCTTTGTTTATTTCTTGCCTCACCGTGATGTCATTATTTGGTGGCCTATAGTCTACGCCTATCAGTGACTTTTTCTCCTTATTATTTCTAATTTCCATCCAAATGGATTCAACCTTTTTCTCCATAGAACCTATATCATCTCTCACTATCGCCCTGATGTCATCCTTAAATATCAGAGCTACACCACCTCCCTTACCTTCCTGTCTGTCCCTCCAAACAGTCCTGGATATTTAACTCCCAGGCATGACCATCCTGCAACCATGTCTCTGTAATGGACACCAAATCATACTCATTCGCAATGATTTGTGCTGTCAACTCATTTACCTTGTTTCGAATGCTATGAGCATTCAGATAAAGTGCCCTTACACTAGTTTTGTACCTTCTTTTTGAATTCTAACACTTCCATTAATAACATCTCCTGAGTTCTCCTTCCTTTTAACTTTTTTCCTGATTTTTGATGTAGTTGGAACCTTCTCCCCACATTTTGTCCTTACTCCCTCCTTCTCTGACTCCTCACATAGGTTCCCATCCCCCTGGCATATTAGTTTGAACCCTCCCTAACTGCTCTAGAAAACACTCCCCCAGGACATCAGTCCCAGTCCTGCCCAGGTGTAACCCGTCCAATTTGTACAGGTCCCACCTCCCCCAGAACCGGTTCCAATGCCCCAGGAATAATAGTGTTGAAAGCTGATCTGTCGTCAATAAATAGGAGTCTGACATAAGTGTCTTTGTTATCTAGGTGTTCCAGGGTTGAGTGCAGAGCCAGGGAGACGGTGTCTGCTGTGGACCTGTTGCGGCGGTAGGTGAACTGTAGTGGATCCAGGTAATCTGGGAGGCCGGAATTGATTCATGCCATGATTAACCTTTCGAAACACTTCATAATGATAGATGTCAGAGCCACCGGATGATAGTCATTAGGGCACGCTGCCTGGCTTTTCTTTGATATAAGGATGATGGCCGTCTTCTTGAAGCAGATAAGGACCTCAGATTGTTGTAAAGAGAGGTTGAAGATGTCTGCGAATACCTCTGCCAGCCGATCCGCGCAGGATCTGAGGGTTCGTCTGGGTACCCCATCCGGGCCAGTCGCTTTCCGTGGGTTGACCTTCGAGAAAGCTGCTCTGACATCTGCAATGGTGACCCCAGATACAGGTTCATCCGAGGCTTCTTGGATGGAGGACATGCTCTCGCTGACCTCTTGCTCAAATGTAAGCCGACTTGTGACTAATAAATAAATTTTAATTTACCTCAGCCAGAATGGGAATCGAACCTGTGCTGTTGGTATTATTCTGAACCATATGGATATCTACATCAGAGGAAAGCAGTCTTTCAAATGTTATGTGTAAACACAAATCCAGTCAACATGTTTAAAATCAATTGCTGACCAACTGAAAACATCCTGACTTCGAACTCAAATTGCACCTGGGTTTGGGCAGGCGGGTCCTGGGTGGAATTCTATCCATTTTGCAACCCCTCCCTCCCCTCCCCTCACCTCAGAATCTGCCTTGGGGGGGGTGGAGAGCATTAAAACTGGCCCATAGCAAAATGTTCCAGTTGGTACTCTACAGGCGCGTAATCAGCAAAAGAAAATGGCAGTTGGCCAAGGTGGGTTGTGTATGGGACTGGCCGGTAACAGATATCGGGAAGAGTGAGGCCATGGAGGGATTTGAGAGCAAGGACAATACTTTTTTAATTCAAGGCATTGCAAGCCCTGGAAGCTAATGAGTATAGTGGGTGTAATATGACAGGTAAGCAGTGATTGAACCTTATCTTTACAAAGTATATTTTCATTTAAAATTTTGAAGGACATTGCATTTTCTGGTCGCTTGGAAGTTGACCTGGATTTTTTTTTTAAAAAGTCAGAAATTCACGATTGGCACATGACTTCAGCTAACAGACCTTTTAAGACACAGTCTCTGAGAGAGGAGCGCTGTTTGCTTATTTCAACTGCAATTAATTGATGGGAAAAAAACTGTTAAAAGCCAAAGCCCTGGTTCTTTACTGGAAATCATCTGACAGAGATGAGCTTCAGGTTTTAAACTTGTTTTTTGAACTCCATTGGGGATGAACTGAGAAGGGGAAGCCGTCCAGCTCACACTCTCTTTGCCTTGCCTGAAATCAGTATCCAGCTCAGAGCCCTCATCTCAGTGAAACATGCCTGTATTTGGAAAGCTGAGAGGCTGAGACAAGGTTTGATCAGCTCTATTCTCCTCCACGCTAAAGCTACGTTGGTGAGAATGAGCAGACACTTAATGGATTCAGCGGCTTGTATTCACACAAGGGAGCACCAGATCGACAGCATCAAAACCCTGCACGCTTTATCTGTATTAATTTACTTCAATTGCCCATCTCTGCAGATACCCTATTTGTTTGTCCTTTGTGTGGGTGTGTGTGGGTGTGTTTGTATGTGTGCTGGAGAATTTTAACAGGAATGGATAGTAACACTTCCTGATAAGAAATTGTGTCTTAACCAGACTTGCAACTTTTTTTACAAAAGTTTTATTTTATAATAAATTAATTCTTCTGAGTTTATTGAAAGAAGTTTGGTTAAAGTCTCTTCTTTCAGCTCTAACAGCAGTGAAGGTAAATCATTGGCTATTTTGGCTTTGAAACAAATGATTGAGCACAGCGGCACTGTGGCACAGTGGTTAGCACTGCTGCCTCACAGCGCCAGGGACCCGGGTTTGATTCTGGCCTTGGGTGACTCTCTGTGGAGTTTGCACATTCTCCACATGTCTGTGTGGATCTCCTCCAGGTGATCTGGTTTCCTCCCACAGCCCAAAGGTGCGTAGGTTAGGTGGATTGGCCATGCTAAATTGTCCCTTAGTGTCCCAAAATGAGTAGGTTAGTGGGGTTAGCGAGGTAAATACTTAGTGTTGCACGAATAGGGCCTGGAAATAGTGGGGTAAATACTTGAGGTTATGGGAAAAGGGCCTGGATGGAAAGCTCTGTCAGAGAGTTGGTGTACACTCGATGGCCTCCTTCCGCATTTTAGGGATTCTATGACTCTATGTTGAGCAGTGGGGCTGGACAAATGGCACACTGCTTCCATCCTAGCTGTAACAACAGGATTTGGTACACATTAGAACATGAACAGCAGAGTTCAGATGTTTACAGGTGGTGCAAGCTTGGAGGGAGTGGCACGGTGGCACAGTGGTTAGCACTGCTGCCTCACAGCACCAGGGACCCGGGTTCAATTCCAGCCTCGGGTCACTGTCTGTGTGGAGTCTGCACGTTCTCCCCGTGTCTGCGTGGGTTTGTTCCGGGTGCTCCGGTTTCCTCCCACACTCCAAAGATCATAGAAATCATAGAAACCCTACAGTGCAGAAGGAGGCCATTCGGCCCATCGAGTCAGCACCGACCACAATCCCACCCAGGCCCTACCCCCACATATTTTACCCGCTAATCCCACTAACCTACACATCCCAGGACTCTAAGGGGCAATTTTTTTTAACCTGGCCAATCAACCTAACCCGCACATCTTTGGACTGTGGGAGGAAACCGGAGCACCCGGAGGAAACCCACGCAGACACGAGGAGAATGTGCAAACTCCACACAGACAGTGACCCGAGCCGGGAATCAAACCCGGGACCCTGGAGCTGTGAAGCAGCAGTGCTAACCACTGTGCTACCGTGCAGATGTGCAGGTTAGATTGATTGGCCATGCTAAATTGTCCCTTAGTGGCAGGGGGATTAGCAAGGGTACATCCATGGGGTTGCGAGGATAAGGCCTTGGTGGGATTGTGGTCGGTGCAGAGTCAATGGGCCGAATGGCCTTATTTTGCACTGTAGGGATTCTATGATTCTATGACAGCAGATCATTAAAATAGTTGATTCGAGGCACAAAAAGAATGGATGATACTTGTGGAACAATTAAGAAGTTAGAGTTCGCAATGTTATGGAAGTAAACTGATGAACTCTTTGGCTTCTTTGTAAATGTTCCCTCAAAGCTTTCTTTTTGAGGATTAACGAATTCTTATTCCAAAACAATAGTTCATTTTCAGCCTTTAATCCTCTTTGAAAATCATTTCACTATCCCGGGTTACATGTGACTCATTATAATTTCCTCTACAGCTTTCACTTGAATTTAATCGGTTTTATTTTCAAAACTTCTCAGATGTGATGTATTCCCAGATTATCTTCAAAATCTTCGTGTTTTAAAAAGAAAAAAACCTGAACAGTTTCAAAATACCAATATTAAAAATCAAATCAACATTATTAACTGAATACATCTCACTGTGCCAACTGAAAGTTGAATTTAAAAAGAAAGGAAGATGTTTCTTAGAGTAGATAGCACAGAAATGGACTATTTTGACCCAATTAATCTGTTTTATTTCTATTATCGCTTGAAAATGAAGTTGGATAAAAACTTGATGAGGAAAAGATTGTAGGGCTATGGAGAAAGTGCAAGGGAGCAAGACTGATTAGGTAACTCTTTCAAAAGGTTAGTAAAGGCACGTTGGGCCGAATGGTTCCCCCTGTATTGTGTAATTCTACGATTCTACAAAACGAGCAAGTCATAGAGGGGATCTCCCTAATGGCAAACTGTTTACAATGTTTGAGGCCAGGTTTTCACAGAGTTGGGATGACTCTGCGAGGAGTGATGTAATGTGAGACTTCTGGACACATCTTTTGCTGCCAGTGAGGGATGCCACGTTAGCAAGGTGACACACAGTTATCATCTCTCAGTTCACTGTCCACTGTTGCACAAGAGAGGTGACAAGAGGCTCTGTCATATCTTTGGAGTGTGGGAGGAAACCCATACAGACACGGGGAGAACATGCAGATTCCGCACAGACAGGCACTCAAGGCCGGAATCAAACCTGGGTCCCTGGCGCTGTGAGGCAGCAGTGCTAACCACTGTGCCAGCAATGGAGAAGGTATATTGAAGAAGGCACCAAACACAGTGAGAGACCTTAAGGACATGCAGAGGCAAACCTCCCAGCAAACTCCTATACCTCACCCTGCAGGCACTACCAGCCCT
Source organism: Mustelus asterias (assembly GCF_964213995.1). Classification (NCBI taxonomy): domain Eukaryota; kingdom Metazoa; phylum Chordata; class Chondrichthyes; order Carcharhiniformes; family Triakidae; genus Mustelus; species Mustelus asterias. Next base: position 84,557,514 of record NC_135814.1, read on the forward strand.
GCATGTAGCAGTGTCTCACAACACCAGGTTAAAGTCCAACAGGTTTATTTGGTAGCAAATACCATAAGCTTTCGGAGCTTGCTGCTCCTTCGTCAGGTGGAGTGGTCTCTGTTCTCCAACAGTGCACAGACACAGAAATCAAGTTACAGAATACTAATTAGAATGCAAATCTCTACAGCCAGCCAGGTCTTAAAAGGTACAGATAATGTGGTTGGAGGGAACATTAAACACAGGTTAAAGAGATGTGTATTGTCTCCAGACAGAACAACTGGTGAGATTATGCAAGACCAGGGGCAAGCTGTGGGGGTTACTGATAATGTGACATAAATCCAACATCCCGGTTTAGGCCGTCCTCATGTGTGCGGAACTTGGCTATCAGTTTCTGCTCAGCGACTCTGCGCTGTCGTGTGTCATGAAGGCCGCCTTGGAGAACGCTTACCTGAAGATCCAAGGCTGAATGCCCGTGACTGCTGAAGTGCTCCCCCACAGGAAGAGAACAGTCTTGCCTGGTGATTGTCGAGCGGTGTTCATTCATCCGTTGTCGTAGCGTCTGCATGGTTTCCCCAATGTACCATGCCTCGGGACATCCTTTCCTGTAGCGTATCAGGTAGACAACGTTGGCCGAGTTGCAAGAGTATGTACCGTGTACCTGGTAGATGGTGTTCTCACGTGAGATGATGGCATCCGTGTCGATGATCCGGCACGTCTTGCAGAGGTTGCTGTGGCAGGGTTGTGTGGTGTCATGGTCACTGTTCTCCTGAAGGCTGGGTAGTTTGCTGCGGACAATGGTCTGTTTGAGGTTGTGCGGTTGTTTGAAGGCAAGAAGTGGGGGTGTGGGGATGGCCTTGGCGAGATGTTCGTCTTCATCAATGACATGTTGAAGGCTCCGGAGGAGATGCCGTTGCTTCTCCGCTCCGGGGAAGTACTGGACGACGAAGGGTACTCTGTCCACTGTCTACAGATCACATACTGAATTTATCAGCCATTGCAGGACCCATCAAACCAGAGTAGAAGCAAGTCATCCACCACCTGAAGGGACTGTTTAAGAAGAATGCAGGTTGGTTTTAATTGGCACCAGCTTCATATGAATGTGGATCTCCTGCTGAGATGTGTAGCCACTCAATCATCCATTCCACACTGGGCTGCACATCACAATCATTATAACTAATAGACAACACAAAGTTTGCCTGAATAACTTTGAACAGGTACAGAGGCTGGAATTTTACCGTCCTGCGTGCCATGGGAACCAGAGCGGGCAAGGGGCAAACATTGGGGAGGTCCGTTGAACTTGGCCGGAATTTTACAGTTTCGGGATGAGCAAGGCCATAAAATCCCGCCCAGAGTAATCATGCTCAATTTCAGCAGAAATTCAATTTCCCGCTGAATGTTCCAGAACCTCACCTCAAAGATGTGAAAGTGTGAACTGTCAGCAACTTCTAACATACCGCATTTTACACTTCATCATTAACGTAGATTTTTTAAAAACATGCGTTTATATTTGCGAGGGGATTGGAGGACGAGAGCACTATTAAGAGGCTTTTTTTAATGAAGAATAATTTTAATGCCATCAATGCTATTTTCAACAACATAACAAAAGCGACTTGGGTTCATTCATGCCTTGATATTGCAAGCTAATGATTTAAACTGATTATATACTAACGGTGCAATATAGAATCATAGAATGTGACAGTGCAGAAGGAGACCATTCGTCCCATCGGGTCTACACCGACCACAATCCCACCTAGGCTCTATCCCCATAACCCCATGCATTTACCCTCACTAGTCCCCCTGACGCTAAGGGGTAATTTAGAATAGCCAATCCACCTAACCACACATCTTTGGACTGTGAGAGGAAACCGGAGCACCCGGAGGAAACCCACGCAGATATGGGGAGAACATGCAAACTCCACATAGTCAGCGACTCAAGCCAGGAATCGAACCCAGGTCACTGGTCTATGAGGCAGCAGTGCTAACCACTGTGTCACCATGCTGCTGCTTTTCAAATTTCATGTATTTTCAGGGACACTAAGTTGACAATTAGTCACCAAAAATAAGATATTTGTGTTCACCCAGCAGCATTATATCTGTGTGATAATTCAGCAAACTATAAAGGTGTCAGTCAAACCTCACTTTCCTCTGTGGGTTCAAGTCCCACTCATTCATTCAAAAGTGACTTTTCTAACAGTTCAGCACTCCCTCAGTACTGTGCTGCACTGCACTGAAATATTCTCTAGGTCAGTGGTTCCCAACCTGTGGTTCAGTACTGCAAGTAATCCATGGAAAAAACATAATACAATTACGAGTACCTCCTATGTATCATAATCAACATTACATTATTATTCGCAATGTAATTCGCTTTATAATCATCCTTGTGAAATATAATCCACTATTATTCTTTGAGTAAGTAGTCACACAACACCAGGTTAAAGTCCAACAGGTTTATTTGGTAGCACGAGCTTTCGGAGCACTGCTCCTTCATCAGGTAAGTGCAGGATTTGTTTCACAAACAGGGCATATATAGACACAAACTCAATTACAAGATAATGGTTGGAATGCGAGTCTGAACAGGTAATCAAGTCTTTACAGGTACAGACAATGTGAATGGAGAGAGCGTTAAGCACAGGTTAAAAAGATGTGAATTGTCTCCAGCCAGGACAGTTAGTGAGATTTTGCAAGCCCAGGCAAGTCGTGGGAGTTACAAATAGTGTGACATGAACCCAAGATCCCGGTTGAGGCCGTCCTCATGCGTGGGGAACTTGGCTATCAGTTTCTGCTCGGCGATTCTGCGTTGTCGTGTGTCTTGAAGGCCGCCTTGGAGAACGCTTACCCAAAGATCAGAGGCTGAATGCCCGTGACTGCTGAAGTGTTCCCCGACAGGAAGGGAATACTCCTGCCGAGTGATTGTCGAGCTGTGTTCATTCATCCGTTGTCATAGTGTCTGTATGGTCTTGCCAATGTACCATACCTCGGGACATCTTTTCCTGCAGCATATCAACAATGGTCGAGCCGCAAGACGATGTACCGTGTACCTGGTGGATGGTGTTCTCACGTGAGATGATGGCATCTGTGTCGATGATCTGGAACGTTTTGCAGAGGTTGCTGTGGCAGGGTTGTGTGGTGTCGTGGTCACTGTTCCCCTGAAGGCTGGGTAGTTTGCTGCGGACAATGGTCTGTTTGAGGTTGTGCAGTTGTTTGAAGGCAAGTAGGAGGTGTGGTGATGGCCTTGACGAGATGTTCGTCTTCATCGATGACATGTTGAAGGCTCCGGAGAAGATGTCGTAGCTTCTCCGCTCCGGGGAAGTACTGGACGACGAAGGATACTCTGTCCGCTGTGTCCCATAGAACAAAGAACAAAGAAAATTACAGCACAGGAACAGGCCCTTCGGCCCTCCAAGCCTGCATCGACCATGCTGCCCGACTTAATTAAAACCCTCTACCCTTCCGGGGACCATATCCCTCTATTCCCATCTCATTCATGTACTTGTCAAGACACCCCTTAAAAGTCACTACCGCATCCATTTCCACTACCTCCCCCGGCAACGGGTTCCAGGCACCCACCACTCTCTGTGTAAAAAATCTGCCTCGTACATCTCTTTTAAACCTTGCCCCTCGCACCTTAAACCTATGCCCCCTAGTAATTGACTCTTCCACCTTGGGAAAAAGCTTCTGACTATCCACTCTGTCCATACCTCTCATAATCTTGTAGACTTCTATCAGGTCTTCCCTCAACCTCCGTCGCTCCAGTGAGAAAAAACCAAGTTTCTCCAACCTCTCCTCATAGCTAATGCCCTCCATACCAGGCAACATCCTGGTATATCTTTTCTGTACCCTCTCCGAAGCCTCCACATCCTTCTGGTAGTGTGGTGACCAGAATTGAACACTATATTCCAAGTGCGGCCTAACTAAGGTTCTATAAAGCTGCAACATGACTTGCCAATTTTTAAACTCAGTACCCTGGCCGATGAAGGCAAGCATGCCATATGCCTTCTTGACTACCTTCTCCACCTGCATTGCCACTTTCAGTGACCTGTGTATCTGTACATCCAGATCACTTTGCCTATCAATACTCTTAAGGGTTCTGCCATTTACTGTATATTTCCTATCTGTATTAGACCTTCCAACATGCATTACCTCACATTTGTCTGGATTAAACTCCATCTGCCATCTCTCCGCCCAAGTCTCCAACTGATCTATATCCTGCTGTACCCTCTGATGTTCCTCATCGCTATCCGCAAATCCAACAACCTTTGTGTCGTCCGCAAATTTACTAATCAATCCAGTTACATTTTCCTCCAAATCATTTATATATATTACAAACAGCAAAGGTCCCAGCACTGATCCCTGAGGAACACCACTTGTCACAGCCCTCCATTCAGAAACGCTTCCACTGCTATTCTCTGTCTTCTTTGACCGAGCCAGTTTTGCATCCACCTTGCCAGCTCACCTCTGATCCCATGCGACTTCACTTTCTGCACCAGTTTGCCATGAGGGACTTTGTCAAAGGCCTTACTGAAGTCCATGTAGACAACATCCACTGCCCTACCCTCATCAATCATCTTCGTCACTTCCTCGAAAAACTCAATCAAGTTCATGAGACACGACCTCCCCTTCACAAAACATGTTTGTCTTCTGAGGAGGTCGGTGCAGTTTTTCACTGTGACACGTCGGAACTGTTGATCGATGAGTCGAGCGCCATATCCTGTTCTTACGAGCGCATCTTTCAGCATCTGTAGGTGTCTATTGCTATCCTCCTCATCTGTGGAAACGGACGGCTTGTCCATAGGGGATGGCTTCTTTAATGTGTTTAGGGTGGAAGCTGGAGAAGTGGAGCATCGTGAGGTTATCCGTGGGCTTGTGGTACAGTGAGGTGCTGAGATGACCGTCCTTGATGGAGATGTGTGTGTCCAAGAATGCAACCGATTCTGGAGAGTAGTCCATGGTGAGTCTGATGGTGGAATGGAACTTGTTGATGTCATCATATAGTTGTTTCAGTGATTGTTCACCATGAGTCCAAAGGAAGAAAATGTCATCGATGTATCTAGTGCATAGCATCGGTTGAAGGCCCTGTGCGGTGAAGAGGTCTTGTTCGAACCTGTGCATGATGATGTTGGCATATTGAGGTGCGAATTTGGTCCCCATAGCTGTTTCGTGTGTCTGGATGAAGAACTGGTTGTTGAAGGTGAAGACATTGTGGTCCAGGATGAAGCGAATGAGTTGTAGATTCGCGTCTGGAGATTGGCAGTTGTCGGCGTTGAGTACTGAGGCAGTTGCAGCAATGCCATCATCGTGGGGACTATGGACTTCTTACAGGAACTCAGCACCCATGGAGCAGTTGAACCTGGAACATTCCTCGTCACAATGGATGTCTCGGCACTCTACACCAGCATCCCCCACAGCTATGTCAGCACTTCACTGTACCGCAAGCCCACGGATAACTTCACGATAATCCACTTCTCCAGCTTCCACCCTAAACACGTTAAAGAAGCCATCCCCTACGGACAAGCCCTCCGTATACACAGGATCTGCTCGGATGAGGAGGATCGCAACAGACACCTACAGATGCTGAAAGACACCCTCGTAAGAACAGGATATGGCGCTCAATTCATCGATCGACAGTTCCAACGCGCCACAGTGAAAAACCGCACCGACCTCCTCCGAAGTCAAGCACAGGACATGGCCAACAGAGTACCCTTCGTCATCCAGTACTTCCCCGGAGCGGAGAAGCTACGACATCTTCTCCAGAGCCTTCAACATGTCATCGATGAAGACGAACATCTCGCCAAGGCCATCCCCAAATCCCCACTACTTGCCTTCAAACAACCACACAACCTCAAACAGACCATTGTACGCAGCAAACTACCCAATCTTCAGTAGAACAGTGACCACGACACCACACAACCCTGCCACAGCAACCTCTGCAAGAAGTGCCAGATCATCGACACGGGTGCCATCATCTCACGTGAGAACACCATCCACCAGGTACACGATGTATACTCTTGCGACTCGGCCAGCGTTGTCTACCTGATACGCTGCAGGAAAGGATGTCCCGAGGCATGGTACATTGGGGAGACCATGCAGACACTACGACAATGGATGAATGAACACCGCTTGACAATCACCAGGCAGAAGTGTTCCCTTCCTGTCGGGGAACACTTCAGCAGTCACGGGCATTCAGTCTCTGATCTTCGGGTAAGCATTCTCCAAGGCGGCCCTCAAGACACACGACAACGCAGAATTGCCCAGCAGAAACTGATAGCCAAGTTCCGCACACATGAGGACGGCCTCAACCGGGATCTTGGGTTCATGTCACACTACCTGTAACTCTCACAACTTGCCTGGGCTTGCAAAATCTCACTAACTGAACTGGCTGGAGGCAATACACACCTCTTTAACCTGTGCTTAACCCTTTCTCGACTCACATTGTCTGTACCTGTAAAGACTTGATTACCTGTAAAGACTCGCATTCCAACCATTATCTTGTAACTGAGTTTGTGTCTATATATGCCCTGTTTGTGAAATAAATCCTGCACTCACCTGATGAAGGAACCGCTTCGAAAGCTCATGCTGCCAAATAAACCTGTTGGATTTTAACCTGGTGTTGTGAGACTGCTTACTGTGCCAACCCCAGTCCAACACTGGCAACTCCAGATCATTATTCTTTGAAATTAAGGTGGCACAGTGGTTAGCACTGCTGCCTCATAGCACCAGGAACCCGGGTTCAATTCCCGGCTTGGGTCACTGTATGGAGTTTGCACGTTCTCCCCATATCTGCATGGGTTTCCTCCGGGTGCTCTGGTTTCTTCCCAAAGTCTGAAAGATGTGCTGGTTAGGGGCATTGGCCATGCTGAATTCCCCCTCACTGTACCCGAACAGGTGCCAGAATGTGGCGGCTAGGGGATTTTCACAGTAACTTAATTGCAGTGTTCATGTAAGCCTACTTGTGACACTAATAAATAAACTGTGTGGTGCTTTTGCCTGATGCCAATTTGAACTGCCTCTTCTCTCTGCACATGTAACAGTTAAGAAACACAGCCCGGCGAAGTAAAAAATGGATTGATGGTTGCACTTGGCACACTTAAAGAGAAAAGAGACTGATGGTCAAAAGGACAGTGATGGTCAAAAGGACAGTTATCAGCAAATGAAATTCAGCAAAACAAAAGTAAATGAAGAAGGTGGAGAAAAAAAGCAGTAAATACTTAGAACTGGGATTTACTTACACTGAAAACAAACCGTTGCCATTATGTGTCATGTGTTATGAAGTTCTGTCGAATGAAAGCTTAAAGCCTGCTAATCTTTGCTGTCATCTTGAGACTAAACATGGGGAATAAGTATCCAAGCCAATCAAATTTTTTGAAAACAAGCTCAAAGAATTTCAGAATATCAAGAAAATTATGGAATGCACATTGGTGATGATGCTAAGGTGGTGGAGGCCTCATACTGGGTAGCTCGGCTCCGAGCGAAGGCAGGGAAGCAGCACACAATCAGGGAGTTGATACTGCCAGTGGCTGAAGGGATGGTGGGTGTTGCTCTGGGAGAGAAGGCCTGCAAGAAAATTAACATAATTTCATTGTTGATAACACAGTGCAACGCAAAATCAATGAGTTGACCCACAACTTGAATGATCAACTAATAGTGAGAATGCAAGCAAGTCAATTTGGTGCACTTCAACTGGATGAATCACTGGGCATTGCAAACCTTGCAAAGTTGCACACCGATGTTAGATATGAACACAATAGATACATGAAGACCTCCTCTTTTGTGAATCGTCGCCCACACGCTCAACAGCAGAGTCTATTTTTGACCTGTTGAACGCTTTCATAATGCAAAAGGGGATTGATTGGTCAAAATGTGTAGGAGTTAGCACAGATGGGGTGCGTGCGATATCAGGCCAACACAGTGGGGTTGTCACTCGTGTAAGAGCAGTGGTTCCACTCGCAATGTGCATTCACTGTTGTGTCCATAGAAGGAGTTAACTGCAATGAAAATGCCTGCTGATCTCATGACCATTTTGGGAGAATGGGTTAAAAAAGTTTATTTTATCCAGGCCCACCCATTAAATTTGTGAACATTTGCAGCTCTATGTTACGACATCGGCAGTGATTACCATCAACTACTTCTGCACACCAAGGACCACTGGCTCTCCTGGGGAAAGGTACTCACATGTCTTTTTGAGTTGCATAACAAAGTGAGAACTTTTTTAGTTGACCCAAAGTTTGAACTCTCACAACGCTTTAGTGATTTTCAATGGACTTGCCAATTTGGCATAGATGGCAGCTACTTTTGATCACTGTGTACAGTTCTGGTCATCCTATTATAGAAAGGATATCATTAAACTAGACAAAGTGCAGAAAAAATTTACTAGGATACTACTGGGACTTGATGGTTTGAGTTATAAGGAGAGGCTGGATTAACTAGGACTTTTTTCCCTGGAGCGTAGGAGTCATAGGGGTGATCTTATAGAGGTTTATACAATAATAAGGGGCATAGATGAGATAGATAGTCAACATCTTTTCCCAATGGTAGGGGAGTCTAAAACCAGAGGGTTTTAAGGTGAGAGGGGAGAGATACAAAGAGGTCCAGAGGTCAATTTTTTCACACAGAGGGTGGTGAGTGTCCGGAACAAGTTGCCAGAGGTAGTGGTAGAGGTGGGTACAATTTTGGACCCTTTTAAAAAGCATTTAGACAGTTACATGGGTAAGATGGATATAGAGGGATATGGGCCAAACGTGGGCAATTGGGACTAGCTTAGTGGTTAAAAAAAAAGGCAGCATGGACAAGTTGGGCTAAAGAACCTGTTTCCATGCTGTAAACATCTAGGATTCTATGACTCTATGACTTGAATGGTCTCAATAAAATTAGACTAACAAACTGCAAACACTTTCTGTGCCCCCCCCTGGCAGCTCAGCAGTGAGGTAGACAACAAATTTGGCCAGTTACATTGCTAGCAGCAGCCAGTGAGTATTGTCCTATTGAGGGAGGGGACATTACTGAGTGTGATTGAGCAGTGCCCAAACCAACTACATCAATCTAAATTGTTCTCGTTTTGATCCTGGCGTGCTCAGTTTCAATCGGATGAATTGTTTACCAATGTGTTGCATTTGCAGCAGCTTATTGGGTCAATTCAAATGTTGCCCAGTCCTCGAGCAAACTAGTCCGCTATTTGAATTGCCATCAGTGGTGACCGATATTAGGGGCTGCACAGTGGCACAGTGGTTAGCACTGCTGTCTCACCCCGCGCCAGGGACCGGGGTTCGATTCCGACTTGGGTCACTGTCCATGTGGAGTTTGCACATTCTCCCCGTGTCTGCGTGGGTTTCCTCCGGGTGCTCCGGTTTCCTCCCACAATCCAAAGACGTGCTGGTTTAAATGCATTGGCCATGCTAAATTCTCCCTCAGTGTACCCGAACAGACACCAGAGTGTGGCGACTAGGGGATTTTCACAATAACTTCATTGCAGTGTTAATATGAGCCTACTTGCGACACTAATAAATAAACTTCACTAAATATTTATAGCAGTCTCCATAGACGGTGAGCAATGCATATTCACACTCATTCGTATCATCACTTTTTTTGTCAAATCTGTTGGTATTTCAGATTCTCTTGGTCCCATAATGAGTTCCTAAGTGATGTTTCCCATGCCAATTCAGCCTGGGCATGTTGGCATCTTACCTCTCTCTACTCCAATAAGAGCAATTTGCCTAAAGCCATCTTTGATCAATTGCTCTTGTTTTTAACTTCCAGCATAAGTTGTACATTCCACAGCAAGAATGAAGCACACCGTGACTCTAACATCATTTAGGTGGCTGTTTAATTAATTAAGCAGCATTCTGGAACTTATTCTCCACTGGACTACAGAGATGTATGTTTGATTTATAGGCTCATTATTGGGACAGGGAGTTGCAATGCAGGCAGCCTGCAAACCTAGCATGCTAATTGATTATGATCCTGGTTTGCCGTCCAGTGCTAAATATGCTGCTGACTGGCTAACGCCAATTAAAGCCAGCACTGCTGCTTCACAGCTCCAGGGTCCTGGGTTCGATTCCCAGCTCGGGTCACTGTCTGTGTGGAGTTTGCACATTCTTCTCGTGTCTGCGTGGGTTTCCTCCGGGTCCTCCGGTTTCCTCCCACAGTCCAAAGATGTGCGGGTTAGGTTGATTGGCCAGGTTAAAAATTGCCCCTTAGAATCCTAAAATGCGTAGGTTAGTGGGATTAGCGGGTAAAATATGTGGGGGTAGGGCCTGGGTGGGATTGTGGTCGGTGCAGACTCGATGGGCCGAATGGCCTCCTTCTGCACTGTAGGGTTTCTATGATTAAGAAGGAAAGGAACATCAGAGCAGAGAGAGGGTTCCCAGGTTCTCCCATGAAGCACTAGAGGCCTTAATACAGGAAATGGGAAGGAGAAAAGATGTCATATTTACATGGTAGATCCGCTTGGACAGACACCTCGACGGGAATGGGAACAGATAGCCACAGAGGTCAGTGCAAGGAACTGGCTGCAGTGTCGCAAAAAGTTCAATGACCACACTCAAGCGGTCAAGGTCAGTGAATCCCATTACCTGCTCAATGTACAATAAGCTTCACTCACTGCTCAATGTCCCACACCCTCATCTCTCAGCCAACAACAATTTCTAGCAATCAGTACTCATTCGTAACACTCATATATTCCATTTCCCTTCCATACATTTACCACTGTCACAAGCCTCACACCCACACCTTACAGATTCCACATGTTTGCAGCTATTGAGCTTTGATATACACGTCTTCCAGACAGATTGCAACACCTTCACTCTTCTGCCTCTCTCGCAAGACAAGGTGACACAAATCAAGAGCAACAGCCGAAAGCCCACAGCTCACAGGCACAGCTACATATCTTCACCCCTTTGAGGAGGCAGCGCTTTGAATTATTGGTGCAGAAAGCACAGACATCACTCAAAACATCCAGAATGGCAATATCTTCCTGTCTACTGCACCTTCTCAAATCCCATCTCACCCTCCTCCCATAATTGCGTATGAACAAGCTGCTGATAGTGTGACCATGGACCGTCGTGCGTGAGTGGGGGGGAAGTAGACCTTATCAAGGCCAGGGGAAAGGATGGCACGTCTGCTAGAGGGCGAGTCTGCTGCAGAACAGTCAGATAGAGAGTCATAGAGTCATAGAGGTTTACATCATAGAAACAGGCCCTTCGGCCCAACTTGTCCATGCCACCCTTTTTTTTAAACCCCTAAGCTAATCCCAATTGCCTGCAATAGATGAGGACTTTGTTGGGACAGAGTATAGGACAAGATTAATAGGCATATGTGAGATCTTTGACACAAAGGCAGGCCTTCCAGAGACCCTATCTTCACTGTCAAGGAGAATACAAATGCCTGGCACCAACTTGGGACAGGGTTTCATGTACAACTTGAGGTCCATCCATCACAGTGTAGAGATGGGGACCAACTCCATCAAAATACTTGTGCATCTGCCATGGTGTAATATTTTATGGCTGATTTCACAGCTTCTATTGCAGCACAAGGAGAAAAGACCCAACGTCTCAATGCTGCAGTGAAAGCTCTGATTGGGTCCAGTACAGACTGAGCTGGCTCTCGGGCAGTCTGTGCTGGGTCCCGCCCAGACTGAGCTGTATCCCGTGCAGACTGAGCTGGGTCCAGTACAGACTGAGCTGGGTCCAGTACAGACTGAGCTGGGTCCCGTGCACACTGAGCTGGGTCCTGCGCAGACTGAGCTGGGTCCAGTACAGACTGAGCTGGGTCCCGTGCACACTGAGCTGGGTCCAGTACAGACTGAGCTGGGTCCAGTACAGACTGAGCTGGGTCCCGTGCACACTGAGCTGGGTCCCGTGCACACTGAGCTGGGTCCTGCGCAGACTGAGCTGGGTCCAGTACAGACTGAGCTGGGTCCCGTGCAGACTGAGCTGGATCCAGTACAGACTGAGCTGGCTCCTGTGCAGACTGAGCTGGGTCCTACGCAGACCGAGCTGGGTCCAGTACAGACTGAGCTGGCTCTCGGGCAGTCTGTGCTGGGTCCCGTGCAGACTGAGCTGTGTCCAGTGCAGACTGAGCTGGGTCCAGTACAGACTGAGCTGGGTCCAATGCAGACTGAGCTGGGTCCCGTGCAGACTGAGCTGGGTCCAGTACAGACTGAGCTGGGTCCAGTACAGATTGAGCTGGGTCCCGTGCAGACTGTGCTGGGTCCCGTGCAGACTGAGCTGGGTCCAGTACAGACTGAGCTGGGTCCAGTACAGACTGAGCTGGGTCCAGTACAGACTGAGCTGGGTCCAGTACAGACTGAGCTGGGTCCAGTACAGACTGAGCTGGGTCCAATACAGACTGAGCTGGGTCCCGTGCAGATTGAGCTGGGTCCAGTACAGACTGAGCTGGGTCCAGTACAGACTGAGCTGGGTCCCGTGCAGATTGAGCTGCGTCCAGTGCAGACTGAGCTGGGTCCAATACAGACTGAGCTGGGTCCTGCGCAGACTGAGCTGGGTCCAATACAGACTGAGCTGGGTCCAATACAGACTGAGCTGGGTCCTGCGCAGACTGAGCTGGGTCCTGCGCAGACTGAGCTGGGTCCAATACAGACTGAGCTGGGTCCTGCGCAGACTGAGCTGGGTCCAATACAGACTGAGCTGGGTCCAATACAGACTGAGCTGGGTCCAATACAGACTGAGCTGGGTCCAATACAGACTGAGCTGGGTCCAATACAGACTGAGCTGGGTCCAGTGCAGACTGAGCTGGGTCCAATACAGACTGAGCTGGGTCCTGCGCAGACTGAGCTGGGTCCAGTACAGACTGAGCTGGGTCCAGTACAGACTGAGCTGGGTCCAGTACAGACTGAGCTGGGTCCTGCACAGACTGAGCTGGGTCCAGTGCAGTCTGAGCTGGGTCCAGTACAGACTGAGCTGGGTCCTGCGCAGACTGAGCTGGGTCCAGTACAGACTGAGCTGGGTCCAGTACAGACTGAGCTGGGTCCAGTACAGACTGAGCTGGGTCCAGTGCAGACTGAGCTGGCTCCTGTGCAGACTGAGCTGGGTCCAGTACAGACTGAGCTGGGTCCAGTACAGACTGAGCTGGGTCCAGTACAGACTGAGCTGGGTCCAGTACAGACTGAGCTGGGTCCAGTACAGACTGAGCTGGGTCCAGTACAGACTGAGCTGGGTCCAGTACAGACTGAGCTGGGTCCTGCGCAGACTGAGCTGGGTCCTATGGGGCCCATGCAGCAGTCCCATACAACCACAGGTTGCACTGGTTCACGGGCTCCCAAGACTTCCTGCACCTTTTGTGGTCTTGTGGAGTCCGTGGACCATTTTTATAAAGGGTGCTTTAGATTGCACTTCCTTTTTAGTTATTTTAAAAATCTTTTATCACTGTTTTGTTTGCATTTCAGCCCCACTGATCTATGGGAGGTGAGCCGGGAAGGTGGAGACCTCCTCATGAACCTGTACGTGGGCCTGGCCAGACTCACTATTAATAGATCCAGGCAGCGGGTGACCGAAGGGGTTGTCCAGCCCTACTGTCTGCCCCTCTACTGCGGCTACATTCACGGGCAGGTGTGACTGGACAGGGAGCATGCGGAGTCCACTAGCACCATCGAGGCCTTCCATGCTCGTTGTGCACTGCAGGGACTGGAGTGTGTTATTGACTCTTTTAATTGCCTTTTCGTTTGATGTTTTCATAGAGTAATAGAATCCTTACAGTGCAGAAGGAGGCCATTCGGCCCATTGAGCCTGCACCGACAGCACCTACCCTATCTCCAGGCCATTCGCATTTACCCTACCAACCCCCCCGACATCCCCCTGACACTAAGGGTCAATTTAGCATGGCTAATCAATCTAACCCACACATTTTTGGAGCGTGGGAGGTAACTGGAGCACCTGGAGGAAATGCAAGCAGACACGGGGAGAATGTGCAAACTCCACACAGTCACCCAAGCTGGGAATCGAACCCAGGTCCCTGGCACTGTGAGGCACCAGTGCTAACCACTGTGCCATCATGCCGTCCACGGTGGCACAGTTTCATTTATGCTTTGTTTTTGTTCTGGGCAGTACCCCCTCAAGGGGCTGCCCTTCTTGCTTTGTCCCTCAGTTTAACCAATTTAGTATAATTCTGTTTTGCTAAAAATAATGGCCGGGACTACTGTGCGTACATCACGGTAGCAGCTTTACTTTGCATGCTGTAAATAAACTATGTTCCTTTCCAGTTGAGCTCCCTGAGTCATTACAATCTTAAAGTCACACCCTTTGAAGTGCCAAAATGAAGCAGTGTGAAATCGGCCCTCCTTGGAGACTCTTAGTTCCAGAATCAGGTCAGTTCTGACTTGAGAGATAAACTGGAAGTTTAGTTTCAGTTAAAAAGTTAACATTTCAGAGTAAGTGCAGCAATTCCTCACTTAACATCATCGTTGCATTCCTGAAAAGTAGGGTTTTAAATCGAACAATGATGAGCGAATCAGATTTTCCCAGAAGAATGTGTGTGTAAATCTGATTTCAGTTCTTTTGGACATTTCTCATCAGAAAAAACAAACATTATAATTGAAAAACGGTATATCTGAACCACATTTCTAAATGAAATAACTTTCAAAGTTAGAAAAGAATCATTAAACTTGGGGCTGTGAACAGAATACAGGAAGAAGTCTCACAACACCAGGTTAAAGTCCAACAGGTTTATTTGGTAGCAAATACCATAAGCTTGCGGAGCACTGCTCCTTCGTCAGATGGAGTGGAAATGTGCTCTCAAACAGTGCACAGACACAAAATCAAGTTACAGAATATTCAGAATATCAGTATTCTGTAACTTGATTTTGTGTCTCTGTGCACTGTTTGAGAGCACAGTTCCACTCCATCTGACGAAGGAGCAGCGCTCCGAAAGCTTATGGTATTTGCTACCAAATAAACCTGTTGGACTTTAACCTGGTGTTGTGAGACTTCTTACTGTGTTCACCCCAGTCCAACGCCGGCATCTCCACATCATGAACAGAATACAGGCACAGGATGCTAGGGTAAAACCAGATTGGGAAAAAGGTAATTGAGGAAGAGATTTCAGAATATTCGAGACAGGGAGAGAAAACACAGAGAGATTTAAGCTTACTTATATGTTAATGTCACAAGTAAGCTTACATTAACACTGCGACAGTTACTGTGAAAATCCCCTAGTTGCCACACTCTAGCGCTTGTTCAGGTACACTGAGGGAGAATTTAGCATGGCCAATGCACCTAACAGCACATCTTTCAGACTTGTGAGAGGAAACCGGAGCACCCAGAGGAAACCCACGTAGACACGAGGAGAACTTGCAGACTCTGCACAGACAGTGACTCAAGGCAGGAACCGAACTCGGGTCCCTGGCGCTGTGAGACAGCAGTGCCACCCGATATGCTGGGATGAAGGAGCAGCAGAATAATATTAGGAGAGAGAGAGAGGGAGAGAGAAAAGTAGTTGGATGAATCATTCACAATTAGAAACTACTGAAGTAGGAAAAGCAATTAGTGAGAGAAACTGAATTGAAGTTGTGATGGGGTCAGTTTGGAGGAGTTTTATTGTTGTGTTTGCTGCCTGTATCAGGCCCTCAGTCTGTAATGGAGAATGTTACTTTTCCTTAGTTACAGACTGGATAAATAAGCAAAGTCGAATCAGTTATTCACTGATGGTAAATCATTATTTAAATACTGCCCTTTAAAATCCCTGTCACAGTTGAATTCAATAAAGAGCGAGGTTGATTTCATCAATACGTTTAAACCCTCCTCATTGTGGCTCTCTGGCTAATCAGGTAATCATAAATGTCACATGAATGGGGTACATTTTCCCTATTGAGTCAATGGCATTATAACAAAACTCTTCTTCTTAGGCAGCCCATTGGGATTGAGGGTGACTTGCTTGGATTGGGCCTGAAATGGCTGATACATCCTTTGTCCAATCTGCAGACTCTGCCACATTTTGGGGCAGGTCATGCTTCGAAGCTCAGGTAGATGAATGTTTAAAGGTTAGTCTGTTCACTCCAGAGGTGGAAGTAAGCTGGAATGCTCTGTTAGGGCATACCAGTAAGAAGGTGGCTTAAAGTATCTGCTGTTAACTGGTCTGCACTGTTTGATTTTTGAGTCAGTTGTCCAGTAAGACCTCTAAACGGTGTGTGCATGTATGTGTGCATGTACATGTACGTGTATGTGTGCATGTACGTGTGTGTGTGTGTGTGTGTGTGTGTGTGTGCGGGTGCAGGTGTGATATGTTTCTCTTTCCACTTCTGCTTGCATCTCATGATGAAGAGACAGCGATCAATTATAAATATTTCTCTTGAGTTACACTCATGTAATATGACACTATCGGTAAGAAAGTTAAATTACTTTCACCCCTGGTTCTCTACGATGTTTTGGCTTCATCCTGTGTCTTCCCAACAAATTCTCTCGATTTAAAAAAAAAATTTGATTTGATTTATTATTGCTTCTTGTGCGCCTGCAGACAAAGCTTACCGTGCATCGAAAAGGAAAGGAGAAGGTGCAGAATGTAGTGTTACAGTCATAGCTGGGGTGTAGAGAAAGATCAACTTAATACAAGGTAGGTCCACTCAAAGGTCTGATGTCAGCAGGGAAGAAGGTGTTCTTGAGTCAGTTGGCATGTGACCTCAGACTTTTGTATCTTTTTCCAATGGAAAAAGGTGGAAGAGGGTTTGTCCTGGTTGTGTGGGGTCCTTGATTATGCTGGCTGCTTTGTCGAGGCAGCGGGAAGTGTAGACAGAGTCAATGGATGGGAGGCTGGTTTGCATGATTGACTGGGCTTCATTCATGATCCTTTGTAACGTCTTGTGGTCTTGGACAGAGCAGGAGCCATGCCAAGCTGTGATATATCTGGATACATTCAGGTAGGAAGCTTTTTCCCGACGGAGGAAGAGAGTATGTCCAGGGTGCGTGGGTTCCTTGATTATGTTGGCTGCTTTTCTGAGGCAGTGGAAAGTGTATTGGTGCCTTCCCAAATTAATCTTCTCCCATTTGTTCAGTCACCAGCTAGGGACACCCCCAGGAGTTGGCGGGGTGCTTGATCTCATCAGGAATGCTTTGAGAACATCCATAGAAGCATTTTTGCTGTCCTCCTGGCAGTCCCCTGCCATGACCAAGTTCCAAGTTGAACAATTGTTTCTGGAGTCTGATTTCAGCAGTCTTGTGTCAGGCAAACGTTAACAAGTCCCACCCAGTGGAGCTGGTTTTGAATGATTAGCATCTCGATGCTGGGTATTCCGCAATAACATTGACAGAAGCAATGTTCAGTGAGGAATCCCTGTTTACTTATAAACAGAAAGGGGATTAAAAAAAGGAGTTCCCTAATAATATCTAAGGTACCCAAATTAAACTCTACGAGTGGAATTTTCCAGTCCCATCCTCCATTGGAATCGTAGCGGGGTGGGGTGCGGATCATGCACAGGTCCGTTGACCTCAGGGGGAAATTTCCAGTTTTGGGGCGAGCGCAGAAAATCCTGTCTGACAGGTTTATTGTTATTTTTGATAGACATGGAAGGGTTGGACCCTGGGCGGCACAGTGGTTAGCACTGCTGCCTCACAGCGCCAGGGACCCGGGTTCGATTCCCGGCTTGGGTCGCTGTCTGTGTGGAGTTGCACATTCTCCCCATGTCTGCGTGGGTTTCCTCCGGGTGCTCCAGTTTCCTCCCAAAGTCCAAAAATTGTGTGGGTTAGGTGGATTGTTCATGCTAACTTGCCCCTTCGTCTCACGGGGGCTAGCTAGGGTAAATGCATGGGGGTTATGGGGATAGGGCCTGGGTGGGATTGTGGCTGGTGCAGACTCGATGGGCTCAATGGCCTCCTTCTGCACTGTAGGGATTCTATGATTTTACAGCCTCACTTAAAATCCCGAAACTGTAAAATCCCACCCGAGGTCAATGGATCTTCCCATTGTCCGCCCCTTGCCCGCTTCGATTCCCGTGATGGACAGGGCAGTAGAATTCCGGCACATATCTTTGTGCAATATTGTAAAGTAGGTTAATGGTCAGCAGCCTGTTGTGGGTACAGTAGATAGAAAATGCGGGTACAACCAATGAGATCTATTCCATTACCTTTGATTTTTAAAAGAACAGGCTTTTAGAAAAATCAGTTCTCCAATCTTGGACTCAATGATCTTCCATTCATTTTAGATCAGGGATATTTGAGCAATGCACTGTCAACAATAAGGATCATGAAGGGCTGCTTGTCGGACTGGGTTGACCTCGAGTTTGACAGTTTCTGTTGAAGTATTAGAATTGTAGGGGCAACCTTATTCTCCTGAGGAGAACGTCAGTAAGGTATGTGAAAAGCAATGTAAGCTTGTGGTGATTGTCCCTTTAAGGGCAGCACAAAGATATATATGGATGCAAGCAGTAAAACACCAATAGTAACAGCAAGAATAGATTGCTGGAAATAATATTTTCTTTAAAATGGTAAAAAAGAATATTATATTGTGGGTTAGATGCCACAGATAATAAGATAAATGTTCGTATTGTGCTTTTGAAGAAGTTGATGATACTGATAATATTTTTCTGTAAATTAGAGAAACAGTTTGTCATTTTATCAGTTGAATCTCCAAATGACAGTTTACATACCATCTTCCAGGTAGTTGCATTGTAAAACAGCAACCTGCAGTGAAGGATGTGGATTTGACAGGAAATTGTATAACTTGGCGATTCCTACATGTGCTTTCCATCTACGCTTTGAGGTTAAATTGCTTTTTGATATTGCGGGGGTGGGAGTGGGGGGAGGTGGAAAACTCCCTATTTCTTTAGCTCTTGTCATATTTCCCCAAATCACAAATTAATACTGAACTTGGATGCCTGCTGAAATTATGTAACCATAAAGCTTTCTGTGTAATACCAGATTCGGCTCACGCAAAGAGACGGTACTTACCTGCTTTTACAAGTGTGGCAGACTTGAATACAGCAGTTTAGCAGAACGTAGCAGTCTGGCAGTTTTGAATATAGGACAGGAACACCCACAATACTTACTTTTGATGTTGTTTAGATAACATTGCTTCCTCCAAATGTTACCAGGTTAATGTTCAAGTTTTATCCTTATTTCAAAGTCACAAGTCCAGATTTATTTTTTGATCATTCAATCTCCTCATGTGAACCTTGCTATCTGCTCTGTTCCTCAGTGTGGGATGAGCATACGTGAGTTTAAAATGCAACTGTTAATCCCATCTTTTCCATTTCATGACATTAGGCTCTATTGGCATGTCAGCTACGCCTCTCACCAACTTCTACAGATGCACCATAGAAAGCATTCTTTCTGGTTGTATCACAGCTTGGTATGGCTCCTGCTCTGTCCAAGACCACAGGAAACTACAAAGGGTTGTAAACAAAGTCCAGTCCTTCACGCAAACCAGCCTCCCATCCATTGACTCGGTCTACACTTCCCACTGCCTCGGAAAAGCAGCCAGCATAATCAAGGACCCCTCACACCCCGGACATTCTCTCTTCCACCTTCTTCCATCAGGAAAAAGATACAAAAGTCTGAAGTCAGGTACCAACCGACTCAAGAACAGCTTTTTCCCTGCTGCCATCGGACTTTTAGAACATAGAACATAGAACAGTACAGCACAGAACAGGCCCTTCGGCCCACGTTGTTGTGCCGAGCTTTGTCTGAAACCCAGATCAAGCTATTTCCTCCCTATCATCCCGAAGTACTCCATGTGTCTATCCAATAGCTTCTTAAATGTTCCTAAAGTTTCTGACTCCACTATCCCTGCAGGGAGTCCATTCCACACCCCAACCACTCTCTGAGTAAAAAACCTACCTCGGACATCCTTCCTATATCTCCCACCATGGACCCTATAGTTATGCCCCCTAGTTACCACTCCATTCACCCAAGGAAATTGTCTTTGAACGTTCACTCTATCTATCCCCCTCATCATCTTATAAACCTCTATCAAGTCTCCTCTCAACCTCCTCCGCTCCAAAGAGAAAAGCCCAAGTTCCCTCAACCTTTCCTCATAAGACCTACCCTCCAAACCAGGCAGCATCCTGGTAAATCTCCTTTGCACTCTTTCCAGTGTCTCCACATCCTTCTTATAGTGAGGTGACCAGAACTGCACACAATATTCCAAATGTGGTCTCACCAAGGTCCTGTGCAGTTGCAGCATAACCCCACGGCTCTTAAACTCAAACCCCCTGTTAATGAACGCCAACACACTATAGGCCTTCTTCACGTCTCTATCCACTTGAGTGGCAACCTTCAGAGATCTATGGATATGAACCCCAAGATCTCTCTGTTCCTCCACATTCTTCAGAACCCTACCTTTGACCCTGTAATCCACATTTAAATTTGTCCTACCAAAATGAATCACCTTCTTGGCCTTTTGGCTAAGATCAAGTGTAGTATGGATTGGATGCTGCACTTGGTTGAGGTCATTAGGTTATATTGAAGCTTCATATGTTTCATATGAAGCAATTTTTAAAAGCGGTATCTCGGTCTTTTGGCTAAGATGCAAATGAGCTCAAGTCTTGGAGGAGGTGTTGCTTTGCTCCTCCAATCAGCTTGGCTCATGTAGATCAGGCCCAGGACAGGGCAATTTGGTCGCTTGCCCTGTCTTGCCAGCCTGGATCAGAAATGTCTCAACTTGTTGAGACTCTGAATTGGATTTGATTTGATTGAATTGGAAAAGTACAAAAAAAAATGAATCACCTCGCATTTGTCAGGGTTAAACTCCATTTGCCATTTTTCAGCCCAGCTCTGCATCCTATCTATATCTCTTTGCAGCCTACAACAGCCCTCCACCTCATCCACTACTCCACCAATCTTGGTGTCATCAGCAAATTTACTGATCCACCCTTCAGCCCCCTCCTCCAAGTCATTTATAAAAATGACAAATAGCAGAGGACCAAGCACTGATCCCTGTGGCACTGCGCTGGTAACCGGTTTCCTGTCCGAAAATTTTCCATCCACCACCACCCTCCGTCTTCTGTTAGATAGCCAGTTACCTATCCAATTGGCCAAACTTCCCTCTATCCCACACATCCTTACTTTCTTCATAATTTTGAATGGACCTACCTCACACTAAGTTGATTTTTCTCTACAGCCTAGCTATGACTATAACACTACATTCTGCACTCTCTTGTTACCTTCTCTATGTACGGTATGCTTTGTCTGCACAGCGCGCAATAAACAATACTTTTTACTGTATACTAATACATGTGACAATAATAAATCAAAAGCCCACAAGATTGATTTATGCATTTCGATTATTGAAAAGTAAAGACAATATGGAAAGAAGAATTTGTTGCTATTTCGGAGCTGAATGTTCATCTTCAGAACGCGTAGCAGGAGTCAGGAAATTTTCCAACTCGGCAGACTCACCTGGGTAGAAAGGAGACCAAACTTCTGTTCCGGTGGAGAGGGGAGAGAGGTCTTCTACCCCTTCAAGGCAGCTCAGAGGCAGCCACAAAGGAGGTGGGGTGGAGGGCGAGTGCTAAGACAGACTGTTTAAGATCCACCTCAGTTCTTTGCGATTTTGTTCCAGTTGTTTGCTTACATTTTTGGCTCCTTAACCCTCACCCCTCAAACCCCATCACATATCTACCTTCACTCCTCAAGCCACCTCCATGCCTGCCATCACCCCAATGTCACCTCATACACTCCATGAAAACTCTTGGCAGTTCCTTGCCTATTTACCCAGTATACACTTTGTAAAGAAATAATGAATCCCACAGTAAGAATCGCACATGTGTAACTGCATTCATTATTTTCTTTGAAGATCTGCTGTTGTTACAACCCTATAAAAATGTCAATCAACAAGACCTTTCAATTATCAATAACAGAAAAAAATTCAAGCGCACTTAACACCACTTTATCTCATGTAAATAAACATTGAATCATTGACTAGATCACAGAAAAACATCCTAAATGTGGCAATCATGCAAAACTTTCCCTTCTCCCCAGCTGTGTCAGCAAAGTAAACCCAGAACAGAAAGAAACAGATCGGACCAGGATTCTTATTGCCCTGTTCTTACTGCTGTTCCTTTTCAAAGTATAAAATACCAGTTCAAACCAGGATTCTTATTTGGGGTCCGGGTCCACAGGACTCTAAAATCGGCCCCGCAGGTGGAGGAGGTGGTTAAGAAGGCGTATGGTGTGCTGGCCTTTATCAATCGAGGGATTGAGTTTAGGAGTCTGGGGGTAATGATGCAGCTATATAAGACCCTCGTCAGACCGCACTTGGAGTACTGTGCTCAGTTCTGGTCGCCTCATTACAGGAGGAATGTGGAAAAGATTGAAAGAGTGCAGAGAAGATTGACAAGGATGTTGCCTGGATTGAGTGGCATGCCTTATGAGGATAGGCTGAGGGAGCTCGGTCTTTTCTCCTTGGAGAGACGTAGGATGAGAGGAGACCTAATAGAGGCATATAAGATGTTGAGAGGCATAGATCGGGTGGACTCTCAGAGGCTTTTTCCCAGTGTGGAAATGGCTGCTACGAGAGGTTTAAGGTGCTGGGGGGTAGGTACAGGGGAAATGTTGGGGGGAAGTTTTTCACACAGAGGGTGGTGGGCGAGTGGAATCGGCTGCCGTCAGTGGTGGTGGAGGCAAACTCAATAGGGTCTTTTAAGAGACTCCTGGATGAGTACATGGGACTTAATAGGATGGAGGGTTATAGTTAGGCCTAAAAGGTAGGGATATGTTCGGCACAACTTGTGGGGCCGAAGGGCCTATTTTGTGCTGTAGATTTTCTATGTTTCTATGTTTCTATTTCCCTATTTAAGTGATTTTTCTTTCTGGGAGAGCTTTAATGGGAGTCAGAGCTCTCAGTCAAGCATTTGAGAGGCATGGAGGTGACCTTTTAATGCTTCCTGCCCTACTTTCTGGGGATTCCTGTGAGTGGGATAGCAGAATGAGGGATATTCAAACAGACTGCATGGTAGAGAATGCTAGGCCACTCGGGGCTTCAGAAGTTCCATCATGCGGAACCTTTGGAGCAGCTGAGCTGCACTGTGAGGGTGGGGAACATCCTGCTACTGCCACAGCTTCCTGACCCTTATTTTTTGCTGTCAGTGGGTTGTGAGGTTGTCATCCCTTCCAATGTTTACTCAACACAATGTAACCAGCTGAGTTTGGAAATCATCTAGTTTCAGCAGAGGTGAAGTTGGGCATACGTAAAAAGTTTAAATTTAAGTTTAAGTTTATTTATTAGTGTCACAAGTAGACTTACATTAACACTGCAATGATGTTACTGTGAAAATCCCCTAGTCACCACATTCTTGCACCTGTTCGGGTACATTGAAGAAGAATTTAGCTAATGCACCCAACCAGCACGTCTTTTGGTCTGTGGGAGGAAACCAGAGCACCCGGAGGAAACCCACGCAGACACGGGAGAACGTGCAAACTCTGCAAAGACAGTCACCCAAGCCAAGAATTGAAGCCAAGCCTAGGTGCTGTGAGGCAGCAGTGCTAACCACTGTGCCACCGTGCCGCCAGCTTTATGCTGGGAGAATGGAGAAGGAATGTTCGTCCGAATATCTATTCATTGGTTGTACCCATGTGAATTGTGTGTCAAAAAATGTAGGTCATTTTCTCTGTGTATCTGGCATGATAAAGAAGACAATGCAGGGACATCATAGACCAAAAAAAATGCATTTCTTTACCTCATTTTATTTTTGGACGAAAGAAGAGAGAAAAAAATTGTAAATATCGAGCATCATAAAATGAGAAAAGATAGAGGAGCAAAGGTTGCAGCAGAGAATTGCTTTCTTGTATCCTGTCTTTGGGAGAGGTCATTGAAGATCATCCCCAGATATATCAGGACTATTCAATTATTGAATGGACTTGTGCTTTATAGACTGTTAAGAATTGGTAGGATAAAAATGAGTGTGAGATTTAGCTAAGGGTCATTGGCAGCAAGGGCCGTTGCCTCAAATCAGTTTGCTTTAAGTAGACAAGATGCTTCTGGAGGCCCAGCAGATGTCAGCAACTCACCTCAAATATTGCAATGAGGTTCAAAGTCCGGGCCCAATTTCTCAGGCCTTCCAGTTGGGACACATCCAACTATGTATCTAAACTTAGGCCATTTTCTACCCATTTATCAGATATTGGTCCACCTCAGAACTGAGGAAATCTTTCCCAATGACAGCGATGGATCAGAATATAACAGTTAAGAATCGCACTTGAATATGTTTATGTGGTAAAAATAAACCGTCATTGTTCCTGGTCTTCAAATTTCTAAATGTCCAGATCACCAACACTCTGTCCTGGTCCCTCCATGCTTACACTAGAGTTAAGAAAGCCCACCAATGCCTCTACTTTCTCAGGAGGCTAAGAAAATTAAGCATGTCCACCACGACTCTCACCAACGTTTACAGATGCACCATGTATGTATCACAGCTTCGTATGGCTCCTACTCTGTCTAAGACCGCAAAAAACTACAACGAAGTCCAGTCCATCACACAAACCAACCTCCCATCCATTGACTCCGTCTGCACTTCCCGCTGCCTTGGAAAAGCAGCCAGCATAATCAAGGACCCATGCACCCTGGACATACTCTCTTCCTCCATCGGGAAAAAGATACAGAAGTCTAAGAACATGTACCAACTGACTCAAGAACAGCTTCTTCCCTGTATAATTAGACTTTTGAATGGACCTAGCACATATTAAGCTGTTGTTTCTCTACACCTTAGCTATGACTGTAACACTGCATTCTGCACCCTCCCCTTGCCTCCTCCCCAATGAACTTTATGAATGGTAAGTTTTGTCTGTATAGTGTGCAAGAAACAATATTTTCACTTCAACAAAGAACAATACAGCACAGGAACAGGCCCTTCGGCCCTCCAAGCCCGTGCCGCTCCCTGGTCCAAACTAGACCAAATTGATCCACTGGAGCAAGCTGAGAGGGGTGATTGAAAAGCAGCAGTGCTGGTAAGAGATTAATTGGATTAATTGAATTGTTTATTTATTTAATTAGTCAGCTAGTGTGTGTATTTTTTTGGCCTTTACTTTAACAGCAGTTTTTCAAGTTTAAAGTGAAAACTAGAAGTGGGCAGCAAAGGAGTCTGGGAAGGGTTTTTATTTTAACTTTAAAAGTCAGTTACCTGGGAGGTTCCCCCTCAGTAGTAGTTTTTTTTTTTCTCTCGGGCCCCTAGCCCTATAAATTGGTGCAGAGGAGATACCCGATCCTCTACACTGGTAGAGGATCCCACCCTTCCATCCTCCTCTAACCTAATTATAAGTGTGGGGAAGTTTTTTGTTTTCTTTTTTTCTTGCTGGTAATGGCTTCAGGGATGGCAGTTCAGGCAGTATGCTGCATCTCCTGTGGGATGTATGTGGTGAGGAAATCCAGTAGTGTTTCAGGAGATTTTAGTTGTAAGAAGTGCATTAGATTGCAGCTTCTGGA
Source organism: Mustelus asterias (assembly GCF_964213995.1). Lineage (NCBI taxonomy): Eukaryota > Metazoa > Chordata > Chondrichthyes > Carcharhiniformes > Triakidae > Mustelus > Mustelus asterias. The sequence goes on from NC_135814.1 coordinate 84,582,858, forward strand.
GGAGCGTGTAAAGGAGCTGGAGGGGGAGGTAGAGGAACTCCGCATAATTCGGGAGGCGGAGGTGGAAGTTGATAGGAGTTATAGAGAAATAGTAACTCCTAGAAATGAGGCTTGGGTCAATGCCAGGAGGAGGGGTAAGAAGCAATCGGGAAGACAATCCCCTGGGGCGGTTCCCCTCCATAATAGGTTTTCGGTGCTGGAGGCTACAGTTGAGGAGGAATCAACTGAGCATAGAGAGCAGATCTCTGGGGGTGAGCCGAGTGAGAAAGCTCAGGTGGTTAGGGGCTGTAAAAGACTGGGCCTTGTGATTGGGGACTCCACAATTAAGGGGACAGATAGGAGGGTCGGAACTAAAGGTAGGGGCTCAGGGTTGGTGTGTTGCCTACCAGGGGCTGGGGTCCGGGATGTGTCTGACAGGGTATTCAGGACTCTTAGGGGGGAGGGAGATAAACCACAAGTTATTGTACATGTGGGGACACACGACATAGGGAGGATAGGGGAAGGGGATATTAGGCAGGGATTTATGGAGTTGGGGTGGAAACTAAAGGCCAAGACTGACAGAGTGGTTATCTCTGGACTCTTGCCTGTACCACGGGATAGTTTAGAGAGGAATAGGGAGAGGGAAGGTTTGAATTCATGGCTGAGGGGATGGTGCAGGAGGGAGGGGTTCAGGTACTTAAGCAATTGGGGCTCGTACTGGGGAAGGTGTGACCTCTATGAGAAGGATGGTCTACACCTTAATCAGAAGGGGACCAATATCCTGGGGGGTAAATTTGCTAAGGCCATGCAGGGAGGTTTAAACTGATTCGGGGGGGGGGGAGGGATCCTGAGTAGTGGGGCTGAAAGTGAGGGATGCATGGATGGGGACTGCAATGCACGGCATTGCAGAGGTGGGGTGGAGCAGGGTTTGAAATGTGTATACTTCAATGCCAGGAGTATTCGCAATAAAGTGGGTGAACTTGCAGCGTGGATCAGTACCTGGGACTTCGATGTTGTGGCTATTTCAGAGACATGGATAGAGCAGGGGCAGGAATGGATGCTGCAGGTCCCGGGGTTCAAATGTTTTAGTCGAAGTAGGGAAGGAGGTAGAAGAGGGGGAGGGGTAGCATTATTGGTCAGAGATTGTATCACAGTGTCAGAGAGGAGGTTTGATGAGGACTTATCTGTTGAGGTAGTATGGGCGGAGATTAGAAATAGGAGAGGAGAGGTCACCCTGTTGGGAGTCTTTTATAGACCTCCTAAAAGTTCTAGAGAGGTTGAGGAAAGGATTGCGGAGTCAATCCTGCTTAGGAGTGAAAGTAATAGGGCAATTGTTATGGGGGATTTTAACTTGACTAATATTGACTGGAATTGTTATAGCTCTAGCTCGTTAGAGGGGTCAGTTTTTGTTCAAAGCGTGCAGGAAGGTTTTTTGACTCAGTATGTAGACAGGCCAACTAGAGGTGAGGCTATATTGGATCTGGTGCTGGGAAATGAGCCAGACCAGGTGCTAGACTTGGAAGTTGGTGTGCATTTTGGTGATAGTGACCACAATTCGGTTACGTTCACCTTAGTGATGGAAAGGGATAGGCATGAACCTCGGGCCAGTGGTTTTAGCTGGGGGAAGGGTAATTATGAGGCTATTAGGAGAGAATTAGGAAACATAGGTTGGACTAGGAGATTACAGGGACTGGGAACGTCCGACATGTGGAGTTTTTTCAAGGAGCAGCTACTGCGAGTCTGTGATAGGTATGTCCCTGTCAGGCAAGGAGGAATTGGTAGGGCTAGGGAACCGTGGTGCACCAAAAAAGTTTCTTTGTTGGTTAAAAAGAAAAAGGAGGCTTATGTTCGGATGAGACGTGAGCACTCGGGTAGTGCACTAGAAAGCTTTAGATTGGCTAAGAGGGAGTTGAAGAGCGAGCTTAGAAGGGCTAAAAGGGGACATGAGAAGACTTTGGCGGATAGGGTTAAAGAGAATCCTAAGGCGTTCTATAGGTATGTCAAGAACAGAAGGTTGGTTAGGGCAAGTTTAGGGCCAGTTATAGATGGCAGAGGGAAGTTATGTGTGGAACCGGAGGAGATTGGTGAAGCATTGAACCAATATTTCTCTTCGGTGTTCACGCAAGGGGACATGAATATAGCTGAGGAGGACACTGGGTTGCAAGGGAGTAGAATAGACAGTATTACAGTTGATAAGGAGGATGTGCAGGATATTCTGGAGGGTCTGAAAATAGATAAATCCCCTGGTCCGGATGGGATTTATCCAAGGATTCTCTGGGAGGCAAGAGAAGTGATTGCAGCGCCTCTGGCTCTGATCTTCAGGTCGTCGTTGGCCTCTGGTATAGTACCAGAAGATTGGAGGTTAGCGAATGTTGTCCCATTGTTTAAGAAGGGGAACAGAGACTTCCCCGGGAATTATAGACCGGTGAGTCTCACTTCTGTTGTCGGCAAGATGTTGGAAAAAATTATAAGGGATAGGATTTATAGTTATTTGGAGAGTAATGAATTGATAGGTGATAGTCAGCATGGTTTTGTGGCAGGTAGGTCGTGCCTTACTAACCTTATTGAGTTTTTTGAGAAAGTGACCAAGGAGGTGGATGGGGGCAAGGCAGTGGACGTGGTATATATGGATTTTAGTAAGGCGTTTGATAAGGTTCACCATGGTAGGCTTCTGCAGAAAATGCAGATGTATGGGATTGGGGGTGATCTAGGAAATTGGATCAGGAATTGGCTAGCGGATAGGAAACAGAGGGTGGTGGTTGATAGTAAATATTCATCATGGAGTGCGGTTACAAGTGGTGTACCTCAGGGATCTGTTTTGGGGCCACTGCTGTTTGTAATATTTATTAATGATCTGGATGAGGGTATAGTTGGGTGGATTAGCAAATTTGCTGATGACACCAAAGTCGGTGGTGTGGTAGACAGTGAGGAAGGGTGTCGTAGTCTGCAGGAAGACTTAGACAGGTTGCAAAGTTGGGCCGAGAGGTGGCGGATGGAGTTTAATGCGGAGAAGTGTGAGGTAATTCACTTTGGTAGGAATAACAGTTGTGTTGAGTATAGGGCTAACGGGAGGACTTTGAATAGTGTGGAGGAGCAGAGGGATCTAGGTGTATGTGTGCATAGATCCCTGAAAGTTGGGAATCAAGTAGATAAGGTTGTTAAGAAGGCATATGGTGTCTTGGCGTTTATTGGTAGGGGGATTGAATTTAGGAGTCGTAGCGTTATGTTGCAACTGTACACAACTCTGGTGCGGCCGCACTTGGAGTACTGTGTGCAGTTCTGGTCCCCACATTACAGGAAGGATGTGGAGGCTTTGGAGAGGGTGCAGAGGAGGTTTACCAGGATGTTGCCTGGTATGGAGGGGAGATCCTATGAGGAGAGGCTGAGGGATTTGGGATTGTTTTCGCTGGAAAGGCGGCGGCTAAGAGGGGATCTTATTGAAACATATAAGATGATTAGAGGTTTAGATAGGGTGGATAGTGATAGCCTTTTTCCTCTGATGGAGAAATCCAGCACGAGGGGGCATGGCTTTAAATTGAGGGGGGGTAGTTATAGAACCGATGTCAGGGGTAGGTTCTTTACCCAGAGGGTGGTGAGGGATTGGAATGCCCTGCCAGCATCAGTAGTAAATGCGCCTAGTTTGGGGGCGTTTAAGAGATCCGTAGATAGGTTCATGGACGAAAAGAAATTGGTTTAGGTTGGAGGGTCACAGTTTTTTTTTAACTGGTCGGTGCAACATCGTGGGCCGAAGGGCCTGTTCTGCGCTGTAATGTTCTATGTTCTATGTTCTAGACCATTCTTTTGCATCCCTCCATTCCCACTCCGTTCATATGGCTATCCAGATAAGTCTTAAACCTTCCCAGTGTGTCCGCCTCCACCACCTTGCCCGGCAGCGCATTCCAGGCCCCCACCACCCTCTGTGTAAAATATGTCCTTCTGATATCTGTGTTAAACCTCCCCCCCTTCACCTTGAACCTATGACCCCTCGTGAACATCACCACCGACCTGGGGAAAAGCTTCCCACCATTCACCCTATCTATGCCTTTCATAATTTTATACACCTCTATTAAGTCTCCCCTCATCCTCCGTCTTTCCAGGGAGAACAACCCCAGTTTACCCAATCTCTCCTCATAACTAAGCCCCTCCATACCAGGCAACATCCTGGTAAACCTCCTCTGTACTCTCTCCAAAGCCTCCACGTCCTTCTGGTAGTGTGGCGACCAGAACTGGGCGCAGTATTCCAAATGCGGCCGAACCAACGTTCTATACAACTGCAACATCAGACCCCAACTTTTATACTCTATGCCCCGTCCTATAAAGGCAAGCATGCCATATGCCTTCTTCACCACCTTCTCCACCTGTGACGTCACCTTCAAGGATCTGTGGACTTGCACACCCAGGTCCCTCTGCGTATCTACACCCTTTATGGTTCTGCCATTTATCGTATAGCTCCTCCCTACATTATTTCTACCAAAATGCATCACTTCGCATTTATCAGGATTGAACTCCATCTGCCATTTCTTTGCCCAAATTTCCAGCCTATCTATATCCTTCTGTAGCTTCTGACAATGCTCCTCACTATCTGCAAGTCCTGCCAATTTTGTGTCGTCCGCAAACTTACTGATCACCCCAGTTACACCTTCTTCCAGATCGTTTATATAAATCACAAACAGCAGAGGTCCCAATACAGAGCCTGCGGAACACCACTAGTCACAGGCCTCCAGCCGGAAAAAGACCCTTCCACTACCACCCTCTGTCTCCTGTGACCAAGCCAGTTCTCCAACCATCTAGCCACCTCCCCCTTTATCCCATGAGATCCAACCTTTTTCACCAGCCTACCATGAGGGACTTTGTCAAACGCTTTACTAAAGTCCATATAGACGACATCCACGGCCCTTCCCTCATCAACCATTCTGGTCACTTCTTCAAAAAACTCCACCAGGTTAGTGAGGCATGACCTCCCTCTCACAAAACCATGCTGACTATCGTTAATGAGTTTATTCCTTTCTAAATGCGCATACATCCTATCTCTAAGAATCTTCTCCAACAACTTCCCCACCACGGATGTCAAGTTCACTGGCCTATAATTACCCGGGTTATCCTTCCTACCCTTCTTAAATAACGGGACCACATTAGCTATCCTCCAATCCTCTGGGACCTCACCTGCGTCCAGTGACGAGACAAAGATTTGCGTCAGAGGCCCAATGATTTCATCTCTCGTCTCCCTGAGCAGCCTTGGATAGATTCCATCAAGCCCTGGGGATTTGGCAGTCTTTATATTCTCTAACAACCTAACACTTCCTCCCTTGTAATGGAGATTTTCTCCAATGGTTCAACACTCCCCTCCGAGACACTCCCAGTCAACACATCCCTCTCCTTTGTGAATACCGACGCAAAGTATTCATTTAGGATCTCCCCTACTTCTTTGGTCTCCAAGCATAATTCCCCACTTTTGTCCCTGAGAAGTCCGATTTTTTCCCTGACAACCCTTTTGTTCCTGACGTATGAATAAAATGCCTTGGGATTCTCCTTAATCCTGTCTGCCAAGGACATTTCGTGACCCCTTTTTGCCCTTCTAATTCCTTGTTTGAGTTCTTTCCTACTTTCTTTGTACTCCTCCAGAGCTCCCTCCGTTTTTAGCTGCCTGGACCTAACATACGCCTCTCTTTTTTTTTGACCAGTCCCTCAATTTCCTGATACATGAGACAATAATAAATTGAATCAAAAATTCTTTGATCTATTGTTCAAATCTTTGGTGAAGAGTTGTCAACCTGGATTTCTCTGTGGTTGAATCCTTTGTGAAACCGCAATGGTGGATGGGGATTGTAGGTTGGGCTCTGAACTGGACCACCTTGCCAGCAAAAAGGAGCCTGATACTGCCGGGGTCAACATTTCTGCCAGTGTTGTGGCAGCTGAAGGGGTAGAGAGGGGGAAAGGAATGAAAGAACCTTGAAGAGGATGAATAGAATTTAATATGAGATCCAAACGCTTTAGTATTTTGAGCCAAAGCAATGGAGCAATGGACACTGCCAAACCTCTCCTGCTATTTTGTGATGAGGGTGCCCAGTGCTACTGGCTCAAGAACGACAGCTATCTCTCTACTAGTGGTCACTAGTAGAGTCAGTGGTGGTAGAATTTATATGAGGAAGGCAGAGATGGTGACCAAGGCAGCAGGGGTTGGAGGAGGGAATCAGAGTTCGGGCAGGAACATAGTTGTCCTTTCACCTCCTTTTCAGTCGACGGAAGAAAAATGTTCACAGAACATAGAACAGTACAGCACAGAACAGGCCCTTCGGCCCACGATGTTGTGCCGAGCTTTATCTGAAACCAAGATCAAGCTATCCCACTCCCTATCATCCTGGTGTGCTCCATGTGCCTATCCAATAACCGCTTAAATGTTCCTAAAGTGTCTGACTCCACTATCACTGCAGGCAGTCCATTCCACACCCCAACCACTCTCTGCGTAAAGAACCTATCTCTGATATCCTTCCTGTATCTCCCACCACGAACCCTATAGTTATGTCCCCTTGTAATAGCTCCATCCACCCGAGGAAATAGTCTTTGAACGTTCACTCTATCTATCCCCTTCATCATTTTATAAACCTCTATTAAGTCTCCCCTCAGCCTCCTCCGCTCCAGAGAGAACAGCCCTAGCTCCCTCAACCTTTCCTCATAAGACCTACCCTCCAAACCAGGCAGCATCCTGGTAAATCTCCTCTGCACTCTTTCCAGCGCTTCCACATCCTTCCTATAGTGAGGTGACCAGAACTGCACACAATACTCCAAATGTGGTCTCACTAAGGTCCTGTACAGTTGCAGCATAACCCCACGGCTCTTAAACTCCAACCCCCTGTTAATAAAAGCTAACACACTATAGGCCTTCTTCACAGCTCTATCCACTTGAGTGGCAACCTTCAGAGATATGTGGATATGGACCCCAAGATCTCTCTGTTCCTCCACAGTCTTCAGAACCCTACCTTTGACCCTGTAATCCACATTTAAATTTGTCCTACCAAAATGAATCACCTCACATTTATCAGGGTTAAACTCCATTTGCCATTTTTCAGCCCAGCTTTGCATCCTATCTATGTCTCTTTGCAGCCTACAACAGCCCTCCACCTCATCCACTACTCCACCAATCTTGGTGTCATCAGCAAATTTACTGATCCACCCTTCAGCCCCCTCCTCTAAGTCATTCATAAAAATCACAAAGAGCAGAGGACCAAGCGCTGATCCCTGTGGCACTCCGCTAGCAACCTGCCTCCAATCCGAAAATTTTCCATCCACCACCACCCTCTGTCTTCGATCAGACAGCCAGTTACCTATCCAATCGGCCAACTTTCCCTCTATCCCACACCTCCTCACTTTCATCATAAGCCGACCATGGGGGACCTTATTAAATGCCTTACTAAAATCCATGTATATGACATCAACTGCCCTACCTTCATCAACACACTTAGTTACCTCCTCAAAAGATTCTATCAAATTTGTGAGGCATGACTTGCCCTTCACGAATCCGTGCTGACTATCCCGGATTAATCCGCATCTTTCTAAATGGTCGTAAATCCCATCCCTAAGGACCTTTTCCATCAATTTACCAACCACCGAAGTAAGACTAACCGGTCTATAATTACCAGGGTCATTTCTATTCCCTTTCTTAAACAGAGGAACAACATTCGCCATTCTCCAGTCCTCTGGCACCATCCCCGTGGACAGCGAGGACCCAAAGATCAAAGCCAAAGGCTCTGCAATCTCATCCCTTGCCTCCCAAAGAATCCTAGGATACATTTCATCAGGCCCAGGGGACTTATCGACCTTCAGTTTATTCAAAACTGCCAGGACATCCTCCCTCCGGACATCTATTTCCTCCAGCCTATTAGCCTGTAACACCTTCTCTTCCTCAAAAACATGGCCCCTCTCCTTGGTGAACACTGAAGAAAAGTATACATTCATCACCTCGCCTATCTCTACTGACTCCATACACAAGTTCCCACTACTGTCCTTGACCGGCCCTAACCTCACCCTGGTCATTCTTTTATTCCTCACATAAGAGTAAAAAGCCTTGGGGTTTTCCTTGATCCGACCCGCCAAGGACTTCTCATGTCCCCTCCTAGCTCTCCTAAGCCCCTTTTTCAGCTCATTCCTTGCTAACTTGTAACCCTCAATCGAGCCATCTGAACCTTGTTTCCTCATCCCTACATAAGCTTCCCTCTCCCTTTTCACAAGACATTCCACCTCTTTCGTGAACCATGGTTCCCTCACTCGGCCATTTCCTCCCTGCCTGACAGGGACATACCTATCAAGGACATCCAGTATTTGTTCCTTGAAAAAGTTCCACTTTTCATTAGTTCCTTTCTCTGACAGTTTCTGTTCCCAACTTATGCCCCCTAATTCTTGCCTAATCGCATCATAATTACCTCTCCTCCAATTGTAAACCTTGCCCTGCCGTATGGCCCTATCCCTCTCCATTGCAATCACAAAAGACACCGAATTGTGGTCACTATCTCCAAAGTGCTCTCCCACAACCAAATCTAACACTTGGCCCGGTTCATTTCCCAGTACCAAATCCAATGTGGCCTCACCTCTTGTCGGCCTAGCCACATATTGTGTCAGGAAACCCTCCTGCACACACTGCACAAAAACTGCCCCATCCGAACTTTTTGACCTACAAAGGTTCCAATCAATATTTGGAAAGATAAAGATAAGAACAGTTACAGAGAATTGTGGTTGCTCTTTTGTCAAGTGTATATGTCTGCAATTTCAGCAGCAGATTATCAGGCTTTGGTTTGAGGTGGGCCTTCACCCTCGTTGCCAATGTGGTCCCAACTTTGAGTGTTGTCGGCCAATTGGATTGCCTCTCTTGTCACAGTAGTGGCAGTATCAGTCGTGGCCACTGGTGCCCTGAGGAAGGAGTGCAGGGTCGATGAGCAGACTTTGAGATTAGCCTGAAGTCTCACTTGGACCTGCTAGATTGGGGGAGCGAGAGAGCTGTAGGGCTAGGAGATGACAGGTCAAGGGAGGGGGAAGGCAGTGGAGGGGAGCTCACACCTTGGACAGGTGGCCCTGTGAAGGAGGCATCCTCCTTTTGCCTGGCCACTAGCCTGCTGGATGGACACTCAGCCTCCCTGACAATGGGTAGAATCCCAGCGGTGGCAAGAAGAGGTCCTTAAGTAATCACTTAATGGCTACTTAAGGGTCGCAATTGGCCCATGGGTGAGTGGGTTAGCTGATGCCTCCTTCACCATCAGGTGCCAGCACGGCACCCCTACCACGGCATTCAATTTTACAGCTCCTTTCACCCTCTCCCTTGAAGGTGGGAATAAAATCCCAGTCAAAATAATAAAGTCTTATCCTTATTATACAGCCACAAGAATAGAATTGTAAGCGATTTGACAAATTTGATTAAATCATAACAACAAAAATGCCAGCAGTATGGCTAATGGTGAAAATATCTGTTTAATTGGTGCGCTGTTTCAGCGAGACAGTCAGTGAGGAACATATACACATCACTGTCATGTTAGTGTCAGAACCTCAGAATTAAATCAATCCCTTGAGCACTGCTTGTGTCTGTGCAGCTTTCAAATTATGTACCTGCTGTCACAATATATTCATCCAAAATGATTTTTCAGACTTCCTTCTTACGCGGATTAAAGGATTAATCAGTGCTATACAGCCAAATTTGTTTGGTGCGTCATGTGGTTAAGGGAATCAGAAACCCGCTCTTCAAAACCAAGTTTATAATTTCCTTACATTATTTTAGTTTATTCATTAGTGTCACAAGTAGGCTTACATTATTGCTGCAATGAAGTTGCTATGAAAATCCCCTATCGTATCTAAAGGAAATCAATCATCTCACAATCTCATTTAAGTCTGAAAAAATATAGAAAAGATTTCAAATGTTAAAAAAACAAATCGAGAGATGCTCTTTTTTTTCTTCGTTCTTGGGAATATGAGTGTCGCTGACTAGACCAGCATTTATTACCCATCCCTAATTGCCCCTCAGCCACCTTCTTGAACCATGCGGTGGAGGTACCTCCACAGTGCTGTTAAGGAGATTGTACCATGATTTTCAGCCAGCAACAGTGAAGGAACGGCAAACGGTCAGGATGGTGTGTGTCTTGGAGGGGAACTTGCAGGTGATGGTGTTCCCAACCTTTTGTGCGGCACCTTATCAAATGCCTTCTGGAAGTCCAGATATACTACATTTACAGATTTTACAGATACACCATAGAAAGCATTCTTTCTGGTTGTATCACAGCTTGGTATGGCTCCTGCTCTGCCCAAGATCGCAACAAACTACGAAGGGTCATGAATGAAGTCCAGTCCATCACTCAAACCAGCCTCCCACCCATTGACTCTGTCTACATTTCCCACTGCCTCTGAAAAGCAGCCAGCATAATTAAGGACCCCATGCACCTCGGACATTCTCTCTTCCACCTTCGGGAAAAAGATACAAAAGTCTGAGGTCACATACCAACCAACTCAAGAACAGCTTCTTCCCTGTTGCCATCAGACTTTTGAATGGACGTACCTTGCATTAAGTTGATCTTTCTCTATACTCTAGTTATGGCTGTAACACTACATTCTGCACTCTGTCCTTTCCTTCTCTATGAACGGTATGCTTTGCCTGTATAGCGCGCAAGAAACAATATTTTTCACTGTATGCCAATACATGTGACAATAATAAATCAAATCAAATTAAACCTACAGGATCCCCATTATCCACTTTACTTGTTACATCTTTGAAGAACTCTAGAAAATTAGTCAAACATGATTTACCCTTCACATAACCATGCTGACTCTGATGGATTATGTTTTCACTTTCCAAATCTCCTGTTATTACTTCCTTAATAATAGATTCTAGCAATTTCCCAACAACAGATGTTAAACTAACTGGTCTATAGTTTCCTACTTTCTGCTTCCCTCCCTTTTTGAATAAGGGTGTTATATTAACATTTTTCCAATCCACAAGAATCTTTCCCACATCCAGAGAACTTTGGAATATTATAACCAATGGATCCACTGTCTCCACTGTCACTTCTTTCAGGTCCCTAGGATGTTGGCCATCAGGCCCTGGGGACTTGTCTACCTTCAATCACAATAGTTTGCTCAGCACTTTTTCTCTATTGATAGTGATTGTTCTCAGTCCCTTCCTCTGCATTATCTATTACTACTGAGATGGTATTAACGTCCTCTACTGTGAAAACTGAAGCAAAATACTGATTTAGTGTCTCTGCCATTTCTGTGTTCCCCATCATTAACTCCCCAGTCTCATCCTCAAGAGTCCAACATTTACTTTAGTTACTCTCTTCCATTTTACATACTTATAGAAGCTTTTGCTTCATGCATTCAGATATAAAACTTTTAAATTTGTTCTATTATCAAATCTCCCTACTCTTAGATGATTTCTTGGTGCAATGGGGGGCCCGATTTTACCATTGCGTCATGCCCATTTTCGGGCACGAAAACATGGTAAAGTCGGGTGTGAGGCCATTATCGCGATCCGCACCCGCGTCCGCGCAGATAGCCACTTTATCGAAACCCAGGAATGGCGGCGAATCGATTCGCGCCCAAAACGGGCGCAACGGCTATTTAAATGCATGTTAGCTGGTGTTGTGAGACTTCTTACTGTGCTTACCCCAGTCCAACGCTGGCATCTCCACATAATTGCTACCTGTGCCACAAGCTAACTGGCACAGGGTCAAAATGATTAAAGAGGTAAATGTGTGGCTCAAAGATTCATGTGGGAGGAATAGGTTTCAATTCTTGGGACATTGGCACCAGTACTGGGGAAGGAGGGGACTGTTCCAGTGGGACAGTTTTCACCTGAATCATGAATCAGAATCCTGGCGAACGGCATTACTAGGGCTGTATGTAGAGCTTTAAACTAGGTAGTGGGTAGGAGGGTTCAGGTGCATGAGAAATTAAAAAAATCAAAATGAAAGGAGGAGACAGGAGTGCAAGTTAGTAATGAGGCTGATTGTTGCCAAAAAATAAAAGAAAGGGACAGTAAGGGCCTGATTCTACCATTTTCATTCTATGTGCCGAATCTGGGCGTAATGCAGATCCGACTTAGAAATCTGCTTTCAGGCGCCCCCATATGCTCCCAGCCATCTCCAGTCCCATTCGTGCTGTGGGCGGGGCTTAGCACGACTGAAACCATCGGAGATCTGAACTGCGCATGCGCAGTGTGCAAAAAAATTGAAAAAGCGCCCGTGTCAGATCGCTCCCGGGCCACAGAAAGTGGAGAAAGCGGCCGGGAGCGAAAATCGGGAGCGAGGGTGCGCACACACATCACTGTCCCCCTTATCCAGCCCCCCACTGCCCACACACATCACTGTCCCTCTTATCCACCCCTCCCACTACCCACACTCATCACTGTCCCTCTTATCCACCCCTCCACTACCCACACACATCACTGTCCCCCTTACCCACCCCCCACTACCCACACTCATCACTGTCCCCCTTATCCACCCCCCCACTACCCACACTCATCACTGTCCCCCTTATCCACCCCCCCCCCATTGCCCACACACATCACTGTCCCCCTTATCCACCCCCCCACTACCCACACACATCACAATCCCCCTTATCCACCCCCCACTACCCACACACATCACTGTCCCCCTTATCCAAACCCCCCCCCACTACCCACACACATCACTGTCCACCTTATCCACCTCCCCACTACCCACACACATCACTGCCCCCTTATCCATCCCCCCATTACCCACACACATCACTGCCCCCTTATCCACCCCCCACTACCCACACACATCACTGTCCCCCTTATCCACCCCCCCCCCCACTACCCACACACATCACTGTCCCCCTTATCCACCCCCCACTACCCACACACATCACTGCCCCCTTATCCATTCCCCCACTACCCACACACATCACTGCCCCCTTATCCATCCCCCCACTACCCACACACATCACTGCCCCCTTATCCATCCCCCCACTACCCATACACATCACTGCCCCCTTATCCACCCCCCCACTACCCACACACATCACTGTCCCCCTTATCCACCTCCCCACTACCCACACACATCACTGTCCCCCTTATCCACCCCCCACTACCCACACACATCACTGTCCCCCTTACCCACCCCCCCCCACTACCCACACACATCACTGTCCCCCTTATCCACCCCCCACTACCCACACACATCACTGCCCCCTTATCCATCCCCCCATTACCCACACACATCACTGTCCCCCTTATCCAGCCCCCCCACTACCCACACACATCACTGTCCCCCTTATCCACCACCCCCCCCCACTACCCACACACATCACTGTCCCCCTTATCCACCACCCCCCCACTACCCACACACATCGCTGCCCCCTTATCCACCACCCCCCCCACTACCCACACACATCACTGCCCCCCTTATCCAACACCCCCCCCCACTACCCACACACATCACTGTCCCCCTTATCCAACACCCCCCCACTACCCACACACATCACTGTCCCCCTTATCCAACACCCCCCCCCCACTACCCACACACATCACTGTCCCCCTTATCCAGCCCCCCCACTACCCACACACATTACTGACCCCCTTATCCACCACCCCCCCCACTACCCACACACATCACTGTCCCCCTTATCCACCCCCCCACTACCCACACACATCACTGTCCCCCTTATCCAGCCCCCCCACTACCCACACACATCACTGTCCCCCTTATCCAGCCCCCCACTACCCACACACATCACTGTCCCCCTTATCCAGCCCCCCCATTGCCCACACACATCACTGTCCCCCTTATCCAGCCCCCCACTACCCACACACATCACTGTCCCCCTTATCCACCCCCCCCATTGCCCACACACATCACTGTCCCCCTTACCCAGCCCCCCCACTACCCACACACATCACTGTCCCCCTTATCCAGCCCCCCCACTGCCCACACACATCACTGTCCCCCTTATCCACCCCCCACTACCCACACACATCACTGTCCCCCTTATCCAGCCCCCCCACTACCCGCACACATCACTGTCCCCCTTATCCAGCCCCCCACTACCCACACACATCACTGTCCCCCTTATCCAGCCCCCCCACTACCCACACACATCACTGTCCCCCTTATCCAGCCCCCCACTACCCACACACATCACTGTCCCCCTTATCCACCACCCCCCCCACTACCCACACACATCGCTGTCCCCCTTATCCAGCCCCCCACTACCCACACACATCACTGTCCCCCTTATCCACCACCCCCCCCACTACCCACACACATCACTGTCCCCCTTATCCAGCCCCCCACTACCCACACACATCACTGTCCCCCTTATCCACCCCCCCACTACCCACAAACATCACTGTCCCCCTTATCCACCACCCCCCATTACCCACACACATCACTGTCCCCCTTATCCAGCCCCCCCACTGCCCACACACATCACTGTCCCCCTTATCCAGCCCCCCCACTACCCACACACATCACTGTCCCCCTTACCCAGCCCCCCCACTACCCACACACATCACTGTCCCCCTTACCCAGCCCCCCCACTACCCACACACATCACTGTCCCCCTTATCCAGCCCCCCCACTACCCACACACATCACTGTCCCCCTTATCCAGCCCCCCACTACCCACACACATCACTGTCCCCCTTATCCAGCACCCCCACTACCCACACACATCACTGTCCCCCTTATCCACCACCCCCCCCACTACCCACACACATCACTGTCCCCCTTATCCAGCCCCCCCACTACCCACACACATCACTGTCCCCCTTATCCAGCCCCCCCACTACCCACACACATCACTGTCCCCCTTACCCAGCCCCCCCACTGCCCACACACATCACTGTCCCCCTTATCCAGCACCCCCACTACCCACACACATCACTGTCCCCCTTATCCACCACCCCCCCCACTACCCACACACATCACTGTCCCCCTTATCCAGCCCCCCCACTACCCACACACATCACTGTCCCCCTTACCCAGCCCCCCCACTGCCCACACACATCACTGTCCTCCTTATCCACCCCCCCACTACCCACACACATCACTGTCCCCCTTACCCACCCCCCACTACCCACACACATCACTGTCCCCCTTATCCACCTCCCCACTACCCAGACCGATTGCCACCCCTGCCCTCCTCCCCTCCTCACCAATTGCCCGCAGAGTGGCAGCAGACCCCCCTGCCCCCCCACCAGAAATTCATCTGCCCCCCACCTCCCTCCTCGCCCCCAGACAATGATCTGGCCTCACTCCGCCCCCCCCCCTAGAAAATGGTCTGGCCTCACTCTCCCTCCCCTCCAGAGGAACATCTGACCTGCCTCCTCCTCCCTCCCCACCAGACAACGATCAGCCCTCCCCCCCACCACCAGACAATGGTCGGCCCTCTCGACCCCCCCTCCCAGAGATATATCTGACCTGCCTCCTCCTCCTCCCCCCCCAATTAGGCAACGATCTGGCCTCACTCCCCTCCCCCCCAACCAGAGAATGATCTGACCCACCTCCCTCCTCCCCCCCACCACTGATCTGAGTCAGAGAGCCGTTGGAAACACTGAACACGCCATTCAGAAGCTGGAGCGTCCGTTTCAGACTTTTATTTCGCAGGTCCATTACGGCGCAGTTCCGGATTGGCAAACACGGTGGTAAAGGGGGAAATGCTGATAAAGTTGGGCGGGCAGTTCATTAATTCAATTTAAATGCATGCAAATGCATTTAAATTGTCTTTGCGACCGTTTTGGGCGCGAATCGATTCGCCGCCATTCCTGGGTTTCAGCAAAGTGGCAATCTGCACGGATGCGGGTGCGGATCGCGATAATGGCCTCTCACCCGACTTTACCACGTTTTCACGCCCGAAAACGGGTGCGAGGCAATGGTAAAATAGGGCCATAAGTGTGCACATCGCAGGCCCGATTTTACCATTTTCAATCTAAGTGCTGAATCTGGGCGAAATGCAGATCCGACTTAGAAATCTGCTTTCAGGCGCCCCCATACGCTCTCAGCCATCTCCAGTCCCATTCGTGCTGTGGGCGGGGCTTAGCGCAGCCAAAATGATCAGAGCTCTGAACTGCACATGCGCAGTTGGAAAACAATTTGAAAAAGCGTGCCTGTGTCAGATCGCTCCTGGGCCGCAGAAAGCGGAGAAAGCGGCCCGGGAGCGAAAAACAGGAGCGATGGCCCCCACACACACATCACTGTCCCCCTTATCCACCCCCCACTACCCACACACATCACTGTCCCCCTTATCCACCCCCCTGCTAGCCAGACCGATCACCACCTCTGCCCCCTCCCCCCCACCGATTGCCCACAGAGTGACAGTGGACCCCCCAGCCCCTCCCCGCGCTCCCACCAGAGATCCGTCTGCCCCCCCAACCCCCCCAATCCATCGGCCCCCTCCCCCCCCCCCCCCCCCCCCGCGCCTGAGACACATATTACCCGTCTCCCTCCTCCTGTCCTCCCCGACAGCGATCTGGCCTCACTCATCCCCCCAGAGAACGGTCTGGCCTCACTCACCAACCCCCCCAGAGGAACATCTGACCCACCTCCTCCTCCCTCCCCACCAGACAATGATCAGGTCCATTACGGCGCGGTTCCGGATCGGCAAACACGATGCTAAAGGGGGAAATGCTGATAAAGTTGGGCGGGCAGTTCATTAATTCAATTTAAATGCATGCAGATGTTAGCTGGTCTTACTCCACTCCTGCCCTCACTGTCCTGTGGACATAGTAAGGGAAACAAGAAACAGCAATACCTCCCTCCGCCAAACTTACACACTTACCTCAACTCCAGATATCCACTCTCTGCAGCGAGCACTAGGTGCAGACCGCACTTTTGAGATTGAATTTATACTCTCGGCCTGCTTTGTTTCAGAAACCAGTCTTACCCAGTTTTTAACTGCCCCAATTAATAACCTGGCTTGTCTCACGAGGGGAACTTATTTTATTTTACTCTCCTCAGCCTGAAAGATACTTAAATGTCTATCCTTCAGTTATGATGTGGAGATGCCGGCGTTGGACTGGGGTAAACACAGTAAGAAGTTTAACAACACCAGGTTAAAGTCCAACAGGTTTATTTGGTAGCAAAAGCCACACAAGCTTTCGAGGCTCTAAGCCCCTTCTTCAGGTGAGTGGGAATTCTGTTCACAAACAGAACTTATAAAGACACAGACTCAATTTACATGAATAATGGTTGGAATGCGAATACTTACAACTAATCCAGTCTTTAAGAAACAAAACAATGGGAGTGGAGAGAGCATCAAGACAGGCTAAAAAGATGTGTATTGTCTCCAGACAAGACAGCCAGTGAAACTCTGCAGGTCCACGCAACTGTGGGGGTTACAGATAGTGTGACATGAACCCAATATCCCGGTTGAGGCCGTCCTTGTGTGTGCGGAACTTGGCTATCAGTTTCTGCTCAGCGACTCTGCGCTGTCGTGTGTCGCGAAGGCCGCCTTGGAGAACGCTTACCCGAATATCAGAGGCCGAATGCCCGTGACCGCTGAAGTGTTCCCCAACAGGAAGAGAACAGTCTTGCCTGGTGATTGTCGAGCGGTGTTCATTCATCCGTTGTCGCAGCGTCTGCATAGTTTCCCCAATGTACCATGCCTCGGGACATCCTTTCTTGCAGCGTATCAGGTAGACAACGTTGGCCGAGTTGCAAGAGTATGTACCGTGTACCTGGTGGATGGTGTTCTCACGTGAGATGATGGCATCTGTGTCGATGATCCGGCACGTCTTGCAGAGGTTGCTATTCGGGTAAGCGTTCTCCAAGGCGGCCTTCGCGACACACGACAGCGCAGAGTCGCTGAGCAGAAACTGATAGCCAAGTTCCGCACACACAAGGACGGCCTCAACCGGGATATTGGGTTCATGTCACACTATCTGTAACCCCCACAGTTGCGTGGACCTGCAGAGTTTCACTGGCTGTCTTGTCTGGAGACAATACACATCTTTTTAGCCTGTCTTGATGCTCTCTCCACTCCCATTGTTTTGTTTCTTAAAGACTGGATTAGTTGTAAGTATTCGCATTCCAACCATTATTCATGTAAATTGAGTCTGTGTCTTTATAAGTTCTGTTTGTGAACAGAATTCCCACTCACCTGAAGAAGGGGCTTAGAGCCTCGAAAGCTTGTGTGGCTTTTGCTACCAAATAAACCTGTTGGACTTTAACCTGGTGTTGTTAAACTTCTTACTGTATCCTTCAGTTACCATGGAATTACCAAGATATAGCAGTAACCATGGAAGATTTTAATCTTGATATAATCTAGACAAATCAAGTTGGCAAAGATGCCTTTGAGGATGAGTTTATAGACTGTGTTCAGGACAGTTTCTTAGTACAATACACCCTGAAACCAAGCAGGCTACTTTGGAACAATTATCTGTAATGAGGCAGGATTAATTAATGAATTCATTATGAAGGACCATCCAGGTAATAGTAATCATAACATCATAGAATTTCACCTTCAATTTGAGGATGAGGGATTTTGGTCTGAAACTAGTGTCTTAACACATTTCTACACAGCTAAGAGCAGAATTCCAGACAGCCATGTTGCCTCCCAGTGCCAGGTTCAGGACATCTGTCCTGGGTTGGAGAGGAACCTGCAGTGGGAGGGGGAGGACACAGTGATCCCGGTTCAAGTAGGTACCAACAACATGGGTAGAATTAGGAAAGCAATTCTGTTGAGTGAGTGTGAACAGCGAGGGGATAAATTATAAAGCATAACCTCAATGATTATAATCTCTGAATTACAACCTGCACAATTGGCATAGCGTAAAGCTGATTAGAGTGTCAAATGCATGGCTGAAAGATTGGTGTGGGAGAAGTGTTTTTTTATTCATGGGACTCTGGCACCGGTACTAAGAATTTGGAAGCTGTACCATTGCGACAGCCTTCACCTGAACTATGCTGGGACCAATGTGCTGGTCAATGAGGGAGGTGGAGAAGGCTTTAAATGAGATAGTGGAGCGAGAGATCAAGTTTCGGAAGATGAGATAAATTAAATAGTGAAGACAAAGAAAATGAGCAAGGTAGGATAAAGAGAACTGATGATCAGAGTGTGTGGCAGAGAGCAAGAGTGTGCAAACCTAAGAGTGCACCAGCAGACACAGCTTGAGGTTACAAAAAATAGTAAAAAGACAGAACTAAAAGCTCTCTATCTGAATGCACATGGCATTCATAATAAAACAGATGAATTGACAGCAGAAATAGAAATAAATATATATGAGCTGATGGCCATTACAGAGACATAGCTACAGGATGACAAAGACTAGGACCTGAATATTTCAGGGTACATGACATTTAGGAAGGACGGGAAGCTAGGAAAATGGAGAGAGATAACTCCGCTAACTAAGGATAACATTATTACAATGACCTTAGTTCTGTGGATCAAGATGTAGTATCAGTTTGGTTAAAGATGAGAAATTGTAAAGATGAGTGGCAGGATTCCCTGATCCCGTTTCTTCCTGCCCTGCTGCCAGCGAGAATGGAGAATTTGGTGCTCAGCCAAAACTCCATTCACTGCAGCATCACCAGACAATCCCAGCTGCAGATGAGGTCGGAGGTTTTCGGCCAAGAAGTCACTTGTGGGATTAGTATATAGGCCCCCTAATGGGAACCTAACTGTAAGACAGGATATATAGGAAGGAATAATGGGAGCCTGTGAGAAAGATTCAGTGACAATGGACAAATCACGTTGTCTAAGGTACCCTGGATGATGAGTTCATAAAGTGTTTTTGGAACAATTTCTCAGAGCAGCATGTTTTAGCACCAAACAGAGAGGCTACACTAGATGAGACAGGATTAATTGATCACTTTATTGTGAAGGGACCCCTAGGTAGTAGTGATCATAATACGATTACATTTCACATTCAGTTTGAGGGAGAAAGGACTGGATCCAAGACTAATGTTTTAAACTTAAGTAAGGGCAATTATTAGACCCTGAAGACAGAACTGACTAATATGAACCAGGAAATTAGGTTAAGTGATATGCCATTAGAGATGCAGTAACAGACATTTAAGGAAATATCTCAAAATACTCAGAAAAGATGCTAAGGAAGGACATACCAGCGATGACTAACTAAAAAACTTAAAGATGGTATCAAATTGCCAGAAAAAGCATATAATTCCGCAAAGATGAGTAGCAGGTACGAAGATTGGACAAAATGTAATGAACAGCAAAATATTGCTATAAGATTAATAAGGAAGGAGAAATTGGAGTATGAGAGAAAACTTGCTAGAATTATAGAAACAAAGTTTCCACGGGTATTTAAAAAGGAAAAATGTAAGTAAAGTGAGTGTTAAATGTTAAATAAGGAAATGCTGGATGAATTGAATAAATATTTTGCAACATAGAATCCCTACAATGCAGAAGAGGCCATTTGGCCCATCGAGTCTGCACCGACTCTCTGACAGAGTATCTTACCTAGGCCCTCTCCCCCACTGTATATCCGTGACCCTGTGTATTTACCATGGCTAATCCATCTAACCTACATATCTTGGTTACACTAAGGGAAATTTAGCATGGCCAATGCTAAATTTCCCTTAGTGTAACCAACCTGCACATCTTTGGACTGTAGGAGGAAACCGAAGCACCCGGAAGAAACCCACGCAGACACAGGGAGAATGTGCAAACTCCACACAGACAGTCACCTAAGGCCGGAATTGAACCCAGGCAGTGTGAGGCAGCAGTGCTAACCACTGTGCCACCATGGTGCTGGTAAACAGATTGTATTTTAATTCTTTATCGCTGGCTCGGCCAGCAGTTGTTGCCCAATCCTAATTGCCATTGAACTGATTGACTTGCTTGGACATTTCACGGGGCATTAAGAGTCAATCACATTGCTGTGGATCTGGAATCACAGGTCAACCAGACCAAGCTTAAGGCAAAGATAGATTGATTTTTGAACAATAAAGGAATTAAGGGTTATGGTGTGCAGGCAGGTAAGTGGAGCTGAGTCCACAAAAAGATCAGCCAACATCTTATTGAATGGCGGAGCAAGCTCAAGAGGCCAAATGAGCTACTCCTGCTCCTAGTTCTTATGTTCAGATGGCAGATTTCCCTCACTAAGAGATATTAGTCTTGCAGTTGTTTTTTTCTCTGACAATCAATGATCGTTTTAGTTTCATGATCACCATCACTGAGACTAGCTTTCAATTCCAGATTTATTCATTAGATTTAAATTCCAACAGCTGCAGTGGTGAGATTTGAATCCTTGACCCAGCAAATTTGCCTGGGCTCCTAGATTATTAGTCCAACAACATTACCACTGCACCAGCATCTCCCCCTTGTGTCCTCACGGTAAAGGAAAACAAATAGCATTACAGAAAAAATGGAGCATCAGGAGGCAAAAGAGAGGAAGGAACTTAAAAGAATTACAATCACGAGGGAAAGGGGAACTGAGATAATTAGAACTAAAGGCTGACAAGTCCCAAAGTCCCGGTGGACTTCATCCAGCACAGTGGCACAGTGGTTAGCACTGCTGCCTCACAGTGACAGGGACCTGGCTTCGATTCCCGGCTTAGGTCACTGTCTGTGTGGACTCTACATATTCTTCCCGTGTCCGCGTGGGTTTCCTCCGGGTGCTCTGGTTTCCTCCCACAGTCCAAAAGACGTTCTGGTTGAGTGCATTGTCCATGCTAAATTCTCCCTCAGTGTACCCAAACAGGCGCCGGAGTGTGGCGACACGGGGATTTTCACAGTAACTTCATTGCAGTGTTAATGTAAACCTACTTGTGACACTAATAAATAAACTTAAAAACTAGAGTCTTAAACGAAGTGGTTGCTGAAAGAGTAGTTGCATTTATTTAAATTTTCGAAAGTTCCCTGGATTCTGGAAAGATCCCATCAGGAAACAGAGTCAGGATAAATTATCAGGTAATTTTCAGCTTGGCAAATTATAACCAGTGCTGTGTCACAGGGATCAATGCTGGTGTCTCAACAATTTACAACCTATATTAATGATGTTAATGAAGCGATGAAGTGTACTGCAGCTAAATTTGCTGATGATACAAAAATAGGCAAAAGGCTAAACAGATTAAGTGAGTGAGCAAAAATCTGGCAGATGAGTACAATGTGGGTAACCATGGCGCCCGGTCTCCGCTGGTGGAGACCAGTCGTGATTCGTGCCGATGTGCAGTCTCATCCACATGGTGGGAAACATTCAGGAGCAGAGAATCAGAAAATCAAGTTGTGAAGAGGACACCACGAGCCTGCAGCTCCTTTGCAAGATCTTATTGCGGCCATAATGATTGCAGCCAGTGCCCTCTGATTGTTGCTGAAGCAATGTAATGGACATCATGTTTATCTTTAATCTGAACTAATGCTGTGTCCTGGGGTCTGATGAACCTTTTGGAATTGTTGGGTGGAGCATGATTGACAGGTCAGCTGCTGCCTGGAGACAGTTCTTTATTCCACAGAAAGGTCCATGGTTTTATTTTCATTTGTGTCAGATATTGTTTGAATATGAGACGGAAAGCGGTGGCTCTTGTTTTCCCCTCTGCCTGGAGTTGGAACTTCTGCTGTCTGTGAGTTGCTGTTAGAAGCTGATGGAAGAAGACAGTGTCTTTCTCTCTCTCCAGAGGTGTGCTGGAAGTTCCAGGTCTGAGAAACCTCAGAGTTTTGATTCATTATTTCAAAGAACCAATTCATAGCAGGTGTTAAAAAGCTGAAAATCCACCATCACGTGACATATTTGCTTTTTTGTACCAGGTTTAGGAAGGGGTATATGTTTATGGTGTTGTTTGACTTGAAACTTCAGAGCTTGCCGTTAAGGTTTACTCTCTAGTATGGTTGTTTCTTGTAATTGGTAAAAGTTATGCTAATATTTTTTATCATATGATAACTCTGTTTTAAATAAACTTTGTTTGATAAAAGCTTCCCAGTGGGTCACTTGAATCATACCTTGGAGGTGATTCTCCCAGCCCGATTCTCCCAGCTTTAGCAGCGCAGTGGGCCGGGAGACTCGAGCGGAGGCTGTGCAGCCGGCTTCCCGCTGAGTGTCGCAGCCTCCACGTGACTCCAACCATCGGACTTCCGGCGCCATCAGCTCCACGCCAGAAATCAGCACGGAGCGGCATAATTTATTTAAATGATGGTTTCAATATCTTTTGCGGACCCGGGACTGAAGTCTCCGGGTCCACTAGAGTCCCCCCCCCCCCCACACCTGCCAGGGGTCTTTCACTCCAGCGGGGTTTAATATAGCTCTCCACTACTGGGGAGCTAGCTGCCCAACCCCGCTGGAGTGAAGGGTGGGCCATTGAAGACCCCAAAGGGTCTGGGTAAGGCAATGCCAGCCTGGCCCCCTGGCACTGTCCAATGGGCAAAGTGGCATTGCCCAGGGGGCAACTTGCCCATCGAGCATTGGACAGTGCCAAGGGGGTGGGGCCTAATGGGCAGGGGCCTGTGGGAGGGAGAACAGGGTGGTGGGAGGTCCCACTGCCACTGTGCACTCAGTGGTGACAGAGGGAGGAAGGCCAGGGATCAGGGCTACCCATTGGGGTAGGGGTGGTGGGGATGGGATGGGTCAGGCCTGCGGGGGTGATCGGGACTGGGGGGTGGTGTCGGGACTAGGGAGAGGCGTCAGAGCTGCCAGTGGAGGGGGTCGGGACTGCCAGGTCCTGGAGGGGGGTGGGGGGAATTGAAGCAGGCCAGGGGGGGACGAAGCTGGCCCAGACACTTCCGGAAGGCCAGCGATGGGGCGTGGGGGGTTCGCATGACCAGCAATGGGGGGGCCATGGAGCTGGCCAGCAATTGGAAGGCCGGTAGTGTGGGGCTACTACGCATCGACAATCTCCACTCTGACAGATCGGCGTATACGCAGTGGTCCGCTCAGCGCTATGCTGCTGGCCTCTCCAGCGGGAATAGGCCCCACCCCTGTATCTTCAATGAGATTCACGCTAGTGTGGGAGATTCATTTTGAAACTCCCGCTGAAAAAAGCAGCGGGATTTACTCCAGTTCTTATGCAAATTCAACACTTAGAATATTTTTGGGAGAATCCCACCCCTTATGCTCACCCGTGTCAAATTCAAAGGTAAAAACCTACGATGTAGGCTATCTTCATAAAAACACCTTGGAATTTCTGGCCGAGTTCATAACAGTGTGAGCAGATCATCAATGCTTCATCAACACACTCTGATAAGGCCAGGAACTCACTACAACATAGAATCATAGAGTCATAGATGTTTACAGCATGAAAACAGGCCCTTCGGCCCAACTTGTCCATGCCGCCCTTTTTTTTAAAAACCCCTAAACTAATCCCAATTGCCCGCATTTGGCCCATATCCCTCTATACCCATCATACCCATGTAATTTTCTAAATGCTTTTTAAAAGATAAAATTGTACCCGCCTCCACTACTACCTCTGGCAGCTTGTTCCAGACCCTCAGCACCCACCCTCTGTGTGAAAAGATTTCCCCTCTGGACTTTTGTATCTCTCCCCTTTCACCTTAAACCTATGCCCTCTAGTTTTAGACTCCCCTACCTTTGGGAAAAGATATTGACTATCTATCTACCTTGTCTCATTATTTTATAGACCTCTATAAGGTCACCCCTCAGCCTCCTACGCTCCAGAGAAAAAAGTGCCAGTCTATTCAGCCTCTCCTTATAACTCAATCCATCAAGTCCCGGTAGCATCCTAGTAAATCTTTTCTGCACTCTTTCTAGTTTAATAATATCCTTTCCATAATAGGGTGACCAGAATTGCACACAGTATTTCAAGTGTGGCCTTACCAATGTCTTGTACAACTTCAACAAGACATTCCAACTTCTGTATTCAATGTTCTGACCGATGAAACCAAGCATGCCGAATGCCTTCTTCACCACTCTGTCCACCTGTGACTCCACTTTCAAGGATCTATGAACATGTACCCCTAGATCTCTTTGTTGTGTAACTCTCCCCAAAGCCCTACCATTAACTGAGTAAGTCCTGCTCTGGTTCAATCTACCAAAATGCATTACCTCGCATTTGTCTAAATTAAACTCCATCTGCCATTCGTCAGCCCTCTGGCCCAATTGATCAAGATCCCGTTACAATCACTGTCCACCATGCCACCAATCTTGGTGTCATCTGCAAACTTACTAACCATGCCCCCTATATTCTCATCCAAATCATTAATATAAATGACAAATAACAGTGGGCCCAGCACTGATCCCTGAGGCACACCGCTGGTCACAGGCCTCCAGTTTGAAAAACAATTCTCGACAACCACCCTCTGGCTTCTGTCAAGAAGCCAATTTTGTATCCATTTAGACACCTCACCCTGGATCCTGTGAGATTTAACTTTATGCAACAACCTACCATGCGGTCAGAGGCCTTGCTAAAGTCCATGTAGACAACATCAACTGCACTGCCCTCATCTACCTTCTTGGTTACCCCTTCAAAAAACTCAATCAAATTTGTGAGACATGATTTTCCACTCACAAAACCATGCTGACTATCCCTAATCAGTCCTTGCATCTCTAAATGCCTGTAGATCCTGTCTGTCAAAATACCTTCCAAAAACTTACTCACCACAGATGTGAGGCTCACTGGCCTGTAGTTCCCAGGCTTTTCCCTGCAACCCTTTTTAAACAAAGGCACAACATTTGCCACTTTCCAATCTTCAGGCACCTCACCCGTGACTATCGATGATTCAAATATCTCGGCTAGGGGACCCGCAATTTCCTCCCTAGCCTCCCACAATGTCCTGGGATATACCTCATCAGGTCCTGGGGATTTATCTACCTTGATGCGCTTTAAGACTTCCAGCACCTCCTTCTCTGTAATATGTACACTCCTCAAGACATCAATATTTAATTCCCCAAGTTCCCTAACATCCATGCTTTTCTCAACAGTAAATACTGATGAGAAATATTCATTTAGGATCTCACCCATCTCAACAGTTCTAAGAACACCTCACTGAACCTTAATTGCATGTTAGGTTTTTTAACTCGCACCTGTGCAAAGACAACCTGGGAGCTGCTTGCTTGTTCTTTGCATTCTGATACTAAATTTTATTCAACGGACCTACACGGCATTCAGAATTTCAAATCCAAAAGTCCAACGTCATGTTAGCTGGGAGGATATGTGACGTGCCAATTCAGTCACTTCAGGCACCCACTGGGATGTGGGTGTCCATATATTTCTCCTTCGACTATTAAACCACCAGGAACACACATCACCTGATGGTTCATCTTATTGTTTGTGGGATTAAGCTAGACTGTACTTTACAAGTATTACAACCTGGCTCACCGTGAGCTGGGGGAGAGTGCAGCAAGTACCCCCAGCAACGTCCAAGGCTCACATAAGGTCCAAGGTGGCATAATGGCACAGTGGTTAGCGCTGCTACCTCACAGCACCAGGGACCCGGGTTCAACTCTAGCCTCGGGTGACTGTCTGTGTGGAGTTTGCACATTCTCCCCGTGTTCGCATGGGGTGCTCCGGTTTCCTCCCACAGTCCAAAGATGTGTGGGTTAGGTTGATTAGCCCTTAGTGTCAGGGGGATTAGCAGGGGTAAATATGTGGGGTTATAGGTATAGGGCCTGAGTGGGATTGTTGTCGGTACAGGCTCGATGGCCAAACAGCCTCCTTCTGCACTGTAGGGATTCTATGATTATGTCATCACTAGCAGTTCTGCAGAAAACAAATACATATTTGCAAATTTTGTCCTTCGTTTGGGTTTAATATCCCTTTGAAGAAACATTGCACATATCCATAGTGGCAGTAAATACCTTTCAGCACGCGCATGCCAATACTTTGTGTCTGGAATGCTGTGAGTGATAGCCAGTGCCAAAACTATCAGGCTAAATATAGCCTTACAACTGTTTTGACAACTTGTTTGGTCCAGTACATTGTCTGCGTTGATTTGCACCTCTGGCTAGATAATTACTCCATGGGGAAGGAGTGTATCGTGTCCCTGATGATGTTAATTGCAAGTGTGTATCCTTCTCCCTTAGTCTAGTCCCAGTGAAAACAAAATCCACCACAGAAAACATGCCAGCGACTGAGCAACACAGACAGAGGAAGTGTTTTTGATTAAATGTGAACCTACATCTTGAGTAACTGTCTCCTGACCACTAACACCCACAATATTTTTTCTGTTACATTAATTATCTCATCACATCCACCCACTGCCATACACCCAAAAGATCAGATGAATCTCACTTTGAAATTGATTTAATTTCACTTAAAAAAATGGTTCTATTTGTACAGACCCTCTCTGGGTTACATGAATGCAACTAATGCCAGTTGCATTCATGTTAACACTGCAACGAAGCTACTGTGAAAATCCCCTAGTTGCCACACTCCGGCACCTATTCGGGTACACTGAGGGAGAATTTAGCATGGCCAATGCACCTAACCAGCACAGACTGTGGGAGGAAACCGGAACACCCGGAGGAAACCCACACAGACACAGAGAGACCATACAGACTCTGCACAGGCAGTGACCCTGGCCGGGAACCAAATCAAGGTCCCTGGTGCTGTGAGGGAGCATTGCTAACCACTGTGATACTCTGCCGCCCCATATAGATCCTTATCACTGCAAAATCTCTTAAACCAGGTCATAAATTTAAAAAGCTTAATCCTGAAAACAGCAACAAGGGGAATCCTCAGATGATATGTATTTCTGGTGGGTTATGATGTTGAAGGAGAAATATTTGACCAAACACAAAGTTATCTGCTCCACAAATAGTGCAATTGATTATTTTTCCCATCTTTTAAATTCATTCTCAGTGTAATGATGGAGGTCTTGTGGTGCAGTGGGGAGCGTCTCTGCTTCTGAGCCAGAGGCTCCGGGTTTGATTCCCATCCCAGGATTTCAAGGCCAACGAAGGTGCGTTCATAACTCCGCCAATAGTTTCTCAACCTGCAAAGTCTCTCCAACATATGCTGTCCCAGGAAAAACCCTCGCTATGGGAACAGATAAAATCCTGCTAGCTATTAAACTGGAAAGGGTGCAAAAAAAATTTATAAGGATGTTACCGGATCAGGTAGGTTTGAATTATAAGGAGAGGCTGGATAGGCCTGGACGTTTTTCCCTGGAGTAGGAGGATAAGGGGTGACTTTATAGAGGTTTAAGAAAATCATGAGGGGCATAGATAAGGTGAATAGCCAAGGATAGAGGAGTCCAAAACTAGAGGGCATAGCTTTAAGTTGAGAGGGGAAAGATTTAAAAGGGACCTGAGGGGGTTTTTCACACAGAAGGTGGTATGTGTATGGAATGTGCTGTCAGAGGAGGTTGTAGAGGCGGGTCCAATCACAACATTTAAAATACAGTTGGACAGGAACATGGATGGGAAAGGTTCAGAGGGATATTGGCCAAACACAGGCAAATGGGATTAGTTAAGCTTTGGAAATCTGGTCGGCATGGACGAGTTGGGCCGAAGGGCCTGTTTCTGCACTGTTATTTCTATGACTCTATTTTGCACCACTTGGTGCAGGAAGAGATGCAACAACTCCAGGTATTGCAGGATTTAAGTGCACAGAATGCATAAACATTCTAGTCGTGATCTTTTATTCCACCAGCATCGAACCTATATACACATTCATTTAAAAAAAAGCTTACCTTGCAGAAAATGAACTTTTGACAATGGATGACAATTGTTGGACACTGGATAACACAGAGGGTGAGATTTTCCAGCCCTTCCCGCCGGTGGGATCTTCCAGTCCCGCTGAAGACCGTCCACCAGAGCAGGTTCCCTGGTGGTGGGGCAGGCAAGCCACACAAAATGGCGTAGATATCCATGGGACTGGAAGATCCCACTGGCAGCCAATGGCAAGCTGCCTGGTAAGATGCCGCGGGGGAGCCAGAAAACAAGCCCTGAGAAACTGTGGAGAGTTCACCCCTGATCCAAACAGGTCAAAGCCAGTCCGACATTTGCCTTTTCCAATCAGGGATTGGTTAATGTGAGGACTGAAACTGCCGCCAGCAATGGTAGCTCAGATTAAAGAATCCAACTCTTCAAGTTGCAAGTGCCGAGGGGTAATGCACTTTACCTTCAAGCCTCCAGATGCTTTTCCTGCAGGCTCCAGCTCCATGGCGCTGACATAGGCCTGAGGCCACTCTCTCCTGCTCCTCTGCCTACACTTCAGTCACTTGCATCTTGCAAAGGTTCTCTACCTCCAGCAGATTCTTCATTCCAGCCTCCAGCACATTGCAGATCAGCACCACAATTAACTTCTCACACGCAGCACCGAAATCCAACTGTCTCACCTGCCGGTGGAAGTCTAGCCCAGATTGACCTTCAGATTCCTTCAGAATCTGTTTCCATTCCTCCAAAACTCACAACTATCAGACTTCCACGATCTTATTAAATGGCAAATGGGGAAGCTGGTTGTTGCTCCAGGGGAGCTGGGGGGCTGCTAACCTCTGTACAGTATTTCATAAATATCTTTTATGTTCCTGAAAAAGTCTGTGAACCTGCATCATTACACAAAATTTGATGAGGAAACAATACAAGATTGAGATGATCACTCCAGAAAGCTGCAGTATATTATGCGGAGCCACTTATTTTAACTTGACGTGTACAACTCACATTGTTTGCAAAATTCCAGGTACAAATCTACACCTTTTCTCACTGAAATAAGAACAGAAAGTGCTGGGAATACTCAGTGGGTCTGGCTGCATCCTTGGAGAGAGAAACTGAAATAATGTGCTGGATTTTTCACAGTCAGGAAGGCTCCACAGAAATTTACAAATGGCGACTGGGATCCAATGTTGGGGTTCATGGCCCTAATCCTGGAATCCACAATTTTCAATAGGAGTGCGGGCTGGTGTGGATCATGAGCTCACACCCTGCACTCCCAAACAGGCTGGCTCCATTGCAGGGATTGGCATCTCCATGCCTTCTCCACTTATCAAGATTAGGGCCAGTTTTCAAGGGCGCATGATTCATGGCCCCTTAGAGGTGTCATGAGAAATTCTGGATGTGGCATCCCTTTGAAAGGTAACTTCAAATAGCTTTACCCATGCTCCTTGCCAATCTATGTGCCCCCATGACCCCCTCATATTTTCCATGCCAACTTATGCCCCTCCACATTCCCCCCCTTGGCCCTCATAGCCTCCATATAAACTTATGGCACTTGTGAAGCCCATTCACCTAGTGCACACTCTGCATAGAACCACTAGACCCTATAGCAACAATGGCATGTGTGAAAAAGCTTGAAAGAAAACAAGCTGGCAAGCTGATCACTTGACGAGGGCCTCATCCACTGCCAGTTTAAGCCAGGCATCAGAAGAGTGAGGTCCCTAATTGGACATTAAGTGCCCACTTAAGGACCTCAATTGGGCCACATGTACGTAACCCACCTAATGCCTCCCCTGCCATTTGTAAAATCCTGGTGGGGATGGGGCAGGAAGGCTGCGGGCACACCAGCTATAAAACAGCGCAACCCCTGCTTTCCCATATAATTCAGCCCTACAAATTCATTGTAGGGTTTGTGTAGGTTTGCGACCACCTGGAGCCTTTCCACACTTGTGGAGATGAGTCATTTTTCTCAGTGATTTTCCACCCTTAACCCTATATCACACACCAGCCACAGGTCAAAGACTGGGTAATGTCCTGGAGTGGAATTAGTGCCCTCGTCTGTGGAGAGGTTGGTGGCCAGGGGGGCATTTAATTGAGCGGAAGGGTGGTGAATTAGGACCCCGCCAATTTCCTGCCTTGTCCCTGATTAAGTTGATGGCAGGAAGAACCATGGAAAGCCTTCCTATCCCACCACCAACTGAGACCCTTAGGTGGGTCTTTACTGGCCAGTTAAGAGGATCATCCCACCATTGCCTCTATTAACCCATTGTTGAGGGGCTCACCATGCAGGGAGTATGCCAAGCAATCCCCGATCTGTTTTCCTTCACTCAGTGCTTGATGAAGGGACCTGGAATCAGGAGGGCATGCTAAGAGCCAGTCCCCCTCCACTTACTGTTAACTCCCTTAACCAACCCCCCTCCCATTTCATCCTCCCTCCTGCCACCACTGGCCTGGGTCCATCCACAATGTTGATCCACCAGAAGGAACTCTTCAGTTGTAGGCAATAAAATAAAACAAGACTTACTCCAACTTATAAATCAAAGACCAAAAGGGAAAATGCTGGAAAATCTCAGCAGGTCTGGCAGCATCTGTAAGGAGAGAAAAGAGCTGACATTTGGAGTCCAGACGACCCGCTTTGACAAAGGGTCATCTAGACTCAAAATGTCAGCTCTTTTCTCTCTCCACAGATGCTGCCAGACCTGCTGAGATTTTCCAGCATTTTCTCTTTTGGTTACAGATTCCAGCATCCGCAGTAATTTGCTTTCATAAATCAAAGAAAAAGGTTTACAAAAGAAACTTGATTACTCCAACACTTGAAGACTCACCCTGGGACATTCCAAGCTCCCACAAACCCCAGCAGCTTCCTATTTATACTGAGTCAGCTGGTCAGCTGACCATTACGTCATGTTGTCATTGGTAACATAGTTTACTGGGTCAGCTAACCCTTATAGCATGTTACCATTGGTCACACTACAACAGATCCAATGTTATCACTGGTTACATTCCAACACACGACACTAGGTCTGGGCATTATATGGCGGCAGTCACTGCCTTCCCCGCGATTTTGCTGAGTGCAGAACAGCTGCCAGCCTCTGATTGGCCAGGAGCTCTCTGTGAGCAGGTCTTCCACCACTGAGGCCCTTGATCGCGGGGGTAGGCCCACCACTGCCTGTTAAATGTCTGCTTGGCACATGCTGCGGGCCTTCACAAAGAGGCTTCACGGATTCTTGCCAGCTCTCCATTTCAGGATCTGCCTGCACAAGGATCTTGCTCTTCAATCTCTTGACACTGACCTGAATCAGTTCTCGAGGGTTTGCAATGGTGGTGACTTGCCCAATTTTCTCCCCGCTCCCCTGTTGAAAATGTTTGACTTCCACCAAATGTTTCCTTATAGCATGCAGCTGAGATTAGCAATTTGACAGGCAGGAGAATGAAATCGTGTCCAGCGAAGGGCATCTTAATTGACCTTTTAGTGCAATCTACACACAACTGTTTACAACTAATGTTGACCGATATTCCAACAATCAGTCCCAAAATGTTTCATTGGTTTGAATCCAGTTATCACTTGGCTAAATAAATTGGTGATGCTGCTGTTGCATCTCTGAGTGAGATGGGAGAGTGTGAGCCTCACTGTAGCTTATTAAGCACTAATATTATCTTCCCCCTGGCTCGGGTCCATAATGGAATTTTTTATGTTCTTCCATTCCCTCGGGCATCTAGGCATCTAAATTCATTCCATTCACTCCAGAGGGCAGAGCAGTCTGAAACAGTGAGCAAGTATCAGCAGTGGCATCACACTGTGATCAGCTTACAGTAGCTACACGTATTGATGAGCAAGACAGCCATTTAAATGTTGTTAACTTTCTTCAAAACATATTTAAGCCTAGGTTTTGAGTGCTGGGCAATCCTGAAGCCTAAACGCATTCCCCAGGTTAAGAAATGAGCACATTTTGCCTCTACACCCTCCGTTTATTTATGGATGGTGATGCATCCTTATTAAAATGAAAGTCACTGCCCCACCGGTGCCGTGTATTCTTTCATTCAGAGTTGCAGGTGATGAATGTTCTGGCAGTCGCCAAGTATAACTGGCTGACACCTCCTATATTACAGAACTGCACTTGAAAGCTTGGGTTGAGTGGGCGGATAATGGAAATGTCAGCTACGGTTGTAAAGGATGTATAACATTGCCTTTGACATGCAGTACAGCCCTTGCAAAGTATGAAGCTCACGTTCCGATCTTGACCATTTTGAACCTCTTGGCTCATCAAACGCAAATGCAATCTTAAAATGGGGATTTCAACATGCTTAAGTGCAAGATGCATTAAAGCTTGTGATGGGGCCCAGAGATGACTTCATGAACAATTTAACAGGCTTATGTAGATTTGAACAGGCAGCTTCTAGGTGGCCTACTTTGTTGGTTACGTGTGGGTGTTGTAACATGAAACCAAGGTAGAAGAACTAGTAAGGGAGGTGTGAAAATTCTGCAAAGCCTTTGTGAGCTGAATCCACATCATCCAAAATTGCAGACTTTGCATCTGAGGTTCTCTCTGCCGACATTGGAAATGATGATGTGGAGATGCCAGCGTTGGACTGGGGTGAACACAATCAGAAGTCTCACAACACCAGGTTAAAGTCCAACAGGTTTATTTGGTAGCAAATACCATAAGCTTTCGGAGCGCCTCGGAAGGAGCAGCACTCCAAAAGCTTATGGTATTTGCTACCAAATAAACCTGTTGGACTTTAACCTGGTGTTGTGAGACTTCTTATTGGAAATCGCAGTCTGACAGCACAGCGAATTCAAATTTGATTTTGGAAAATGATATTTATTTGTGTCCTCTTGATCAATCTAGTCTTCAACATATTTGCCGCATCTCAATGTTCCTGTCATACTTCATAAAACTTAAATATGTTTCATATATTTGCAGAACTGGTTTTGCTTGTTGCGGGCAGGTTGGGATGTTGACAGCCCAATCATTTTTTGATAAGACGCTGATAAGTCAAGGAAGGAACCACACACGGTGAAGAGATAACAGGCTGGTTCCCCCATTAGTGGATGAACTTGTGCTTGGTTGCTGAGCAGGGTTGTTCAAGGCACCACAGTCACTGTGCATGCATCATAACGGTGATACCTCTTTCCCTTTCTATTCTATTTTAGGAGCCTTTGGCTATATGTCTGATCATTGTTTGCATCTCTGGGTAATCACTTGGCACCAGTGGTGACAGCTGGTTGAAAACAAGTTAATATTTCCTGGAGTTAGCGCTGCAATTCTGAAAAAAAGCAATGTGCAGTAAACAGGGGACAAAAAATCAGGCAAGGTGAACTCAAGACCAAAAATGGGGTGGTGGCAACAGATATTTAAACAACAAATATAAATAACAGCTACATCAGGGGCCAAGTTGTGAATGAAACCCAGTCCATCACGTGAAACAGCCTCCCATCCCACCAACGCCTCTGGCTTCTCAGGCGGCGAAGGAAATTCGATATTTCCACAACGACTCTCACCAATTTTAACAGATGCACCATAGAAACCATCTTTTCCGGATGCATCACAGCTTGGTATGGCTCCTGCTCCGACCAAGACTGAAAGAAACTCCAAAGGATTGTGAACGTAGCCCAGTCCATCACGCAAACCAGCCTCCCATCCATTGACTCTGCCTACACCTCCCGCTGCCTTGGAAAAGCAGCCAGTGTAATCAAGGACCCCACGCAACCCGGACATTCTTTCTTCTACCGTCTTCTGTCGGGAAAAAGATACAAAAGTCAGATCATGTATCATGAAAGGCAGCAGTGAGGCTAGCGCTCTGTGTCTGAATGACAGCCCACCACGCCTCCACTTTCTCAGAAGACTAAGGAAATTTGGCATGTCAGCTACGACTCTCAACAACTTTTACAGATGCATCATAGAAAGCATTCTTTCTGGTTGTGTCACAGCTTGGTATGGCTCCTGCTCTGCCCAAGACCACAAGAAACTACCAAGGGTCATGAACGAAGCCCAGTCCATCATGCAAACCAGCCTCCCATCCATTGACTCTGTCTACACTTCCCACTGCCTCGGAAAAGCAGCCAGCATAATTAAGGACTCCTTGTGATCCAGACATGCTCTCTTCCACCTTCTTCCATCGGGAAAAAGATACAAAAAGTCTGAGGACATATTCCAAATGACTCAAGAACAGCTTCTTCCCTGCTGCCATCAGAATTTTGAATGGACCTGCCATGCACTAAGTTGATCTTTCTTTACACCCTAGCTATGACTGTAACACTACGTTCTGCATCCTCTCCTTTCCTTCTCCCCAATGTATTCTATGTCTGTAGAGTATGCAAGAAACACAAACTTTTCACTGTATCCCAATACAAGTGACAATAATAAATCAAATCAAATCAAAAAAAGTTGAAGCTTACATTCTACTTAATGAAGAATTTCCCCAGAATGCTCCTTGCCTTAAGAAATAAGAACATAAGAACTAGGAGCAGGAGTAGGCAATTGGCCCCTCGAGCCTGCTCCGCCATTCAATAAGATCATGGCTGATCTTTTCATGGACTCAGCTCCACTTACCCGCCCGCTCACCCTAACCCTTAATTCCTTTACTGTTCAAACATTTTCTATCCTTGCCTTAAAAACATTCAATGAGGTAGTCTCAACTGCTTCACTGGGCAGGGAATTCCACAGATTCACAACCCCTTGTGTGAAGAAGTTCCTCCTCAACTCAGTCCTAAATCTGCTTCCCCTTATTTTGAAGCTATGCCCCCTAGTTCTAGTTTCACCCGCCAGTGGAAACAACTTCCCTGCTTCTATCTTATCTATTCCCTTCATAATCTTATATGTTCCTATAAGATCTCCCCTCATTCTTCTGAATTCCAATGAGTATAGCCCCAGTCTACTCAGTCTCTCCTCATAAGCCAACCCTCTCAACTCTGGAATCAACATAGTGAATCTCCTCTGCACCCCCTCCAGTGCCAGTATATCCTTTCTCAAGTAAGGAGACCAAAACTGTACACAGTACTCCAGGTGTGGCTTCACCAGCACCTTATACAGCTGTAACATAATCTCGCTGTTCGTAAACTCCATCCTTCAAGCAATGAAGGACAAAATTCTAGTTGCCTTCTTAATTACCTGCTGCACCTGCAAACCAACTCCTTGAGATTCATAGAAAGCCACAGCACAAACAGGCCCTTCGGCCCACAAGTTGCGCCGATCACATCCCCACCTCTAGGCCTATCTATAGCCCTCAATCCCATTAAATCCCATGTACTCATCCAGAAGTCTCTTAAAAGACCCCAACGAGTTTGCCTCCACCACCACCGACGTCAGCCGATTCCACTCACCCACCACCCTCTGAGTGAAAAACTTACCCCTGACATCTCCTCTGTACCTACCCCCCAGCACCTTAAACCTGTGTCCTCTCGTAGCAACCATTTCAGCCCTTGGAAATAGCCTCTGAGAGTCTACCCTATCCAGACCTCTCAACATCTTGTAAACCTCTATCAGGTCACCTCTCATCCTTCGTCTCTCCAGGGAGAAGAGACCAAGCTCCCTCAACCTATCCTCATAAGGCATGCCCCCCAATCCAGGCAACATCCTTGTAAATCTCCTCTGCACCCTTTCAATGGCTTCAACATCTTTCCTGTAATGAGGTGACCAGAACTGCGCGCAGTACTCCAAGTGGGGTCTAACCAGGGTCCTATAAAGCTGCAGCATTATCTCCCGACTCCTAAACTCAATCCCTCGATTAATGAAGGCCAGTACGCCGTACGCCTTCTTGACCGCATCCTCCACCTGCGAGGCCGATTTAAGAGTCCTATGGACCCGGACCCCAAGGTCCTTCTGATCCTCTACACTGCTAAGAATGGTACCCTTCATATTATACTGCTGCTTCATCCCATTGGATCTGCCAAAATGGATCACCACACACTTATCCGGGTTGAAGTCCAT
Source organism: Mustelus asterias (assembly GCF_964213995.1). Classification (NCBI taxonomy): domain Eukaryota; kingdom Metazoa; phylum Chordata; class Chondrichthyes; order Carcharhiniformes; family Triakidae; genus Mustelus; species Mustelus asterias. The sequence goes on from NC_135814.1 coordinate 84,619,266, forward strand.
CTGCCACTTCTCCGCCCAATCTTGCATTCTATCTATGTCTCGCTGCAACTTCTGACATCCCTCCAAACTATCCACAACACCACCTACCTTGGTGTCGTCAGCAAACTTACCAACCCATCCCTCCACTTCCTCATCCAGATCATTTATGAAAGTGACAAACAGCAAGGGTCCCAGAACAGATCCCTGGGGCACTCCACTGGTCACTGACCTCCATGCAGAGAAAGACCCCTCCACAGCCACTCTCTGCCTTCTGCAGGCAAGCCAGTTCTGGATCCACAAGACAACAGCCCCTTGGATCCCATGCCCTCTCACTTTCTCAAGAAGTCTTGCATGGGGGACCTTATCGAACGCCTTGCTGAAGTCCATATAGACCACATCCACCGCTCTTCCTTCGTCAATGTGTTTGGTCACATTTTCAAAGAACTCAACCAGGCTCGTAAGGCACGACCTGCCCTTGACAAAGCCGTGCTGACTACTTTTGATCATACTAAACTTCTCTAGATGATCATAAATCCTGTCTCTCAGGATCCTCTCCATCAACTTACCAACCACTGAGGTTAGACTCACCGGTCGGTAATTTCCTGCAGAAGGGCACCCAGGTCCCTTTGTACAGCAGCATGCTGCAATTTCTAACCATTTAAATAATAGTCCATTTTGCTGTTATTCCTACCAAAATGGATGACCTCACATTTATCAACATTGCACTCCATCTGCTAGACCCTCGCCCACTCTCTTAGATTATCTATATCCCTTTGCAGACGTTCAGCATCCTCTGCACACTTTGCTCTTCCACCCATCTTAGTGTCATCTGCGAATTTTGACACACTGCACTTGGTCCCCAACTCCAAATCATCGATGTAAATCGTAAACAATTGCGGTCCCAACGCTGATCCCTGAGGCACACTAGTCACTGATCGCCAACCAGAAAAACACCCATTTACCCCCACTCTTTGCTTTCTGTTAGTTAAAGTCACATGTGTTGACACATTGACCTTTGCATGGCCTGCAAATGAAATCTCTGTGCAGCACAGGTAGGCCAGAGGAATGGCCAATACTGAGCTTTAAGTCTCATTTACATCAAGCCCATGAGGTGCAGGTTGGGCTCAGGCAGCATGCTTGGGACAACTAATTGAATACCATGTCATCAGGTGAGTCTTGGAAGGTGTGGAGAAGAAAGATGATCAGGGGAGGGGATAACAGGAATGGTGGTGATAGAGACTAGGGGGGGAAGAAAGGCAGTGACTGGGGAGAGGGAGTAATGGCCAACAGCGAGCGATGGTCTTAATTTAGAACCAAGAGGAGCACATCTGCTTCTCCAGGTTCCATTTTCAGCTCAGGCTTTGCTGGTTGAAGTGTGGATGTTGTAACATTGAAACCAAGGTAGTGTCAGTCTGCTGCTGTCCCTTTAAAGACAATAGTTTGTCAATGGACCTGGCTTCTGTGGTGCCAACTACAATCAGAGCAAATTATTTTGATAAAGCAGGCATCAAAAAGCCTTTGACCCTTATACAAACTCCACACCTAAGTGCAGAATGTGCCCACCTTGTGCCACCTGCCATGTTGGATGCATAATGTTCATGTTGCATCCTGTGAACAGGCACAGCCTCATTATATTGCTGGGTCACTGTCTTTCACTCAGAACCATGCCTCAGAAATCCAGTCACAATTAATTAATCTCATCATTACTGGAACATAATGCAAGTAGTCATTCTTGTATTGTAAGAAGCGTTCCATGGAATCACAGAATCCCCACAGTGCAGAAGGAGGCCGTTCAGCCCAACAAGGTTTCAGTGGCTCTCCGAAAGAGCATCTTACCCAGGCCCACCGAATCCCCACCTTACCCTCTGATGCGCTATTCAGACACGAGGCTTGAAGCTCAGTAAATGAAAGGCTTTTATTTACTGTTAACGAAGCTACCAGAACTTATATACACTATCCCAGACTGAAGGGGTCCCGGCCAGAGCAGGGACTCTTATACCTCTCCCAGGAGGCGGAGCCCGACTGGGATGTGCCACAACACTACAGTACAAAGGTGTAACAACCCCACCCTAACCCAACAGCAACAATAGCACAACCCAACAGTAACATATGTACATCCTTGTAGTCCTGGCCAGCCCCTGGCTCAGCACTATCCAGTGGGAACCAACGATGGTTCACCACATTCACCCCTCCTTTGAGAACAAAGGCCGGCGGGGTACAAAAAAACAGAATAAAGTGTCAGCAGTCTATAAGTTCAGACGGTCAGGGGGACCGCACCGTCGTTGTGACCTCCTCAATACCGGCGGTGACACCGGAGTAGGCACTTGCGGTGGCGTTCTCCCCAAAGCGGCATCCAGCTGTTCTTCCACGGACTCACAGGCCGGTTGACCCTGAGGTGACGGTAGTCCAGGGGATCCTGACACGCCCTGCAGTGGCGACCATCTTCTGGGCTCAGGCAAGCTGTACATGGGAGTAAAATGGTTAGGCAATGGTCCCGATGCTGCCCGCGCCGTGTCCGGGGAAGAAACAAGAGATAAAGGGTTTGTTACAGGGGGTATGGGAGCGACAGGGGTTGCTACGTCCCCTGCTGGCGCCAGGTCTCGGATCGAGACCGTGTCCTCTCGCCGTCAGGGTATGCCACATAGGCATACTGAGGGTTGGCGTGGAGGAGATGGACCTGTTCGACCAACGGGTCGGACTTGCGGGCCCTTACATGTCGCCGCAGGAGGACGGGTCCTGAGTACGTCAACCAAGATGGTAATGAGGTCCCAGAGGAAGACTTCCGAGGGAATGAGAACATCCTCTCGTGGGGAGTAGCATTGGTTGCCGTACACAGGAGGGAGCGAATAGAATGGAGCGCATCAGGGAGCACCTCTTGCCAACGGGAGACTGGAAGACCTTTTGACTTCAACGCCAGTAAGACAGCCTTCCAGACTGTAGCATTCTCACGTTCCACCTGTCTATTACCCCTAGGGTTGTAGCTCGTAGTCCTACTAGAGGCAATCCTGTATGAGAGCAGGAATTGCCTCAAGTCATCGCTCATGAACGACGAGCCCCTGTCGCTATGGATGTAGCTGGGGTACCCGAACAGGGTAAAAAGATCACGGAATGCCTTGATCACCGTGGCAGCGGATGTATCAGAGCAGGGAACAAAAAAAGGGAACCGAGAGTACTCGTCAATGATATTGAGGAAGTACACATTCCGATCTGTTGAGGGAAAGGGGCCCTTAAAATCAACACTCAGTCTCTCGAAGGGACGAGTGGCCTTGACTAAATGTGCCCGGTTAGGTCGGTAAAAGTGCGGTTTGCATTCTGCGCAAACCCGACAGCTCCTTGTTACTGACCTGACGTCCTCCACCGAGTAAGGCAGGTTGCGGGCTTTTATAAAGTGGTAGAGCCGAGTGACCCCAGGATGGCACAGGTCATTATGGAGGGCGTGCAAACGGTCCTCCTGTATACTAGCGCATGTTCCACGCGAGAGGGCATCCGAGGGCTCATTGAGTTTCCCTGGACGATACATGATGTCGTAGTTATAGGTGGAGAGTTCAATTCTCCACCGCAAGATCTTGTCATTCTTGATCTTGCCCCTCTGCGTGTTGTTAAACATGAACGCCACGGACCGCTGGTCCGTGATCAGGGTGAACCATTTTCCCGCCAAGTAATGGCGCCAGTGCCTGACGGCCTCCACAATGGCCTGGGCCTCCTTTTCCACTGCTGAATGCCGAATTTCGGGGCCTTGGAGGGTGCGGGAAAAAAATGCGACGGGCCTGTCCGCCTGGTTAAGTGTGGCGACCAGGGCGAAATCAGATGCATCGCTCTCCACCTGAAAGGGGATGGACTCGTCTACAGCGTGCATCGTGGCTTTCGCGATGTCGGCTTTCAATTTATCGAAGGCCAATCTGGCCTCTGGCGTGAGTGGAAAAGTCGTGGACTTAATGAGCGGACGGGCTTTGTCCGCGTAGTTGGGAACCCACTGCGCATAATAAGAGAAGAAGCCTAAGCATCTTCTCAGTGCTTTTGCACTAGCAGGTAAGGGAAGTTCAGAAAGCGGGCGCATACGGTCTGGATCAGGGCCAATGACCCCGTTTTCCACCATGTATCCTAGGATGGCTAATCGGCGCGTACAAAACACACACTTCTCCCTGTTGTAGGTCAAGTTCAGGCGAGATGCAGTGCGTAAGAAGTTCAGGAGGTTTGTGTCGTGGTCCTGCTGGTCATGGCCGCAGATGGTGACATTATCCAGGTACGGGAAGGTAGCCCGCAGCCCGTTCTGGTCCACCATTCGGTCCATAGCACGCTGGAAGACCGAGACCCCATTGGTGACACCAAAGGGAACCCTGAGAAAGTGATACAAGCGACCATCCGCCTCAAAAGCCGTGTATTGTCGGTCCTCTGGGCGAATGGGGAGTTGGTGGTAGGCAGACTTGAGGTCTATGGTGGAGAACACCCGGTACTGCGCAATCTGATTGACCATATCAGATATGCGCGGGAGGGGATACGCATCCAGCTGCGTATATCGGTTAATGGTCTGACTGTAGTCAATGACCATCCGGGGTTTGTTCCCGCTCTTGACCACCACGACCTGCGCTCTCCACAGACTAGCACTGGGTTGTATGATCCTTTCTTTGAGGAGCCGCTGAACCTCAGATCTAATGAAGATCCGATCCTCAGTGCTGTAACGCCTACTTTTAGTCGCGATGGGCTTGCAGCCTGGCACCAGATTCTGGAACAAGGAGGGTGTGGTGATCTTCAGCGTCGAGAGGCTACAGGCGGGGCGCGTTGGGCAATTTGGAGGCTGCTGCCTCTTTCCCACTGCCAGTGAAGGGAGTGGCCCACCGTACTGTAGGATTACACTCCTCAAGTGGACCATGAAGTTTAGTCCGAGAAGTATTGGCGCGCAAAGATACGGCAACACGAGGAGCTTGAAACGCTCGTAAACTGTGCCTTGCACCTTCAAGGATACCACGCAACTCCCTAGCATGGCAACAGACCGGGACCTTGATGCCATAGAGATTGTCTGTTTGGCAGGTTGAATCTGGAGTCCACACCGCTTCACAGTGTCTGGGTGGATAAAGCTCTCAGTGCTCCCGCTGTCAAACAGACAATAAATCACGTGATTATTTACCTGGATATTCATCATAGATTTGTCAAGCCTATGAGGCTTAGCCTGGTCCAGGATGATCGACGCCACCGTTGGTTCATGAGCGCCACTGCAGGCAGCTGAAGTCGATGAGGAGGACCCCTGCTGGTCGTTCGTGGTCAGTGTCGACCAACATGGCTGCCCCCATGAATCGCACGCGGGTGAGGGCGCCAAACTCAGCGACCCCTGGTGGTCATACTCCTCCGACTCCGTCGACCGTAATGGCGTCGTCCTGGTCTCGCACGTGGACGAACCCCGCGACGACTTCGACGATGAAGACCCGAGCTCTGAAGAATCGCAGGCCGCACTGCCGTTCCTGGGTTTAGATCGGCACACTTTTGAATAATGCCCTTTTTTACCGCATGCGGTGCACAACACAGCTTTAGCGGGACACTTTTGCCGAGTATGCTTCGCTCCTCCACAGAAATAGCACCGCGGGCCGCTCGGGGCTGCAGCCGTCGTCTGGCCCGAATGGGAGCACGCCATTACACAGCATTTCGAACCCGAGGGACGAGGAGGGATTTGCGATTGCTCCTGCCACGTTGTCTCCACATGGTCCTCCGGATATAAAACTAAGCTCTTGGAGGCCGACTCGAGCATCTCTGCTAACTCGATGGCCTGGGTAAGGTTAAGGTTACCCTTCTCCAACAGTTTAAGTCGAATGTACGACGATCCGACCCCGGCCACAAACGCATCTCGGGCGAGGTCGTACATGTGTGGAACCGGAGGAGATTGGTGAAGCATTGAACCAATATTTCTCTTCGGTGTTCACGCAAGGGGACATGAATATAGCTGAGGAGGACACTGGGTTGCAAGGGAGTAGAATAGACAGTATTACAGTTGATAAGGAGGATGTGCAGGATATTCTGGAGGGTCTGAAAATAGATAAATCCCCTGGTCCGGATGGGATTTATCCAAGGATTCTCTGGGAGGCAAGAGAAGTGATTGCAGCGCCTTTGGCTCTGATCTTCAGGTCGTCGTTGGCCTCTGGTATAGTACCAGAAGATTGGAGGTTAGCGAATGTTGTCCCATTGTTTAAGAAGGGGAACAGAGACTTCCCCGGGAATTATAGACCGGTGAGTCTCACTTCTGTTGTCGGCAAGATGTTGGAAAAAATTATAAGGGATAGGATTTATAGTTATTTGGAGAGTAATGAATTGATAGGTGGTAGTCAGCATGGTTTTGTGGCAGGTAGGTCGTGCCTTACTAACCTTATTGAGTTTTTTGAGAAAGTGACCAAGGAGGTGGATGGGGGCAAGGCAGTGGACGTGGTATATATGGATTTTAGTAAGGCGTTTGATAAGGTTCACCATGGTAGGCTTCTGCAGAAAATGCAGATGTATGGGATTGGGGGTGATCTAGGAAATTGGATCAGGAATTGGCTAGCGGATAGGAAACAGAGGGTGGTGGTTGATAGTAAATATTCATCATGGAGTGCGGTTACAAGTGGTGTACCTCAGGGATCTGTTTTGGGGCCACTGCTGTTTGTAATATTTATTAATGATCTGGATGAGGGTATAGTTGGGTGGATTAGCAAATTTGCTGATGACACCAAAGTCGGTGGTGTGGTAGACAGTGAGGAAGGGTGTCGTAGTCTGCAGGAAGACTTAGACAGGTTGCAAAGTTGGGCCGAGAGGTGGCGGATGGAGTTTAATGCGGAGAAGTGTGAGGTAATTCACTTTGGTAGGAATAACAGATGTGTTGAGTATAGGGCTAACGGGAGGACTTTGAATAGTGTGGAGGAGCAGAGGGATCTAGGTGTATGTGTGCATAGATCCCTGAAAGTTGGGAATCAAGTAGATAAGGTTGTTAAGAAGGCATATGGTGTCTTGGCGTTTATTGGTAGGGGGATTGAATTTAGGAGTCGTAGCGTTATGTTGCAACTGTACACAACTCTGGTGCGGCCGCACTTGGAGTACTGTGTGCAGTTCTGGTCCCCACATTACAGGAAGGATGTGGAGGCTTTGGAGAGGGTGCAGAGGAGGTTTACCAGGATGTTGCCTGGTATGGAGGGGAGATCCTATGAGGAGAGGCTGAGGGATTTGGGATTGTTTTCGCTGGAAAGGCGGCGGCTAAGAGGGGATCTTATTGAAACATATAAGATGATTAGAGGTTTGGATAGGGTGGATAGTGATAGCCTTTTTCCTCTGATGGAGAAATCCAGCACGAGGGGGCATGGCTTTAAATTGAGGGGGGGTAGTTATAGAACCGATGTCAGGGGTAGGTTCTTTACCCAGAGGGTGGTGAGGGATTGGAATGCCCTGCCAGCATCAGTAGTAAATGCGCCTAGTTTGGGGGCGTTTAAGAGATCCGTAGATAGGTTCATGGACGAAAAGAAATTGGTTTAGGTTGGAGGGTCACAGTTTTTTTTTTTTTTAACTGGTCGGTGCAACATCGTGGGCCGAAGGGCCTGTTCTGCGCTGTAATGTTCTATGTTCTATGTTCTATGCTCTGCTCAGCCGACACAGCTTTGCAGTCACAGCCCCTGGCTAGCTGTAAGAGCTCATTGGCATAGTCCTCCATCGTTTCGCCAGACTGCCGTCGTCGAGTGGCTAGGAGGTAACAAGCGTGTATCTCGTTAGGTGGTTTGGTATAGCGCTTCTTTAGAAGCTCGAGGGCCTTAGGATAATTAGTGGCCGCACTGATCGCGAGGTAGACAGTGTCGCTTACCTTCGCATGGAGGATCCGGAGTCTGTCATCATCTGTGGTGACCGCTGCGGAGGCTGCCAGGTAGTCTTCGAAACACTTCAGCCAGTGGTCGAAGGTGTTAGAAGCGCCCACCACACGTGGATCTAGCGTAAGGCGTTCCAGCTTCAGAATTTGCTCCATACTCTCTCTCTTTTTTTTCGACGAGAGTTTAACGACAGTAAAAAAAATTGATGCGCTATTCAGACACGAGGCTTGAAGCTCAGTAAATGAAAGGCTTTTATTTACTGTTAACGAAGCTACCAGAACTTATATACACTATCCCAGACTGAAGGGGTCCCGGCCAGAGCAGGGACTCTTATACCTCTCCCAGGAGGCGGAGCCCGACTGGGATGTGCCACAACACTACAGTACAAAGGTGTAACAACCCCACCCTAACCCCAACAGCAACAATAGCACAACCCAACAGTAACATATGTACATCCTTGTAGTCCTGGCCAGCCCCTGGCTCAGCACTATCCAGTGGGAACCAACGATGGTTCACCACACCCTCGTAACCCCGTGCATTTACCATAGCCAATCCCCCTAACCTGCGACACTGCTGCCTAACAGCGCCAGGGACCCGTGTTCAATTCCAGCCTCAGGTGACTGTGTGGAGTTTGCACATTCTCCCAGTGTCTGTGTGGGTTTCCTCTGGGTGCACCGGTTCCCTTCCACACTCCTAAGATGTGCAGGTTAGATTAATTGGCCATCCTAAATTGCCCCTTAGTATCAGGAGGATTAGCAGGGTAAATGCATGGGGTTACGGGAATAGAGCCTGAGTGGGATTGTTGTTGGTGCAGGCTTGATGGCCCGAATAGCCTCCTTCTGCACTGTAGGGGTTCTATGATTCTATGATAACCTCCACATCTTGGGGCACTAAGGGACAATTTAGCAATCCACCTAACCTGCACATCTTTGGACTTCCATTTTGCAAGTGCCTAACTTGTATCAGTGGGAGAGTATTCAGTGAATGCGGTGAGAATCAAACCAATCCTTCCTGTTCTATTTGTTTCATTTTATATTCAGAGTGTTCATTACCTGACCTGGAGATGTTTGATACTGATAATGCCACTGGTCCAAAATGTGTTTTTATTTTAAAAGTGTTCAAAAACAAAATAAAACACAATTGCCAATTGAACAAAATAAAATGGTGACTAAACTAAATGGGAAGAGTGGGCAGCACAGTGGCACAGTGGTTAGCACTGCTGCCTCACAGCACCAGGGACCCGGGTTCGATTCCCGGCTTGGGTCACTGTCTGTGATCCCCATGTCTGCGTGGGTTTCCTCCGGGTGCTCCGGGTTCCTCCCGCAGTCTAAAAATATGGTTGATTGGCCATGTTAAATTAACCCTAGTGTCAGGGGGATTAGCAGAGATTACAGGAATAGGGCCTGGGTGGGATTGTGGGCTGTGCGGATTTGATGGGCCAAATGGCCTCCTTCAGCACTGTAAGGATTCTATGGATCCTATTAACCTGGAAAATGCAATCAAAAGGAGGCCGATTGCAAGAAAATATAGAAGAAAGGTTCTGAAGTAACAAAGAATCTGTCATAGTTTGAGGATAACTCTTCAAGGCTTAGGTGTGGAGAAATGTCTTCACCCAAAGAGTGGTGTATCTGTGGAATTCACCACCACAGAAAATAGTTGAGACCAAAATAAGAAATCAGATATAGCTCTTGAGGATCAAGAAATATCAGGGGGGTAGAAAGGTGGGATCAGGATATTAAATTTAATGATAATCATAATGAATGACGGAGCAGTTTTGAAGGGCTGAATGGCCTTCTATTTCTATGTTTCTATGTCTGGTCTGAGCATCCTCAGAATGCAAAATTCTGATTCACAGTAAAAGCTGAGAATGGAGTCCCACCCAAACATTTCTTTTGCAAAATGTGTAATGTTTTGTTTTCACCAAGAGAAGTGAAGTCAGTGTGGAGAAACAGAAGGTATAGAGAAAGATTTCAGGTCCTGAACCATTTGATAATGCAAATGAGATCCATTAGTGGAGCTGCAACCAGGTATAAACAGCACTTTGGGGCCAATTCTGCAAATCGACAGAAGCAGCAAATCAGCTGTGCAGATGCCAAAAATACTTTCAAACTCAGCAGCCTGTGATTTTTGGCTTGATGTGGAGATGCTGGTGTTGGACTGGGGTAAACACAGTAAGAAGTCTAACAACACCAGGTTAAAGTCTAACTGGTTTATTTGGTAGCAAAAGCCACGAGCTTTTGGAACAGGCTGTCCCTTCGTCAGGTGGGTGGGAGTTCTGATTACAAACAAGGCACAAAGACACAAACTCAATTTACATGAATAATGATTGGAATGTGAGCCTTTACAGCTAATCAAGTCTTAAAGGTACAGACAATGTGAGTGGAGGGAGCATTAAGCACAGGTTAAAGAGATGTGTATTGTCTCCAGACAGGACAGCTCGTGAGATTTTGCACATCCAGGCAGGTTGTGGGGATTACAGATAGTGTGACATGAACCCAATATCCCGGTTGAGGCCGTCCTCATGTGTGCGGAACCTGGCTATCAGTTTCTGCTCAGCGACTCTGCGCTGTCATGTGTCGTGAAGGCCGCCTTGGAGAACGCTTACCCGGAGATCAGAGGTTGAATGCCCGTGACCGCTGAAGTGCTCCCCAACAGGAAAAGAACACTCCTGCCTGGTGATTGTCGAGCGGTGTTCATTCATCCATTGTCGTAGCGTCTGCATGGTTTCCCCAATGTACCATGCCTCGGGACATCCTTTCCTGCAGCATAACAGGTAGACGACGTTGGCCGAGTTGCAAGAGTATGTATCGTGTACCGCAAGCCCATGGATAACCTCATGATGCTCCACTTCTCCAGCTTCCACCCTAAACACGTTAAAGAAGCCATCCCCTACGGACAAGTCCTCCGTATACACAGGATCTGCTCAGATGAGGAGGATCACAACAGACACCTCTAGACGCTGAAAGATGCCCTCATAAGAACAGGATATGGCGCTCGACTCATCGATCGACAGTTCCGACGTGCCACAGCGAAAAACCGCACCGACCTCCTCAGAAGACAAACAAGGGACATGGTGAACAGAGTACCCTTCGTCGTCCAGTACTTCCCCGGAGCGGAGAAGCTACGACATCTCCTCCGGAGCCTTCAACATGTCATTGATGAAGACGAACATCTCGTCAAGGCCATCCCCACACCCCCACTTCTTGCTTTCAAACAACCGCACAACCTCAAACAGACCATTGTCCGCAGCAAACTACCCAGCCTTCAGGAGAACAGTGACGACGGCACCACACAACCCTGCCACAGCAACCTCTGCAAGATGTGCCGGATCATCGACACGGATGCCATCATCTCACGTGAGAACACCATCCACCAGGTACACGGTACATACTCTTGCAACTCGGCCAACGTTGTCTACCTGTTACGCTGCAGGAAAGGATGTCCCGAGGCATGGTACATTGGGAAACCATGCAGACGCTACGACAATGGATGAATGAACACCGCTCGACAATCACCAGGCAGGAGTGTTCTTTTCCTGTTGGGGAGCACTTCAGCGGTCACGGGCATTCAGCCTCTGATCTCCGGGTAAGCGTTCTCCAAGGCGGCCTTCACGACACACAACAGCGCAGAGTCGCTGAGCAGAGACTGATAGCCAGGTTCCGCACACATGAGGACGGCCTCAACCGGGATATTGGGTTCATGTCACACTATCTGTAACCCCCACAACCTGCCTGGATGTGCAAAATCTCACGAGCTGTCCTGTCTGGAGACAATACACATCTCTTTAACCTGTGCTTAATGCTCCCTCCACTCACATTGTCTGTACCTTTAAGACTTGATTAGCTGTAAAGGCTCACATTCCAATCATTATTCATGTAAATTGAGTTTGTGTCTTTGTGCCTTGTTTGTAATCAGGGGCGGCACGGTAGCACAGTGGTTAGCACTGTTGCTTCACAGCTCCAGGGACCTGGGTTCGATTCCTGGCTTGGGTCACTGTCTGTGTGGAGTTTGCACATTCTCCTCGTGTCTGCGTGGGTTTCCTCCGGGTGCTCCGGTTTCCTCCCACAGTCCAAAGATGTGCAGGTTAGGTTGATTGGCCATGCTAAAATTTCCCCTTAGTGTCCTGAGATGTGTAGGTTAGAGGTTAGATGAGCAGGTAAATGTATGGGGGTAGGGCCCAGGTGGGATTGTGGTCGGTGCAGACTCGATGGGCCGAATGGCCTGTTTCTGCACTGTAGGGTTTCTATGATTTCTATGAGAACTCCCACCCACCTGACGAAGGGACAGCCTGTTCCGAAAGCTTGTGGCTTTTGCTACCAAATAAACCTGTTGGACTTTAACCTGGTGTTGTTAGACTTCTTAATTTTGGCCTTGACAGACCCCCTGCTGGGACAGCAGCCTGAGTGACAAGCTTGGCATCCAGTCAGGCAGGAAGCACTCCAGATGTAGACGCATTCTGCACCTCCTCCTCTCTTACACTCCTAGCTCCAAGGTTGGGCCTGACCCCATCTGAGCCGAGAAAATGGTCAAAGCTCACTGCTCCTTGTAATAATTTGTCATAACATTGATAAACTTGCAAACTTTTGTGTCAGATCAGCACTTAAAAATGTCAGGGCGCCTTTTTTTTAACCTAAATCAGTGTGATAGGGCAGAATGTTCCGGCACCCCAGGAAGCTTAGCATGTGGGGGAATTTAACTTGAATAAGGCCAAAACTCAAATTCCCAAAGCCACCATGAACTTTAGGAATTTTGTCCTCGGGGCTTTAAAAGCGGGTCAAGCTTCCTGACGGACAATATTGGGAAGCAGTTTTGCATGCATCAGCATGTCACACATCCTCCTTAAAAGGCCACCTCACTGCAATTAAGTTCCTCTCCAGTCAAGAATTAGAATTTTCACTTTCACAACTGCATTTAAGTAGCGTGCACTTGGCTTGATTTCTTCAATGACTTAGGGATGATTAGATGCTGCTTTCACCTTCTTGGGAACTGTTCACAGCCTGACTCATTCTGGGTGCCTATAGGACGCACTGCTCATAGGCTGGATATGGAAGGCAGGCAGAGGGGAAGTATGATGAAGTGAAGGCTGGGTATGCGAGGCAGGTGAAGGGGGGTAGACTGGAGTGAAGGCTGGGGATGGAGGTCAGGTGAAGGGGTGTAGGCCGGAGTGGAGGCTGGACATGGGAGGCAGGTGAAGGGAGGCAGGGAAAGAGGCAGTCTGGGGTAGGGAAGAAGACTGCCTCAGCAGGGAGGTAACGGGGGAATGCGAAGGTTCAGTGGCATGGATTGGAGGGAATTATTGATCTGGGGGTTCTGTGGTTGGCTGGAGGAGTAGGTTCAAGTGCAGGTATGGCGGGAGAGAGATGGTCCTAGAGGACAGCGTCATTGCTGCTAATGATGGGGCCCTGGGGAGTGAACTGGGCAGTGGAGGAACAGGAACATTCATAGTCAGAGTGGTGGGGGGAAGGGGGGGTGGGCAGGGCTGTGGGATGTGGCACAATCCAGATGTTTAGTCTTTATTTGATGCTATTTTGAATTTTCCATACATTTTCCTGCCAAAATATTCAGTGTCGAAGCCCCTATACTTGCAGTTTTTGTTCTACAATTCTATATCCTGCAGATAATTTTTTATTCACGCAGCAAAACACGGGCATTATGCAACGTTCTACAGCTTACTGTGTTATATTATCTCAAAAGGTAAACTGAAGCAGATGGCAAGATATCTGTAAAGGTTACCAAGGGACATACTGAAAAAAAACACATACACAAAATTGGATGATAAATTGGAGCTGACGGAAATGTAAAGAAAATGGGGATAAATGCTTCAATAAAGAGAAGAAGGTAGAGGAGTGCTGGATGGTCTGTCTTTTTATTTCCTTTTACTGCTTTTTATTGAGTCATAAACTTATAAAATCATACAGCAGGCAATACACACTGATACAGTCCACCAAGTCTGTACTGGTTCTTCTGAATAATAATTCACATTGTCCCATTCTACCACATTTTCCCCGCAACCCTGCAATTTTTACTCCTGCAAAGATTTATCCAATCCCATCTGAAGGTTAGTGTTGAATCTACATTTACCACCCTTTAAGCCGTACATTCCAAATCCTTACAATCCATTGCTTAAAAAGCTTTTCCTCCGAACATCTTTGGTTCTTTCGACAATCACCTTCCACTTTTGTCCACTGGGTATCAATTCTCCACCCATTATAAACATATAAACTTATTAAAATTCTAACAGAGTTAGACAGGGTAGATCCAGAAAGAATGTTCCCGATGGTGGGGGAGTCCAGAACTAGGGGTCATAGTTTGAGGATAAGGGGCAAACCTTTTAGAACTGAGGTGAAGATAATTTCTTTTCACCCAGAGGGTGGTGAATGTGTGGAATTCACCACCACAGTAAGCAATTGAGGCCAAAACGTTGTCTGATAAGCCATGATCATAATGGATTTGATGATCAGCCATGATCATAATGAATGGCAGAGCAGGCTCAAAGGGCCGAATGGCCTCCTCCTGCTTCTAGTTTCTATGTTTCTATAGAATCATCAAATTAGTTCAACACACAAAGAGGCTATTTGGATCATCGAGTCTGTACCAGCTCTGTCCAAGACCAATCCAGGTAAACTCACCAACCAGCTCTTATGTCAGCATTTGGAAACTATTTCTCCCTATTTACTCTTTCTGAACCCTCTAGATTTTAGCATCTCTATCAAATGTCCTCTCAGCCTTCTCAGCTCTAAGGAGAACTGTTAACCGAGATCCTTGCTCCAGTTAGTTGATGAACACAAAAACTTTACCTTTAAATCAAATCATGTCTTTATTAGGAAAATGTTTTTAAAAAACTTAAATACTTATAACTGCTACAAGAGTGACTCTCTTACACTGTATCACAAGTCAATGTTTCTATTCCCCTATAAGTCTACTATAATAAGTTTACAAACATACATTTTAACTACTGATACTTATCTAATGGACCTGTAAGGGTGTCTCTACCCACTCGTGCTAGACAAACATGGAGAGGAGCCAAACTTCATCAAACTTAAAGCCTGAGGTTTCCTCTTCTTCTTCTGTTCTTCTAATTCTGTTCTTCAAAACTGCAATATTTATCCTCTAAGCTTGGCTGAAAAACATGTCTTCCTACACATAAGGATTGATAATAGATATGCCATTCAAATTATTTATTTCAGGTGGCCTGACCTTAGGGCAGCTGTCCTCAGCCTTGCTGACTCCATTTCATACCTGGTTCCTGTCCATTTGATCAATTAGAATGAGCTTATTATCAGGGATGTGCTGTTACTATGCTGCTGATAGTCATGGCCAGTTTCTCCATTGAAAACAACCATTATCCAACATCCTGCTGACTTTATTAGCCATCATAGAACCAAAGACATTTGTCGCAAGTAAACAGAGCAGTCTCACAACCTGGAGTTAAAACCGTTTGTCCTACAGTTAGCCATATTTCCCATCAGGCCTTGATAATGTCCTTTCTTTGCTTGGCCATTTTGAATTAAACTATAGCTCGTCAGCTACAGAACAAACCCAGTTTCTAAAGTCTATTGGTAGAACTGTAATCCCTCATCCTGGGAACGATTGTAGTAAATCTCTTCAGTCGTAAATGATATACTTCCTAAAGTGTGCTGCTCAAAGTTGGACATAATGCTCCAACTGGCGCTGAATTAGTATTTTATAAAGGTTGAATACAACTTTCTAGTTTTTGTATTCTATACTGCGATCAGTAAACCCCAGGATCCCACATACCTTTCGAAAAGCTTTTCTGCCAACTTCAAAATTTTGCTGATTCTGTTCTTCCTCCATTTTAAAATTGAACCATTTGGTTGTGTTTTCTTACTGAAATGTGTCACCTCACCTTTTCCTGAAGTACATTTAATCAGCATCATTCCATCCCACCAGCCTATCTATGTCCTCTTGAAGTCTATTACTGTCTTACCAGCACAATGGCACAGTGGTTAGCACTGCTGCCTTATAACGTCCAGGACCTGGGTTCGATTCCTGCCTTGGGTCACTGTCTGTGCGGAGTCTGCATGTTCTCCCCAGGTCTGCATAGGTTTCCTCCGGGTGAACCAGTTTCCTCCCACAGCCCAAAAGACGTGCTGGTTAGGTACACTGGTTAGGTTCTCCCTCAGTGTACCCAAACAGGTGCCTGAGTGTGGTGACTAGGGGATTTTCACAATAACTTCATTGCGGTGTTAATGTAAGCCTATTTTTTTAAAGTAAAGTTTATTTATTAGTCACAAGTAAGGCTTACATTAACATGGCTGCAATAAAGTTACTGTGAAATTTCCCTAGTCACCACACTCCGGCGCCTGTTCGGGTCAATGCACCTAACCAGCATGTCTTTCAGAATGTGGGAGGAAATCAGAGCACCCGGAGGAAACCCACGCAGACACAGGGAGAACATGCAAACTCCACACTGACAATGACCCAAACCAGGAATTGAACCCGGGTCCCTGGCACTGTGGGACAGCAGTGCTAATCACTGTGCCACCGTCCGTGCTGGTTAGGTGCATTGACCTGAACAGGCACCGGAGTGTGGCGACAAGGGGAATTTCACAGTAACTTCATTGCAGTGTTAATGTAAGCCTTACTTGTGACTATTAAATAAACTTTACTTTAAAAAAGTAGGCTTACATTAACACCGCAACGAAGTTATTAAATAAACTTAAAACCTATTTATGTCCTCCTGAAGTCTATTACTGTCTAATCTACTTTACCACACTTACAATTTGATTTAATCTGCAGATGTTCCCTGTCCCCTCAGCCCAAGTATTTCATGCATATAAAAATACAGTGGCCCTGGTACTTAACCCTGGAGAACCCAGCTCTATACCTTCGTCCAGTCTGATAAACCAGGCTACAACTCTGTTTCTATCTCTTAGCCCACTTTATAACAACGCTGCCATTTCCCCTTTAACTCTACGCATTTCAGTTTTGCTAATAGGTTTATTATGGAATTACTTTATTAAACCCCATTTGAAAATCCATATACAAAACTGCACTGCCCTTATCCACTCTCTCAGTTGCCTCATCAAAAAAACTCAATGAGTCAAACAAAATTTTTCCTTCATAAATGTAGCTGCGTCTCCTTTATTAATTCACGCTTATCCCAATGACTATCACTTTTCTTCTGGATTATTGTTACTTTTAACATAACCAACACTAAACTGACTGTCACATAATTCTCAAGTTTATCGCTCTCCCCCTTTTCCAATAAAGGTGCAACATTTGCAATTGTACTGTGGCACTACCCCTCATAGTGGACAGGCTAAGCAAAACTCATGAGACAAAGTTACTGGGCATTTATTCAAACACATCTGAATCGGCAGAGATAGGAGCTCAAACCTACAATTGGAGTCTTACTTAGTGTAATGACTTCAATCAGGCCATTGAGGTTGGCCTATTGGAATATGAACTCCCTGATTAAGGAGGCAATTGATGGGTCAATCAGGGAGTCTTTTCCTTCTATTTAACTGGGAGTGTCAGTTCCTCTGGCAGTTCTGAAGGTAGACTGCTGACTGATAGCACTCTGTGTACTGCTGTCGGAATTGTAAATAAAGAGATTTTGGTGGAGGGGCTTCTGCCTCTGAAAACTTATTACACTTAGTCAGTGTATCCCTGCTGATGGGTTCCAGGATGTAGAATTCCCAGTCAATTCCAAGAAGATTGAGGTCCACAATTTCTACTTCTGTTTCTCAGCAACCTAGGCTGCTTCCTATAAGAAGCAAAGTACAGTGGATGCTGGGAATATGAAACAAAAACAGAGAATGCTGGAAAAACCCAGCAGTATCTGTAGGGGGAGAGAACAAAGTTAATGTTTCGGGTCTCTTTTGACTCTTCATCTGAACTCTTCATAGTGTGCTTGCTGTCTAGGGTGGATGACTTTCCAACTTTAAGTACAGCCAGGTTTCCTAGTTTTATCTCATCCAGTATCCCAACAAGCTTCTTATTTACTGTGGTTTCAACAAAGTCTTCTTCCTTGGTGAACATCAGTGTAAAACATTCATTCAGTATCTGAACCATACCTTCTGCTTCCCCATTTAGGTGGGGAATTGAGCCCACCTCTCTTCTGACAGTCCTTTTGGTCTATTCAGTTACTTTACCCTCTCTTCGCATTATTCATATTTCTCTTGTTTGTTTGACTGCTTCCAGCTGTTTCATCTTCTAGGTGTAAATTTGCTCCCCATGTATGATTCCTACGGTCACAGTTGTTGTGCACTAGAGACCTCCGAGGCACTTCAGTTTTGCCAATAAGTTTATTACGTGGTTACTTTCTCAAACCCCTTTTAAAAGTCCATGTACAAAACTGCACTGCCCTTATCACTCTGTTGCCTCAACAAAAAACTCAATTAGTGAAACAAAATTTGTCCTTCATAAATGTGTTCTGTCTCTCCTTTATAAGTCCTCGTGGTGCATCCATACCAACACTATAGTTAAGAAAGTCCGCCAACATTTCTACTTTCTCAGGAGGCTAAGGGAATTCAGCATGTCCACTACAACTCTCACCCATTTTAACAGATGCTCCATAGAAACTATCCTTTCTGAATGCATCACAGCTTGGTATGGCTCCTGCTCTGACCAAGACTGCAAGAAACTACAAAGGGTTGTGAACATAGTTCATCACGCAAACCAGCCTCCCATCCATTGACTCTGTCTACACTGCCCGCTGCCTCGGCAAAGCAAACAGCATAATCAAGGACCCCATGTACCACCTTCTTCTGTCGGGAAAAAGATACAAAAGTCTGAGGACACGTTCCAAACGACTCAAGAACAGCTTCTTCCCTGCTGCTATCAGACTTTTGAATGGACCTTCCTCGCATTAAGTTGACCTTTTTCTCCACCCTAGCTATTACTGTAACATAACAGTCTGCACACTCTCCTTTCCTTCTCTGTGTTTTTTTTATTCATTTGTGGGACATGGGTGTCGCTGGCTGGCCAGCATTTATTGCTCATCCCTAGTTGTCCTTGTGGTGGTGTTGAGCTGCCTCCTTGAATCACTGCAGTCCATGTTCTGTGGGTTGACCCACAATGCCGTTAGGGAGAGAATTTCAGGATTTTGACCCAGCGATTGTGGAGGAACAGCAATATATTTCCAAGTCAGGACGGTGAGTGGCTTGGTGGGGAACTTGCAGGTGATGGTGTTCCCATTTATCTGCTGCCCTTGTCCTTCTAGATGGAAGTGGTCGTGTGTTTGGAAGGTGCTGTCTGGTGAATTGCTGCAGTGCATCTTGTAGATATGCTGCGACTGAGCATCGGTGGTGGAGGGATTGAATGTTTGTAGATGTGGTGCCAATCAAGCGGGCTGTTTCGTCCTGGATGGTGTCAAGCTTCTTGAGTGTTGTTGGAGCTGCACCCATCCAGACAAGTGGGGAGTATTCCATCACACTCCTTAGATGTGCCTTGCAGATGGTGGATAGGCTCTGAGAAGTCAGGAGGTGAGTTATTCGCCACAGTATTCCTAGCCTCTGACCTGCTCTTGTAGCCACTGTGTTTATGTGGTGAGTCCAGTTGAGCTTCTGGTCAATGGTAACCCCAAGGATGTTGACAGTGGGGGATTCAGTGACGGTTACACCATTGAATGTCAAAGGGCGGTGGTTAGATGATTGGTGACGGTCATTGCCTGGCATTTGTGTGGCGCGAATGTTACTTGCCACTTGTTGGCCCAAGCCTGGATATTGTCCAGATCTTGCTGCATTTGAACATGGACTGTTTCAGTATCTGAGGAGTCGCGAATGGTGCTGAACATTGTGCAATCATCGGTGAACATCCCCACTTTTGACCTTATGACATAGGGAAGGTCATTGATGAAGCAGCTGAAGATTGTTGGGCCTAGGACACTACCCTGAGGGACTCCTGCAGAGATGTCCTGGAGCTGAGATGACTGACCCCCCAGAACCACAACCATCTTCCTATGTGCCAGGTATGACTCCAACCGGCGGAGAGTTTGTCCCCAATACCCATTGATTCCAGTTTCGCTAGGGCTCCTTGATGCCACACTGGGTCGAATGCGGCCTTGATGTCCATGGCTGTCACTCTTGTCTCACCGCTGGAATTCAGCTCTTTTGTCCATGTTTGAACCAAGGTTGTAATGAGGTCAGGAGCTGAGTGACCCTGGCGAAACCCAAACTGGGCGTCACTGAGCAGGTTATTGCTGAGCAGGTGCTGCTTGATAGCACTGTTGATGACCCCTTCCATCACTTTACTGATGATCGAGAGTAGACTGATTGGGCGGTAATTGGCCGGGTTGGATTTGTCCTGCTTTTTGTGTACAGGACATACCTGGGCAAGTTTCCACATTGTTAGGTAGATGGTAGATGCCAGTGTTGTAATTGTACTGGAAGAACTTAGCTAACAGGGCGGCAAGTTCTGGAGCTCAAGTCTTCAGTACTATTGCCGGAATGTTATCAGGGCCCATTGCCGTTGCAGTATCCAGTGCCTCCAACTGTTTCTTGATATCACTTGGAATGAATCGAATTGGCTGGAGACTGGCATCTGAGATGCTGGGGACCACTGGAGGAGGCCGAGATGGATCATCCACTTGGCACTTCTGACTGAAGATTGCTGCAAATACTTCAGCCTTATCTTTTGCACTGATGTGCTGGGCTCATCCATCATTAAGGATGGGGATATTTGTGGAGCCTCCTCCTCCAGTGAGATGTTTAATTGTCCAACACCATTCACGACTGGATATGGAAGGACTGCAGAGCTTAGATCTGATCCGTTGGTTATGGGATCGCTTAGCTCTGCCTATCACTTGCTGCTTTTGCCATTTGGCATTCAAGTAGTCCTGTTTGGTAGCTTGACCAAGTTGACACTTCTTTTATGGTATGCCCGGTGCTGAACCTGGCATGTCCTCCTGCACTCTCCATTGAACCAGGGTTGATCCCCTGGCTTGATGGTAATGGTTGAGTGGGGGATATGCCGGGCCATGAGGTTGCAGATTGTGCTGGAGTACAATTCCGCTGCTGTTGATGCCCACAGCATCTCATGGATGCCCAGTTTTCAGTTGCTAGATCGGTTCAAATTCTGTCCCATTTAGCACGG
Organism: Mustelus asterias; assembly: GCF_964213995.1. NCBI lineage: Eukaryota > Metazoa > Chordata > Chondrichthyes > Carcharhiniformes > Triakidae > Mustelus > Mustelus asterias. The sequence goes on from NC_135814.1 coordinate 84,640,118, forward strand.
TGATAGTGCCACACAACACGATGGAGGTTATTCTCAATGTGAAAGTAGGACTTCGTCTCCACAAGGATTGTGCGGTGGTCACTCTTACCGATACTATCATAAGAACATAAGAACATAAGAAATAGGAGCAGGAGTAGGCCATCTAGCCCCTCAAGCCTGCCCCGCCATTCAATAAGATCATGGCTGATCTGACGTGGATCAGTACCACTTACCCGCCTGATCCCCATAACCCTTAATTCCCTTACCGATCAGGAATCCATCCATCCGCGCTTTAAACATATTCAGCGAGGTAGCCTCCACCACCTCAGTGGGCAGAGAATTCCAGAGATTCACCACCCTCTGGGAGAAGAAGTTCCTCCTCAACTCTGTCTTAAACCGACCCCCCTTTATTTTGAGGCTGTGTCCTCTAGTTTTAACTTCCTTACTAAGTGGAAAGAATCTTTCCGCCTCCACCCTATCCAGCCCCCGCATTATCTTATAAGTCTCCATAAGATCCCCCCTCATCCTTCTAAACTCCAACGAGTACAAACCCAATCTCCTCAGCCTCTCCTCATAATCCAAACCCCTCATCTCCGGTATCAACCTGGTGAACCTTCTCTGCACTCCCTCCAATGCCAATATATCCTTCCTCATATAAGGGGACCAATACTGCACACAGTATTCCAGCTGCGGCCTCACCAATGCCCTGTACAGGTGCATCAAGACATCCCTGCTTTTATATTCTATCCCCCTCGCAATATAGGCCAACATCCCATTTGCCTTCTTGATCACCTGTTGTACCTGCAGACTGGGCTTTTGCGTCTCATGCACAAGGACCCCCAGGTCCCTTTGCACGGTAGCATGTTTTAATTTGTTTCCATTGAGATAGTAATCCCATTTGTTATTATTTCCTCCAAAGTGTATAACCTCGCATTTATCAACGTTATACTCCATTTGCCATATCCTCGCCCACTCACTCAGCCTGTCCAAATCTCTCTGCAGATCTTCTCCGTCCTCCACACGATTCACTTTTCCACTTATCTTTGTGTCGTCTGCAAACTTCGTTACCCTACACTCCGTCCCCTCCTCCAGATCATCTATATAAATGGTAAATAGTTGCGGCCCGAGTACCGATCCCTGCGGCACGCCACTAGTTACCTTCCTCCAACCGGAAAAACACCCATTTATTCCGACTCTTTGCTTCCTGTCGGATAGCCAGTCCCCAATCCACTTTAACACACTACCCCCAACTCCGTGTGCCCTAATCTTCTTCAGCAGCCTTTTATGGGGCACCTTATCAAACGCCTTTTGGAAATCCAAAAACACCGCATCCACCGGTTCTCCTCCATCAACCGCCCTAGTCACATCTTCATAAAAATCCAACATGTTCGTCAAGCACGACTTTCCCCTCATGAATCCATGCTGCGTCTGATTGATCGAACCATTTCTATCTAGATGCCCTGCTATCTCCTCTTTAATAATGGATTCCAGCATTTTCCCTACGACAGACGTTAAGCTGACCGGCCTATAGTTACCTGCCTTTTGTCTCCTTCCTTTTTTAAACAGCGGCGTAACATTAGCCGTTTTCCAATCAACCGGCACTACCCCAGAATGCAACGAGTTTTGATAAATAATCACTAACGCATCCACTATTACCTCTGACATTTCTTTCAATACCCTGGGATGCATTCCATCCGGACCCGGGGACTTGTCCACCTTCAGTCCCATTAGTCTACCCAGCACTGCCTCTCTGGTAACATTAATTCTTGGTATCAGCTTGGTAACAGCTTGATAGTATCATGGATACTATCAAGCTGTTGCTTGACTAGTCTGTGAGACAGCTCTCCCAATTTTGGCACTAGCTCCCAGATGTTAGTCAGGAGGACTTTGCAGGGTCAACATTATTTTATTTGTTTATTTTGCTGTTGTCTTTTCCAGTACCTAGGTCGATGTCAGGTGGTCCATCTGGTTTCATTTCTTGGTTGAGACTTTGCAGCGATTGTTACAACTGAGTGGCTTGCTAGGCCTTTTCAGGGGGCAGTTGAGAGTCAACCACATTGCTGTGGCTCTGGAGTCACATGTAGGCCAGACCAGGTAAGGACAGCAGATTTCCTTCCCTAAAGGGCATGCGTGAGCCAAATGGGTTTTTCCGACAATCGACAATGGTATCATGGTCATCAGTAGACTCTTAATTCCAGATATTTTTTATTGAATTCAAATTCCACCATCTGCCATAGCGGGATTCGAATCCAGGTCCCCAGAACATTATCTGGGTTTCTGGATTAATAGTCGACCGATAATACCACTAGGCCATCACCTCCCCATGAACAGTATGCTTTGTCTGTATAGCGTTCAAGAAGCGATACTTTTCACTATATACTAATAAATATGACAATAATTAATCAAATCAATTCAACTCATGCTTGTCCAAGTGGCTGCGAAGTGCACTTTAAAAGTGGCTAATTCTGTCCATGATTTTACAATAAAATTTAGAACCACAGATTCACAAATCCTTTTTGCTGGTGACACAGGTGGGAAAATTTATGGCAATTTCACCGTCTCCCATATTTATTTTGAACTGTAAGATAATTTTACTACCAATTCCATATAAAATCATATCTAACATGTTAATAACCTCTGTCATTCCGACCAGGCAAAATAAGTGTATGTTACACAATTCCTATTAAAATTATACTTTTCTGTTCATTCAACTGATTCACAGTCCAATTGGCATATCTACTTAGTCATATCATATCATTTTAGGATATAAACTGATGTGTTTTGGCAGTTCCTTCCAAATCAAAATGAACAACAATATCTGAATGCTTGATATAATAAAGAAATGATTGCATGAGGCAGAGTCACAAGAGCCACAACAATCACCATGTCCATCAGATAATGAGAGGAATTGCCCATAAGCTCCATGTAATCTATTGCAATGCAGCACAGTGGCACAGTGGTTAGCACTGCTGCCTCAGTGCCAGAGACCCAGGTTCAATTCTGGCATTGGGTGACTGTGTGGAGTTTGCACATTCTCCCCATGTCACGTGCGTTTCCTCCGGATGCTCCGGTTTCCTCCCACAGTCCAAAGATGTGCAGGTTCGGTGGATTTTCCATGCTAAAATGATCTCTAGTGTCCCAAGATCTGTGGGTCAGACGGGATTAGCCATGGTAAATATGTGGGGTTACGGGGATAGGATGGGGGAGAGGGCCTGGTTAAGATGCTCTGTCAGAGAGTTAGTACAGACTCGATGGGCCAGATGGCCTCTTCTGCACTGTAGGGATTCTATGATGATGAATGCATTTCAAATATTACGTTGCAGATAGTGAACTGGTTAGTATTTTTGTGAAGAATGTCTCTACCCAGTATATAGGTTTAGTAAATTGTATGATAAAACAGAACAGATAAGATCTTTATGGGTGGCACAGTGGCACAGTGATTAGTGCTGCTGCCTCACAGCGCCAGGCACCCGGGTTCGATCCCAGCCTTGGGTCACTGTCTGTGCGGAGTCTGCCCGTATCTGCGTGGGTTTCCTCTGGGTACTCCTGCTTCCTCCCACAGTCCAAAGGTGTGCAGAATAGGTGGCTTGGCCATGCTGAATTGCCCCTTAGTGTCCCAAGATTAGATGGATTAGCCATGGTAAATGCGTGGGGCTACAGGGATAGGGCGGGGGAGAGGGTCTGGGTGAGATATTCTGTCAGAGAGTCAGTGCAGACTTGATGGGCCAAATGGCCTTTTCTGCACCATAGGGATTCTATGAAACATTTACATGAAAACAGTGCCAGTACCAGCGTAAATTAAACCCTTAGAATTCTGTTTCAACAGAGATGCATCCTTGCCAATCTCAGGACTGATGCCAAATCCCTCTGCTTAACAGATTTGTAATATTTTGTTTTTCTTGTAATGTGTTGCATGTTGTAAACCAATACATCTCTGTTTGATTTGTCACGTGATGTGCAGTGATTTCATCAGAGGCATTTGGGGGATTTTCCCTCTCTTTCACCCTGAACTGTAAGCAAGTAACACTGATCTAATAAAGCTCCACAAAGTGGCTAAGTAACACACGGTGTGGCAACCTTTTCACCCTTTTTATCAAGTGAGCTGACCACATTAACAAAAGGATTTAAAGTACAAGGATGGCAATTTTATATTTGGGGCATTGGGGACCAATGTGGGTCAGCAAGGTCAGAAGGAAATGGTGGCAGGTCGTTCCAGCTGGCAAAAGGAGTAGATGTCAACGTATGGAGAGAATGAAAACAATGCAAAATGCTGGTGTGTCAGAAACCCGAAAAATTCCTACTCACTTGCACATTTTGTTTGTGTGTGTTTGGAAGCCAACAGAAAGCCACCATGCGTTTGGCAGATCAGCCATTATAAAATGTAAAGGGACAGCTGGATGAAGATTTAAGCCTGCATCCTAGAAGTAATTTGGTTTCCTGAGCTCTCTGAAAGCCACCAGTGAGGTGGAAATGGTCGAGAGCTTCAGGTTTCTAGGTGTCCAGATCTCCAGATCACCAACAACCTGTTCTAGTCCCTTCATGCTGACGCTATAGTTAAGAAAGCTGACCAACGCCTCTACTTTCTCAGAAGGCTAAGGAAATTTGGCATGTTCACTAAGGCTCTCACCAACCTTTACAGATGCACCATAGAAAGCATTCTTTCTGGTTGTATCACAGCTTGGTATGGCTCCTGCTCCAACCAAGACCATGAGAACACCTATCTAATAAAGCTCAATGGCGGCATTGTGACACAGTGGTTAGCACTGCTGCCTCACAGCGCCAGGGACTTGGGTTCGATTCCTGGCTTGGGTCACTGCCTGTGTGGAGTCTGTACATTCTCCCCATGTCTCCATGGTTTCCTCCAACTGCTCCGGTTTCCTCCCACAATGAGAAAGACGTGCTGGTTAGGTGCATTGGCCATGCTAAATTCTCCCTCAGTGTACCCGAACAGGCACCAGAGTGTGGTGACTAGGGTATTTTTACAGTAACTTAATTGTGGTGTTAATGTAAGTCTACTTGTGACACTAATCAATAAAAAAATCTACAAAGGGGTGTGAACGTAGCCCAGTCCATCATGCAAACCAGCCTCCCATTCATTGATTCCATCTATACTTCCCACTGCTCCGGAAAGGCAGCCATCATAATCAAGAACTCCACGCAACCTGACATACTCTCTTCCACCTTCTTCTGTCAAGAAAAAGATACAAACATCTGAGATCATGTACCAAATGACTCAAGAACAGCTTCTTCCCTGCTGCCATCAGATTTTTGAATGGAACTACCATATATTAAGCTGATCTTTCTCTACACCCCAGCTATGACTGTAACACTATATTCTGCACCCTCACCTTTCCTTCTCCCCTATGTACTCTATGAATGGTATGCATTGTCAGGGAACTGTCTTGATATGCAGACTATGTACTTAAAGATGTTCCAATGTTGCTTCCAATTATTCAAGTGTTCTTGTTCCCTGGACCCTGTATTTAGAATATCATCCAGGTAACATTGTACACCAGAGAGACCACTTAAAATCTGATCCATCGATCTTTGCAACAGGGCTGGTGTAGCTGTTATTCCAAAAGGCAATATTTTACAATGAAAAATGCCTTATGAGTAATAATAGTAAGCAATGACTGCAATTCAGTGGCTACATTCATCTGTAAATATGCTTGTGAAAGATCACTCATGCTGAATTTCTGCCCACCTGATAACCTGGAAAGAAATCTTCAATTAAAAGGGCAGCACACAACACTTGATGAATGCCTGTTTTAAAATCACCATAAGTATGAACTGAACCATCTGTTTTCATGACAGATTCAACTCATTATAACCGACCCTTTCACACCAGTGTTAACAAGTCGCATTAATTCTTCTTCATCCTTGGGACGAATTTCATACGGTACCACTCTTGTTCTGAGACCTTTTTGGTTGATTCTTAAACTTTATCTTGAGTTTCACTTGAACTCCTTTCATTGAGCCAGGTGTCTCTTTGAAAACATGCTTGTATTTATCTAGAAGATGGTGTAAGTCTGTTTTGAACCAACAAGTCTGTTGACAGCACTCCAGTTAAGCTTTATCTTCTCCAACCGCGATCTCCCAACTAGAGGTTGAAAGTTACCACCGACCACGTGGAGATGAAACTCCACTGTTTGTCCACTCTGCGTTGACCATGATGTAACCTTTTGATGTCAAATCTTTTCCGTGCATGTCCTTAAAATAACATTAGCTTCTTTTAAAGGAAGATGCTTCAGCTTTTTGTTGGCATGCAGTCTCAGGAAGTAAAGGCACAGCAGCACCAGTATCAACGTCCATCCTAATAAATTGTCCACTTAACTTCAGAATCACCCATAATCTTTGCGATTCACCTTGTATGGATAAGATGTTCAGTCGGAACTCTTCATCATATTTCTGGACATTATCTTCTTCACAGTCCTTTCTTCCATGTTGTAAATTCATTTAACGAATGCACCATGTTCCTCTTCTTAAGGTGCCCAGATTCTTCTGAATATTCTTCTCAGGGGAAGATGGTTGAGCCCAACAAGCTTTTGCAGTGTGACCCATTTTGCCACAGTTCTTGCATTGACTATCCTTGCTCTACCATTCACTCGCTGAATGGCTTATTTTGAAACATCTATGACATGCTTGTTGCTGTTTTGACTTTTTGTGGGCAGTTCCCAACTTGTGGATCTTCATTCCTGCATCAAATTGTGAAGCCTCTTTAGCAGCCAGTTCCATTAACACTGCAATTTCTACTGCTGTCTTTAAAGTCAAAGCATGTTTAGTAACCATGAGGTGGAGATGCCGGCATTGGACTGGGGTGGGCACAGTAAGAAGTCTCACAACACCAGGTTAAATTCCAACAGGTTTATTTGGAATCACGAGCTTTCGGAGCGCTGCTCCTTCTTCAGCTCTCCAAAAGCTCGTGATTCCAAATAAATCTGTTGGACTTTAACCTGGTGTTGTGAGACTTCTTATCATGTTCAGTAAGCTATCTTCTTTGAATAGCCTCATTTCGGAGACCACAAACTAGACAATCTCAAAGAGTATCTTCTAATGACTCACCAAACTCACAATGTTGTGCCAGCCTTTTTAAGGTTGCCACAAACTGAACAATGCCTTCGCCTTTGCTTAGTTCTTTCGGTGGAATCTGAATTGTTCCACAATGATCAGAGGCTTTGGAGAGTAATGTTCTTTAAGGATCTTTGTCAAGTCATCATAAGTTTTGGTTTTTGGCCTTGCTAGATGGTCTGAGTTCCAGAGCAAATTGAAGGTTCTACATCCTACTGTACTGAAAAAAGCTGGTACGAGCAGCTTGAATGCAAATTTATTCACTTGCACCAAGTACTGAAAACACTTAACATCGGAACTCGATGATTCATTTTATTTAATTAAAGCCTCTATGGATCATAATTGACCCCCCATTTCACTTGCAGACACTAACGACTCAACACTGCTCAGTATATATTTTTTACTGTCTTCCCAGTACTCCCCCTTTTACCCTGGAGACCATTGACTTGATGTATTTTTCTTTTCTTAAATGACTCCAACCATACAGCAAAGCACCCCTTCTTTTTAAATATGCCAGATACAGCCTGGAATTTCACTGTTCTCTGATCAGGAAAATAACATCCTCTTTTAAAACCGCACAGAGATTGTTTTTCTTACTTGTTCGTCTTGGTACTGGCATTTCAACCTTTAATCCTGTTGTTGCTTCTCCCCAGCCTTTTAATATTTGAAGTGTGAGGACCCACAATGTTTTTTACTTAACTTAGGATTATTTCTTAATGTTCTTGATGAAACAAAATCCCATCCTCATTGCCAACTTTTATTTTTGTAATGTCCTAACTATGTTAGGAGTTGTAGGTTTTAAATAAAATGAAAAGATGTGGTTTGCACATGTAGGCAGCGATCCTCCCATCGCGACCCACAACTTTTCTGGTGGGTCGCGGTGGGAGATGCACATCGCCAGCCTTGTACCGGGATTTGCCCAAGCGCCAGGAACACACGCACATCACCCAGAGCCGCCAAACAGTCGCCGGTCAGACCACGCTGGAAACCAACAGGAAGCCAGGTAAGTAATTTGAATAGTTTTTAAATGTATTTTAAATATGTTTAGCAGGTCATTATCGGGGACTTTCAGGTCCCGATTGAATCTCCCACCCCGCCAGGAGTACTTCATTCCAGCGGGGTTTAGAGTCGCTCCCCATGTTCAGGGAACTAGCAGGAGACCTGCCAGAATGAAGGGGGGGTCAATTGGGTGTTGGGCGGTGGGGGGGGGGTGCCCCTGGGCATGGGCATCCTGGCAGTGCCAGCCTGTGCCCCCTGGCACTGCCCAAGGGGCAAAGTACTCATGCCCAGGGGCACCTGGGCACTGCCCATCGGGCATTGGGCAGTGCCAAGGGGTGGGGCCTATTGTGGGCAGAGCCTACGGGCAATCGGTGGGGTAGGGGGTCCCGCTGCCACTCTTCAGACAGGATCGGCCTGGGATGGAGGGAGGGCAGCGATTGGGGCGGGGTGGGGGGGTGGTCAGCTTGGGGGGGCGGCCTGCCTCCCGGAGGGAGTCTGATCCCAGAGGGGGGAGCAGCAGGGGGGGGGTCTGTCGGGGTAAGGGGGGGTTGGGGGATTGCATCTGCTGAGGGGTGTGAGCTGTGCATCGAGGTGCTCCGGCCCAGGGGGAGTCAGGGCTGGCCTGTGAATTGTTGTGGGGGCCGCAATCGGGCCATGGAGGGGCTGGAGGGGCAGCACTGTGGGGGTCCAGGGCTGGCCAGCGATCGGACTGGCCAGCAAATGGGGAGTCTGACAGATCGGCACCACTGTGTGTGCACAGAGTTCCAGAACTGTCAAATTCTGGCACGAATGGGCCCCGTCCCCCTGGATTTTTAATGATATTCATGACTGGGAGCTCTGCAGTGCACAGAGTGCGGAGATTCAGGTGAGAAGCTGAACTGACAAAACAGTCAGGATTTAGAACAGTTTTCCCGCCAATTCAGCACTTTTGGTAGAATCACGGCCGTAGATTCATGCTAACAACAACAGATTTATTCCAGGAGCTCTGTCCTGGACAGGGTACATACTGAAACTAAAGCAGCTTCCTGTGCAATACTCTAATGACATCACCATCAAATCATGTGATCAGCTCCTAAAGCAATCATGCAACCCTTTTAAATAAAGAATAATATTCGTCAATTGATCTCAGTCAGAGGGGAATAATTGTTGAAATGTGTGAATTTGTGATAACTGAATGATTCTACAGCCTGTGCTCCCAGTGAAATGGCCATTCCAGCTCGGGAACAGCTCTCAAAGTATCCACTGCAGTCTCTGTTCTTTCCCTCAGTCATAAGAGGAGTTGGCAATTCAGTCCCTCAAGCCTGCTCTGCCATTCAGCACAACCATGGCTGATCTCATCTCAGCCTCAACTCCCCTTTCCTGCCGTTCTCCATAACCCTTCAGCCTATTAATAATTAAAAATCTGTCTATCTCCTCCTTAACGTTTTTCAATGTCCCAGCATCCACTAGGGTATTGAGCGCTACAGTATAAGGTGACATAAGTGGTTGTTCTCTTTTGAGGAAGAGACTTGGTAAAAAGTAGTGCTGTGGTGTTAATCAGTGAACTTACTCACTTGCTTTTGAAGCTAACTAAACCTCTGGAAAATAACAGTCGGTTACGCCATGCGCGCTTAACCGCGTTGACAAAGGTTAATTCTGCGGCATCTCGAATATGCAAATGAGTTGAAAAAAGGCTTGCTTCTGACAGAATGATCAATGTCAGGCTCCCTGTCACATTAACATTTAAAGAGCTATTGATTGGGCAGCATATTAATGCCATGTTTGATTTAAGTAAACAAATAGAAAAGGTTCTGGGGTCACACATTTGCTAATTGGAAATCATGCAAATGATCCCGGATTACCATCTGTTGACCTACACTGCAGCACCATGGGGGGGGCGGGGAGGGGGGGGGGGGGGGGGGGAGGGGGGAGAGGTGGGGGGGGGGGTGGTATCACTTGATTTTGTTTGTATGGAAATAAGATGCAGATGTGGCTGAATGCCAACTTTCAGAAAAGCAGTTAATGACTGAAGCTCGGTATCTGCTGTTCATGTCAAAGAGTGGGACTCGCATGTTGAATAAACCAGCCGAATGTATTTAATGCGTTTCAGGGTGAATTGAAACTTCAATATGACACAAAATGCTCAAGCATATTGACCATCTGTGTGCACACAAATGATTACAATGCCTTAGAAGTCACTGTACAAGTCATAGGCCGGAATTCTCTGGCCGTCCATGCCAGCAGGATTCTCCGCCTGCAGTGCACCCTGGCACTCCCACCGGCGTGTGGTGACATCAGTGGGAATTCCCATTGACAGCGGCGGGAGCAGAGAATGCCACCTCCCACCGACGGAAAACACACGGCTGGGAAGCCGGAGAATTCAGCCCAGAATGTTCATGCCCTCACCCAACTCGACTTTCCCCTTTATGTGAGGAAAGGTGGAATAGATCGAGGGCGAATCGATGCAGCTTTAACTTCAAAGGCTTTAGTGCTGACAGAGTATATACATACATGTACAAAAAGATAAGACTGGACTACAAGTGTGACTGCCGCCACCCACCCCCACCCCCCCACCCCTCTCCCCCGAAATCTGAAGCACTCCTAAAGAGAAACAAAGAACAACATTCATAGGCACATCGCAGGCTCTTCTACAAGAAAGCTCTGGAAAACTCTTCAAAGGTTCAAACTGTCCAGGGCCTTCCTGGCTCTATCAGAGCACATCATGGCTTCCTGGCTCTGTCAGAGCACCTCACTTCGGTGGCTGGCTCATCTGCATTTAAAGGGCCAGACAAGACAGACGAAAGTGGTTGGCTCATTAATCCTGAATCCAGTGGCTCTTCGGAAGCTCCAGGCTCCATCGTCTCCTCACCCATTGGTTGCTCAGGCCCCACATTCTCCCCCGAGACTTGGCAGCCTCAAGCTAACTGCAGGGATTACCTGGGTATCCCCTGTGTATCCAATTACTGCTCTCCTCCTTGGGTGGTGATGTGCGATTGATTCACACGGGAGGCTAGGACGTACCCGGGAATAAAGGCTTTTATTCACAACAAGATTGGAGCACACTACTTAACAATACTATCCCAGTCTAAGGGCTACTAGGAAGTAGCAGAGACTTTTATACTCCTGTAAGAAGGCGGAGCCGAACGGAGTGTACCACATAAACAATAATAACAGGTGGAACACCCAAACCCTAACCCCAACAGTAACAAGAGTAGCATATGTACAAGTACCCATAGTGGTAACCATCTATGGTTCACCACAGGTGGTCCATGTGTTTCTGAAGCCTACAGCCTTGTACCTCCGCAACGTAGGAGACCGGTCCCATTCATTCCACTGTTTTACCAGCCAAGCATGCCAGGCACGCTGCAAAGTTCCGAATCCAGATTGTATCCTCCACTTTAAACACTCTGCTTTTCCTTGCTGCATCGTGATTGACATTCTGAGACATTTGCCTAGCCTCCACTCTCCCTGCCAAATTTGGGAATATCGGGGGTGATTCTCCCATTCTGACCCGCTAGTTGTTTGGTGGGTCGGGTTGGGAGAAGCGCACATGTGCCAATTCATGGGATTCATACATGTGTTCCTGACGCATGTGCGTCTCCCACCGCCGGAGAGCAGGCACCGTCGGGACCACACTGGAAACCAGCAGGAAGACCAGGTAAGTCCTTTAAATCTATTTTTATTGCAATTTAAATGTGATTATTGGGTCCGGGACTGAAGCCTCCAGGCCGGATAGCATCTCCCACCCCGCCAGTACAATTTTATTCCGCTGCGGTTTAGAATAGTTCCCCACTTTCAGGGAACTAGCGAAAGACCCCGCTGGAGTGAAGGGGGGGAATCGGGGGCCCCTCAGGTGTCGGGCGGCGGGGGGTGGTGCCCCCGGGCATGGGCACCCTGGCAGTGCCAGCCTGTGCCCCTGGCACTGCCCAAAGGGCAAAACATCCATGCCCAGGGGGCACCTTGGCACTGCCCACCGGGCATCAAGCAGTGTCAAGGGGGCGGGTCCTATTGTGGGCGGGGCGATCGGTGGGGGTGGGGGGGGGTCCCGCTGCCATTCTGCATGGAGATCCGTCGGGGTTGGAGGGAGGCCAGCAATTGGGGCGGGCTGAGGGTGTGTTGGTCTGCCTCCTGGTGGGGTCTGCGGGGTGAGGGGGGCTGTCTGCCTCCCATGGGGGGAGGTGGGTCTGCCAGGGTGGGGGGTGTCTGCCAGGGTGGGGGGGGAACATCACTGGTGCGAGGTGCTGGAGATCAGGGTGCTCCGGGAAAGGGGGGGTATCAGGGCTGGCCTCAGAATGGTCAGGCCATGGGGTGGGGGTGCTGGAGGGGCAGCACTGCGGGGGTCCTGGGCTGCCCAGCAATTGAGCTGGCCAGCAAGCTGCAGGCTGACAGTTCAGGCCACTGTACATGAGCAGAGTTTCGGAGCTGTCAGACTCAGGTGTGAATAGGCCCCATCCCCCGAGCTTTTAATGATAGTCAAGATTGTGATCTCTGCAGTGCACAGAATGGGGAGATTCGAGTCTGAACTCCCACTAATAAAACAATCGTGAATTACACCACTTCTCCCATCAGTTCAGCACTTCGAATTTTTTTGAGAGAATCGCCCCCATCGTAACCAATCTTAGAATCCCTCCAGTGCAGAAGGAGGCCATTCGGCCCATCAAGCCTGCACCAACAACAATCCCACTCAGTTCCTATCCCCGTGACCCCATGTATTTACCCTGCTAATCCCCCTGATACTAAAGGGAAATTTAGCATGGCCAATCAACCTAACTCACACATCTTTGGACTGTGGGAGGAAACCGGAGCACCCGGAGGAAACCCACGCAGACACGGGGAGAACATGCAAACTCCACACAGACAGTGGCCTGAGGCTGGAATTGAACCCGGGTCCCAGGCGCTGTGAGGCAGCAGAGCTAACCACTATGTCACCATGCCGCCCCAAAAAGAATCATCCAAACAGGGACTTCTTGTTTCTGTTTTGTATGTAACCAATGTAACACAGCTGCTGTGACACCTGCGCTCACGTTTGGGGTGGTGTTGTATGATAATAGAAAACTGGCTATGTGTAAAAGAAGGACCCTGTCCACCTGACTTTTCATTGATGACTTAAATGTTTGTACCACTCGCTCAGCCAGCCCATTTGATGCTGGGTGGCAAGGTGTTGACCTGCTATTGCTATTGGACTTGAGAGATGTTTGGAATTCTTCTGCCGTGAATGATGTGCCATTGTCCAACACCACCACTCCTGGAATGCCACAGATAGCAAATATCTTCCTGAATTTGTCAAAAGTGGCTGTGGCTCTTGTGGACTTCATCAACTGCACATCTACCCACTTGGAGTGTGCGTCTACAATTATCGGAAATATATGACCCATAAATGGCCCAGAAAAATTCATATGTAGCCTTGCCCATGGTTGGCCTAGCCTCTCCCATGGATGCAAATTCGCCGGTGGTGATAAAGCCTGTTGAACTTCGCAACTGGGGCATTGACTAACCATCCTTTCTATTTCCTCGTCAATGCCCGACCACCACACATAACTCCTGGCTAGGACATTCATTCAACTTCAACCCGGATGACCATCTGCTTTACCTTCGCCAATACAGGGTCCTTTCTGTCCACAATTTTATATTTTTTTGCTGAATCTGGCAAGGTGTCTGCCAAATGCAGAGCCAGTATAATCTCACGAGGAACCGGTGTTGATGCTACTGTTTGTGGCATAGACAACCGGCTAAGTGCATCGGCATGTGATATCTGTGTTCCAGGGCGATATTCAAAGGTAGGCTGCTAACATATGAGCCCATCTCTGCACCCTTGCTGAAGTGATTGGCGGCACTAGCCTGTCTTCTCTGAATGGACCTAACAGCGGTTTGTGGTCTGAGACTATTGTAAAATGCCAGCCAGAAATATACTGATGGAACTTTTTGACCCCATAGATAACAGCCAAACTTTCCTTGTCCATTTGGGAGTATTTCTTCTCTGCACTGGACAACATTATTGAAGCGAAGGCAATGGGCTTTCTGCACCATCAGGCATCCGGTGGGACAAAACAGCTCCCACTCCATACAGTGAAGCATCGCAGGTTATTATTAAAGGTTTGTTTGGGTCAAAATGCACCAACAAGGCAGATGACTGCAAAGCCTGTCTAACTTTTGTGAAAGCTTCCTTTTGTTCTTCTCCCCATTTCCATCTTTGTTTTTTTTGGAGAAGTGGGGCTAAAATGTGGAAACATTTTTTTAAAAATATGTCATAGTTGTTGACCATGCCCAGAAATGATTTCAATTGGATGCATCTTTTGGCTGTGGGACCTCCTTGATGGGTTCACTTGATGTAGACCCTTTGAATCGACCCTGAATCCTAAGTCGGTAATTTCTTCTGATTTCAATATGCATTTTCCCGTTTCAGCATAATTCCTGCTTCCTGAAAACGTCTCAACATTTCTTCTAAATTGGATCTGTGTTCTTCAGGCGAGGTACCCGGGATGAGTACGTTGTCCAGATAAACCATTAACTGAGGATGCCTTGCAAAAGGCTCTCCATCATAAGCCGGAAAAAGGCACAGGCCGATGAGACTCCAAAAGGCAATCTTGTATAATGTTACAAGCTCTTGTACATGTTGATTGTCCCCAAATTTTGTGTGTCCTCATCCAACTCCAGCTGCTGATATCCCAATTTAGTATGGGAGGCGGTGGCCTAGTGGGATTATCGCTGGACTATTAATCCAGAAACTCAGCTAATGTTCAGGGACCCAGGTTCAAATCCCACCACAACAGATGGAGGAATTTGAATTCAATCAAAAATATCTGGAATTAAGAATCTACTGATGACCATGTAACCATTGTCTACTGTTGGAAAAACGCATCTGGCTCACTAATGCCCTTTAAGGAAGGAAATCTGCTGTCCTTACTTGGTCTGTCCTACATGTGACTCCAGAGCCACAGCAATGGGGCTGACTCTCAACTGCCCTCTGAAATGGCCTATAAAAGCCATTCAGTTCAAGGGTAACTCGGAATGGGCAATAAATGTTGGCTAGCCAGCGACGCCCATGTCCCACGATGAATAAAAAAAAGTAGTTACTTTAAACCTCCTGCTAGTTTAGCATAGAGATCTTCAATTCTATGTGTGGGGTACCTATCTATCTGTGTTCCTCTATTGACAGTTAATTTGTAATCACCATAAATTCTGACTGATCAGTTTCAAAATGGGATCAGCCCATTCGGAGAATTGTTCAAGTTTTATAATGTCCAAATATTCCAGCTTCTTAAACTTGATGTCCATCTTCTGATGAAGGGCATAAGGTACCTGGCGGGCCCTAAAAAATTTAGATATTGCCTTTTGATCCAGATAACTGTATCTGTATGCACCATGATTCATCTCTGAAGACCTCTGAGTATTTATACAGTAGCTGTTACCAAAATAATCTTCCTCTTGTCTTCCACAGTTATTTCATTTGCAATAAAGTAATACCACAGCCTTTCTTTATATTGTTCCCAATCATCGACCTCTGAATGCCTCAATCTTTCCTATCATAGGTATCACTCTCAACACTCAAGTCTCCTCCGCCTCTAGCTACATGCTGCAGCCTCCAACAATTTTGATGTTTGCCTCGTCGCCAACGTAATAGATTGAGGGCAACTTGATGCAGCTTTAACTATAAAGGCTTAATTGCAAAAAGAGTATTTATATACATGTACAACAAGGTAAGTCTAGATGACAAGTGCGATGACAAGTGGATTCCCGGGCTCTAATTACTAGTCCCTCCTCGCCCCATGGCGGGTACGCACCCTCCTGCCGATTGGCTCAGCTTCCTGCCGGAGCAATCCATAGGATCCTCACCAGTAACATGACTCTTGGACCATGCCCCCCATCAAGGGTCACACTACTGCCAAAGGCCACCATTTACACCTTCCACCCCCAGTGGGGTAAGGAGCAGGAATGTATACAATTCTTAAGACTGGATTTCTGACATGGAATATACGTCAAAACTATTAAGAGTATTGCAATCGTACTGAAGCACCTCAGAGTGGAACATGCAGTATGGACACAAGTTAAATTTTATTGCACTTTCTGGAATTTTCAATTCGACATTTTTTGGAATGTACTTTTATAAATTTTATGGCCGATATATACTTTTTTGAAAAAACTCAGTTTTTCACTTATCTCTCCTTCCACAGTATCTATCATATATTTCCAGCTTAATATAAAAAGCAGAGCGAGTTGTTAGGAAACTATATGTTATGAAAATGTAATAAATTGCATCTTTCAGATTTTTTTAACTCTTTTACAGGATGTGAGCATCACTGGCTCGGTCAACATTGGCTGAAGGTTGTTACAAATGCTTGGCATTTACATTGATATGCTGAGTTCCCCAATCTTTGAGGATGGAGATATTTGTAGGGCCTTCTCCTTCAATGAGTTGTTTAGTTGTCCACCACCATTCTCTCTGGAACACCCTGGTCCACTCCTCCATCACACTCAGCACCTCATCCCTTTCCCACCGCACCTTCCCATGCAATTGAGGAAGGTGCAACACCTGCCCCTCTACCTCCTCCCTGCTCACCATCCCAGGGTCCAAACACCCCTTTCAGGTGAAGCAGCACTTCACATGCACCTCCATTAATCTGGTCTATTACATTTGCTGCTCCCAATGCTGTTGTCTACTCTGCATCGGAGAGACCAAACACAGAGTGGGTGACCGCTTTGCTGAACACCTTCGGTCCATCCGCAAGCAGGACCCAAATCTTCCTGTCGCTTGCCACTTCAACACATCACCCTGCTCTCCTGTCCACATGTCCGTTCTTGGCTTTTTGTGATGTTTTAGCAAAACCCGACACAAATTGGTGGAACAGCACCCCATCTTCCGATTGGGCACTTTACAACCTTCCGGACTGAACATTGAGTTCAACAACTTCAGAGCATGAGCTCTCCCCTCCATTTTCACCCCATTTCCATCAATTTATTTTATTTCAGTTTTTAAAATTTATTTTAAATTTATTTTCAATTCTTCCATTGTTTCATTTCTCAATTTTTAAATTCTCGCTTTCCATCTTTCTTCGCTCACCACTGTCTCCCTCCCCCCCCCCCACCCTCCTCCCACACCCCCGCCACACCCCTCCCCCCCCCCCACACACCCCCTCCCCCACCCCACTAGAGCCATCTGTTACATGTTTCAGGTCGTCCTTTGACACTCTGCTTACTTTTGTTCTGCCATTGACACCTTCTGATCTCTTAATGGCCGCCAGCACCCTTGTTAGCCATGATCCCCACCATTTACATTCCCTTTATCTTTTTGTCTGAACATCTTGGTCAATCCCTCCCATCTCCACCAACCTCTGGCGCTCTATTCAGCCCTCACAGCTCCATGCATCCCCTCCTTACCACTACAGTATAAATCTCATCCTATTCCCTATTGTCCTCAGCTCTGATGAAGAATCATCCTGATTTGAAAGATACAGCTCTTGGGGCTAAAGAGATCAAGGGGTATGAGAGAAAGGGGGATCAGGATATTGAATTTGATGATCAGCCATGATCAAAAGAAATGGTGGAGCAGGCTCGAGGGCCAAATGGCTACTCCTGCTCCTAGTTTCTACGTTTCTGTTAGCTCTGATCTCTCCACAGATGCTCTCAGGCCTGCTGAGATTTTCCAGCATTTTCTGTTTTGGCTCTTATCTTTCCCTTGCTTGGGTTCCTCTTTGGGACACCCAATATTGAGCTGACCTGGGGTCAGCAAGTTCATCAGAGTACATTTATCTCCGGACAGAAACAGATTTAATATTCTAATGAGGGGGTCACTGACCTGAAATGTTACATCTGCACACTTGCTGCCTGACCTGAGGTAACATTTCCAACTATTTCTGTTTTCAGTTCAGATTTCCAATACCTGCAGTCTTTTGCTTTTGCAGGACAAACGTGACTTGGCTCTCACAATGGTTTCGGTTTTCCACCAGAGTCATTAGGCAGTTGGCCCATACATACTGTCAGCTGGCTACCTGCTGGATAAAAAAATCCCTCCTTGAGATGTCAGTAGCCCAACTCTGATTTATCTGCAGAGGTGCTCTTTTTAAATACATTCATTGGTGTTCTTGGATCGTGCCTCTAACAGAGCTTTGTAATCTGTGTGATGAATAAAAAGAATTTCTGAGCATATGTGGTCTAACTTCATGTCAGAATGCATCCCCTTCTTAGCGTAGTGATTCTGCATATACTAAATTTTGAGATAAATCACCCACTTACTTTTCTGGTTCACTTTAGTCAGCTTTTTGATAAGATATAGCCATTGCCAAAATTATACACTGTTATCACTTAAGGAGGGGGTGCATGGAGCCTCGCTTCAGAGAAGCCTCACTATGCCCAGGACTTGTTTAGTTAGCTGCAGAATGCAAGCAACCATCAGTTAATTCTCTCAAGCTCTGACAGGGGCAAGATGTCAAAGTCAGTATCCTAATTGCATATCAATCTCACACACACTTAAATTAGGATTTCATTAAATCCTTCTTTGGAAATGTAAAGTGTACAGATGCTTGTGATAGACATACGTGATTAGATGATTGCAAATTCTAAGTGGAAGCATAGCTTTTAATTTTAAGCCAGTAAAATGGATTGTTCTGGGGCGACACGGTGGCGCAGTGGTTAGCGCTGCTGCCTCACAGCGCCAGGGACCCGGGTTCAATTCCAGCCATGGGTCACTGTCTGTGGGGAGTCTGCATGTTCTCTCCGTGTCTGTGTGGGTTTCCTCCGGGTGCTCCAGTTTCTTCCCACACTCCAAAGAACATAGAATCCTACAATGCAGAAGGAGGCCATTTGGCCCATCAAGCCTGCACTGACCACAATCCCACCCAGGCCCTATCCCCGTAACCCCATGCGTTTACCCTAGCTTGTCCCCCTGACACTAAGGGGCAATTTAGCATGGCCAGCCCACCGGACCCACACATCTTTGGAATGTGGGAGGAAACCGGAGCACCCATAGGAAACCCATACTCACACAGGGAGAACATGCAAACTCCACACAGACAGTAACACAAGCTGGGAATTGAACCTGAGTCCCTGGCGCTGTGAGGCAACAGTGCTAACCACTGTGCGTCTGTACTGCCCAAAAAAGGTGGGCAGGTTAGGTTGATCAGCCATGATAAATTGCCCCTTAGTGTCAGGGAGATGAGCAGGGTAAGTATGTGGGGCTTTAGAGCCTGGGTGGGATTGTTATCGATGCAGGCTCAATGGGCGAAATGGCCTCCTTCTGCACTGTAGGGATTCTATTAAATTGTTTGCATTATATCCTATTAACTGCACAAGAAATCAATAAATTAAATAAAAATCAACAAATGATAGGAGTGACAGCCCCTGGTGGGACACTGGAACTAAAACAAAACGTCAAAGGAAGTTTAACTAACTCAAGCAAAATATCATTCCTGGGGCTGATGATGCACCCCAGGGAGGAAATATAGAACACAGGGGCACAGTTTCAGGAGAAGGGATTAATCATTTAGGACTGAGGTGAGGAGAAACCTCTTCACTCAAAGAGTTGGGAACCTTTGGAATTCCCGACTCCTGAGGGTTGTGGGATATATCAATGGATATATTTAAGTCCGAGATCAGTGGGTTTGATCTCGCAGGGAATCAAAAGATACGGGAAGCTGATAGAGAAGTGGAGTTGAGGCAGGTCGGCCATGATTGTAATGGATGGTGCAAGTTCAAGGGACTGTTTGACCTGCTCCTATTTCTCATGTCCTCTATTTACTTATAGTGACTGGGGAAAATAGTTAATATGTAAAAATGGCAGGTAACCAACAGTTGGATAAATGTCACAGTGCTACCAATAACAGTGGTTAGCACTGCTGCCTCACAGCGCCAAGGACCTGGGTTCAATTCCCGGTTTGAGTCACTGTGCGGAGTCTGCATGTTCTCCCCGTACCTGCGTGGGTTTCCTCCAGGAGCTCCGGTTTCGTCCCACAGTCCAAAAGATGTGCTGGTTAGGTGTATTGGCCATGCTAAATTCTCCCTCAGTGTACCCGAACAGGCACCGGAGTGTGGCCACTTGGATTTTTTCGCAGTGTTAATGTAAGCCTACTTGTGACGCTAACAAATAAACTTTAAACAGTCACTAGAAGTTGGAGTTATTTGCAAATGTACAAATTAAAGGTAAAAGACAGTTCATGGAAACTTTTGGAATTCTATTTCCAATGTCTTTTTGTTTTTGATTGCTCTATTGTTCATGCATTTTTTTTCCGAATTTCTTTAGTCTAACATCTCATCACCACCTTTTTAAGGGCAATAGAGGATGAACAATAAATGCTTGTCTTGCCAGTGATGCTTACATGTTGAACATCATATAACCAGTTGGAGGCCGAAAGTCAATGTTTACTCAGTTTTAGATGCACTCACAAAGCCAAACATGACAGAAGTATAGCTCATAACTCCACAACCCACTGCCAGTGTCAATAAAAATCGTTTGATACTCTTTTGAAGTACTGAGTGAACAAACACTTTAAAGGGACATGTTGTTGCAACTAAAACCAAAGCACCAACAGAAGCTTATTAAATGAACATGTTGTTGCCAAGAGTGATGAAGCTCTCCAATTCCCTAAGTCTCAGAAGGTGCACTGTCAGAAACTATGTGATCCCTCTCCAGGGACACCCGGGCATGAACTGAATCAGAAAGAGAGGCAGGCAGTCAGGACGAATGACCTCCTCAACTGCCCATTACCTGGATCTGTTAACAGCCATCTAGGCCAAGCTTGGCAGCAGACCTATAAAGAGGTCCTCCGATTTGCCTGCACCCCCCTCTGTACCAAATGGACAAAGATCAGGAGCACGGGGCTGAATTGTAGCCAAACATTGAGGAGTAACCACCTCAAATAATGCAAAAGGGACTGCAGCCTCTGGTACTTATAAAGATTTGGAACATGTACCCCTCAAAGCTACAGACATTGCGTGCAATCTGGAAGTCCATGAACCGGCTTAAGCTCCTATTAAATGGGACTGCTGCATGCAACACCCTCCACAACAAATCCCCCATGAAAAAGGGAGGACTCCCATATAGACAACCTCCCACTGGAGGCCCGTTCCACCTCAGGATGGCAGGATTAAACACTACAGCATGCCCAAATAGTCGACAAGGGCAAGGAAGTGGAGGGTGCATAGCTGCAACCATTAAAGGAAACCCTTCCATGCAGAGTATGGCAGGAAGGGAATTTCTGTGAGACGGCTCTAATTGTTGGCTGTGATTCCCCAGGAAGATTTTTGGGACCCGGGGCCGATCCCTTTTGGACGAGAATGTTTCATGCTTCAGCCACCCCGACACATTGAGTGAAAAGAGTCTCTTTCTACTATTTGACACAAACTAAAAGAAATGACCAGATTATCTCAATAACAACCCCTGAAAGGGGCACTGCAACTAAAACAAAAATAACAAAGGGAAGTGATCAAATTAAAATAACATTCCTGGGGCTGATGATACACCAGTGGCGAAAGGAGGGGTTCCTTTAATTGTACAAAATCATGTTTCAATGATTGTCCCCCACATGTAGACACGTACCTTTAATTTATACAACTAACAGAATCCCTTTTTAAACAGAAATTAATATTCACAATCAGTTATTCAAAACAAATCCAAAGAAGAAAGGTTTTTACATATACTCTCTGTTAAGTGTCACAAGATACCCCTCTTCTAGAAGCCCAATCACCATGTGGTACTACTCCTTTTCATGAAGCAATCAGACAATTGATTTCCCTATTTTCTAGCAGTTGTTTCATGCTAGCAAGGCTATTTGTTAGTCCTTTTTCATTTGTTGAAGGACTATCATCCCACAATGAATGATTATCTACGTAACATTCAATGGGCAAACTATTTTCAGCGCACCCCTGTATAAAATTTCCCCTAAAGTATATGACAAACAGAACCCCATATCCAGAGCTTCCACAAGAGCCAGTGTTTCCGCAGCTAAAGAGCGGCATGGTGGCACAGTGATTAGCGCTGCTGCCTCACAGCGCAAGGGACCCGGGTTCGATTCCCAGCTTGGGTCACTGCCTGTGCGGAGTCTGCACGTCCTCCCCATGCCTGCGTGGGTTTTCTCCGGGTGCTCCAGTTTCCTCCCACAGTCCAATAAGACATGCTGGTTAGTGCATTGGCTATGCTCAAATTCTCCATCCGTGTACCCGAACAGGCACTAGAGTGAGGTGACTAGGGGATTTCCACAGTAACTTCATTGCCATGTTAATTTAAGCCTACTTGTGACATGAATAAATAAACGTTTAACAACTCTTTTTTTATTTTCTTGGTTTCCCAGGCTAAAGGATAATATTTTTGACGTACACGCACCTGAAACATCAAATCTTATGGAACCTGCCCACCAGACTGATAGCTGTGAGAAATGTCACAAAAAATAACTAATTTTGAGTTTCTTGGATTACTCAAAGATGGAAACCTAGGTACCCATTTCTCCATGTTTAATTTTTAAGATTCTATTTGCCCTTAAAGTATCATCAGTTTTAGGTTGATTTATTGTCGTACATAGTTCCAATTTCTTTCTTCATTTATCCCAGCATTTATTGCTCATTGCTATTGAGACAGTGGTGGTGAGATACCTTCTTGAACCTGCAGTTTATGCAGTGTAGGTACACCGACAGTGCAGTTAGGGAGGGTGTTCCATGATTTTGATCCAGCAACAGAGAAGGGATGGCAATACAGTTCCAAGTCAGGATCATTCATGGCTTGGAGGGGACTTGCAAGTGGTGGTATTGCTGCCCACGTCCTTCTAGGAAATAGAAGTCACAGGTTTGTAAGAACCTTGGATGAGTTACGGAGGTGCATCTAGATGGTACACTGCTGTCACTGTGCATCAGTGGTGGAGGGAGTGGACATTTAAGGTGGTGTATGGAGTGCCATTCAAGTGGGCAGTTTCTCCTGGATGCTGTTGGGCTTCTTGAATGTTATTGGAGCTGCAATCATCCAGGCAACTGGAGAGTATTCCATCACACTTGCACCTTGCAGATGGTCGGCAAGCTCCGGGGAGTTAGAAAGTGAGTTACCTGCCACAGAATGTCGAGCCTCTGACCTACTGTTGTAGCCAAAGTATTGGTTTGGCTGACCAGTACAGTTTCTGATCAATGGCATCTCCCAGAATGTTGATAGTGGGGTACTCAGTGATGGGAATGTAATTGAATGTTAAGAGAAGATGGTTAAATTCTCTCTTGTTGGAGATGCTCCTTGCCTGGCACTTGAGTGGCACAAATGTTATTTGCCACTTGTCAGTCCAAGCCTGGATATTGTCAGAGTCTTGCTGCATTTGGACATGGACTGCTTCAGTCAGAGGAGTCAGGAATGGTGCTGAACATCATCAGCAAAAATCTCATGTTCAATGGTCATTCCCTGGTAATCGTATGGCACGAATGTTACTTGCCACTTATCAACCCAAGCCTGAATATTATTATCAAATCCAGCGTCCAGTCTTGTCTGAGTGCATAAGCAATTCCACTGACCAATCAAGCTTCGCAACTGCTCTGTTTCTTCTTTAGATGAGACATTATCTTTCAGTGATGACTCTAACCAGGATGGAGATAACACTCTCTAAGTAAGATAGCTGATTCAAAGTTGCTCCAGATCTATTCTGCTTAATGCCTAAACCAATATATTTAAAATCCTCCTGACTTAAAATCTCAAATTCCACTTTAATCTTATTAGTAGCATCTTTCTCAAATTCCACTGTGTCACCCTCTAAGAAACCATCAACACGCATCATGAAGATCCAATAAACCATTGCAGGATCTGATTTTAGTTGAACACAACGTACATTTAGCAAAACAGATCTTACTGAAAAATCTCAGACTTTGGAGGCAATATTCAGCACATAAATACATTTGTTTAGTTTCTTCGACATCGTTTGCTTCTCCAGGTGGATTCACAAACATTCTTCTCCCAAATTTTTCAGCTTTTGCGTCATTTGATCTGAACTCTCACGAAGTTCTTGAAGTGATGCATGACACAGAGAATTCAAAGATTGAAGATGATGACAATGATCAGTCTGAAGGAATTGTAGCTGTCACAAAAAGCTTTAGTCTGATGATGAGTGCATTAGTTGCAGATTCATTTCACTGTGCAGTGTTAGATAGTAGTTGTACCTCATCAGTGTAAGGAACAGACTGGCTAAAATGTTATGGAGATTCACTCATTAGTGAGGATTAATATAAGATGATGGAGTATTAAAGCTCCATTTGTTCAGGGGTGGCAACACATTGGGGAGACTAAAAAGAGTGGTGAATCCATGTAAAATAGCTGGAGTAAGCCATATTTAGTACTGATGCTGTCTCGAGTGAGATACCTTTGCTGTTAAATAAGCATTCCATAAAAAAGGAACAAATGAAACTGGACATGGAGCATGATAAAGCAATTGTTTTTGGAAAGTCAGTGGAACTGCACCTTACCCAATCAATTGTAAACCTGATGTTTCTGATCAAACTATTAGAGAAGAATTGATGGTGTCAGGTGATAAGAATGAGACAGAAAAAAGCAAATTGTCTTAAATTTGCTCATTCCTATTGTTAAAGATTAGAAATTCTGCTAAAAATGAAGGTATGATTGATAAGGCAAGTATCCTCAAAGAGATTATTGCAAAATTTGAGATATATAAAAATAAGAAGCACACTGCCACAAAATATTGTAAACTTTACACTGGTTTTGTATTCAATGAGGTAGTTGCTAACAGAATGGGACAAAGACAGAAATGTTTTCTAGAATAGAATCCCTACAGTGCAGAATGAGGTATTTGGCCCATCAAATCTGCACCAACTATCCAATAGAGCAGTTTACCCAGACCCTATCCTCACAACCCCACATATTTACCCCATTAATCTACACATTTTGGGACAATTTAACACGACCAATCCACCTAACCCGCATATCTTTGGACTATTCATTCATGGGACATGGGCATCGCTGGCAGGCCAGCATTTATTGCCCATCCCTAGTTGCCTGAGGGCAGTTGAGAGTCAACCACATTGCTGTGGCTCTGGAGTCACATGTCGGCCAGACCAGGTAAGGACGGTAGATTTCCTTCCCTAAAGAGCCAGATGGGTTTTTCTGATAATCGTCAGTGGTTTCATGTTCATTAGTAGATTCTTAATTCCAGATATTTTTTATGAATTCAAATTCATCTGCCGTGGCAGGATTCGAAGCCGGGTTCCCAGAATATTAGCTGAGTTTTGGGATTAATAGTTTAGCAATAATATCACTAGGCTATCGCCTCCCTTTAAATCTTCTGATTTAAAACAAACATCTTAGTTTCCAATCTCCACCTTTATGCAATCTTTCAAGAAGAGTGATATACTCAAAACATTAACTCTATCTCTCTCACCACAGGCACTGAGTCTCTCCAGCATTTTCTGTTTTTTCTAAGAGCAGAAGTAAATCTTTACTTAGTTTAGATTTATTCACAAAGTGAAGCACTGCAGATGTATTGGTCGTAACTCTGCAACCCACCACTAGTAACAATACGTGTCTCTTTACATGTACACAAGTCATTATCCAATGAATGCCCCACCTTAGACATTTAATCTTAATTTATGCAATGAACATAGCATTCATAGGGCATGATCTTACATGATCTTACATGATCTTACATGATCTTACCATGATCCCGCTGCAGTGAAGTCAGAAAATTTGGCACCCAGTCAAATCTCTGTTCCCCGCAACAGCATGGGAAAATTCCCACCAGCGTGAATAGCTGTAACATCCAGGCCCAAGAATGAATAAATTGAAAAAAACCTGTTGGATACACAACTTAGTGATGAAAATCAGCCATTTTACTCACTTGTATTTATATGGTGCCTTCAACATAGTAAAACATCCCAAGTTCATGGGATCATTATTAAACAAAGTTTTACATTAAATCACATAAGAGGACATTAGAACAGATGACGAAAAGTTTGGTCCAGGAAAATAGGTTTAAAGGTATGTTTTAAAGGAGAACAGACTGGGAGGTTTAGGGGAGAAATTCCAGAGTCTATGGCCTAAGCAGCTGAATGCATGGCCACCAATAGAACGATTAAATTTGGAAATGCACTAATAGCAAGAGTTGGAGGACTACTGAGATCTCGCAAAGTTGTTGGGCTGGAGGAGGTTACAGAACTACAGAGGGGTGAGGCCATGCAGTGATTAAAAAACAAGGATAAGAATTTTAAAAGTGAGGCAATGCCAGTCTGGGTGCCAATGGAAGGTAGCAAGCATAGTGATGGAAGGGATTTCATACAAGTTAGGATAATATGGGCAGCAGATTTTTGAATGAGCTCAGCTTGGTGGAATACATTGCAGTTGTAAAACCTAAAGGTAATAAAGACACGGATAAGGGTGCCAGTCCCGGATTAGCTCAGGCAATGGCAGAGCCAGGCAATGGTATGAAGGGGTAAGTAATGGCATGGAGATATGATTGCAAGTTCATCTCAAAGCCAAACAAGAGACCAATGTTACAGACTGTCTGGTTCAGTCTCAGGCTATGACCAGGGAGAGGGACGAAGTAAGTGCCTAAAGAACAGAGATCAAAGAGAATGAATTTGGTCTCTGTAATACCTAACTGGAGGAAATCTCTGCTCATTATGGATTACACAAGGAATAGCTCATGTTAGCTTTTAAATTCACAATTGATCCCATTAATAAAAGGAGTCAAATAAGAAGCAACATATTCTAAACTGTACAAATTTGACAGCAAGTATTTAATTGACGTGGAGTTTGCTTATTCTAAATGTGTTTATTTGACTGATGTGAATAATAAAAACATGCACATGAGTGAAGATCTGTTTTGTTAACAGTAGGGTGAAAAATATGGAATGTAACATGGTCTTTTTCATTAGATCATCACCTTAGTGTCCTAAATCAAAGTTAGCAGTTGAAAGAACTCCTCAGAGGCCGGTGTCCCTTCAGCAGATTCCCTTTATTTACAAACTCAATTCCACTTCTAAGAGTGCTTCAGGTACATAGTCAGAATCCAAAGTATCAGCAGCCCTGACACTCCCAGTTTTATATACAGGTGAGACTCCTTGATTGGGCAGGCAATTATGACCTCAATCAGGGAGCTCATTCTCCAAGGGGCCAACCTCATGTGCCTCTTTGAAGTCATGACAGCAGGAGGGATTCCAATTTAGTTACAACTAGAGTTTGCATATATATAGAGAGTTTTTAACATAGAAGGTATTGTGGTGAATATTAATCCCATAAAGTACAAAAGAGATTTTCTTTGCAAGATGCCTGGTGAACATTACCATCTTCATCTCTCAGCATATTATCTGAAAGCAAGAACTCCCTTTTAGTTGACTTAAGAATCTCAAGAACCTCTTAAGCTCTGCCTTAGTAAGGCATCGGTTACATGTAAGTGTAATTGTACAGGGTTAGGACTTAATCCTTTTCCTTTCAGCAACGAATGAGCTGGAGTTGGGTTGAGGTTGGCCAAATTCACATAATTTAATTTCTTTTAGGTATCAACAAGAGAAACTTTAATACTATTAGTCTCCAGTCAGTTGGCCTTTGTTGGATTCAAGCCCAGCTGATTGGAAGAGGTCATGGGTGCTTAAACCTAGTGCACCACCCAACCACTCTCACAACAATTTTGTTACCAAACACAAATATATTTCAGATTTTAATCTCAATATCATATAAACATTTCTTTGAATGAGTCCTATCAGAGAATGACTCTCCATTATATACCATGAATCAACACTGCCAACTTGCATTTAAATTGCTATTTCTTCATCAAAAAAGATTTGCATGGATGATTAAGGCTGAGGCTGAATTCTTTCTGCTAAATTTTTTGAATCATTCTGAACCAGGGTTGAACCAGTCCATTGACTTCCCACTGCTTCAGAAAAGCAGCCAGCATAATCAAGGACTCCACGCACCCCAGGCATACTCTCTTCCAACTTCTTCCATCGGGTAAAAGATACAAAAGTCTGAGGTCACGTACCAACCAACTCAAGAACAACTTCTTCCCTGCTGCTGTTGAATGGACCTACCTTTTATTAAGCTGAACTTTCTCTACACCTGAGCTATGACTGTAACACCACATTCTGCACCCCCTCCTTTCCTTCTCTATGAACGGTATGCTTTGTCTGGATAGCACGCAGGAAACAATACTTTTCACTTCACACCAATATGTGACATTAATGAATCAAATCAAATCAAAAAATCAAAACCGTTCTCTCATTTCATAAGTTAGTAAAAACCAGCGAGAGCTTTTTGTAGACGAGATATGGAATAGAAAACACTTGATTTCTGTGTAATTTCAAATTAATCTCAGGGACAGCTTTCTATGGTTATCCATTAGTAATGTGTGAAACTATTTCTCTTACCAACCTGTCGAGTTGACATTGATCCAATGGATAAAACCTGAATTCGAGACGAGAAAAATATTGGGCCACCCAATTGGTGAATGATGATACAGTGTTCCCATTTTAGTTACCAGGACAACAAAGCTATACAGCCAGAGTACGGAGACGGGTATTAAGATTAATCCTCATAGTAAATAAGGTGAGAAGCTCAGATTTTTCACTATAAAAAAACAATCAAGGGAGGCCACATCAAAGTATATAAAATAGTACATCTCAAACTTTTCTTCAAACTAAATCAGGAAAGAGAGAGCTGAACAACCAATTGATGGAAATTTAAAACGATATCAGAAAGAATTTCTTTACTCAAAGGCCGGAATTCATAGAATCCTACAGTGCAGAAGGAGGCCATTCGGCCCATCGAGTCAGCACTGACAACAATCCCACCCAGACCCTATTCCCATAGCCCCATGCATTTACCCTAGTTAGTCCCCCAAACACTAAGGGGCAATTTAGCACGGCCAATCAACCGTACCCACACATCTTTGGACTGTGGGAGGAAACCGGAGCACCCGAAGGAAACCCACGCAGACACAGGGAGAACGTGCAAACTCCACACAGACAGTGACCCAAACCGGGAATCGAACCCAGATCCCTGGCGCAGTGCTAACCACCGTGCCACCCCAAATTCTCTGGCCATTCATGCCCCGCCGCTGCTGCCAGCGAGAATGGAGAATTTGGTGTTCAGCCAAATCTCCGTTCACTGCAGTGGGACTGGAGAATCCCCGCTGCGGGCGGGGTCAGAGAATCAGTCCCAAAGAGTACAAAGAACAAAAACAAAGAAAATTACAGCACAGGAACAGGCCCTTCGGCCCTCCAAGCCTGCACCGACCATGCTGCCCAACTGAACTGAAACTCCCTACCCTTCCAGGGGCGGCACGGTAGCACAGAGGGCGGCACGGTAGCACAGTGGTTAGCACTGCTGCTTCACAGCTCCAGGGACCTGGGTTCGATTCCCGGCTTGGGTCACTGTCTATGTGGAGTTTGCACATTCTCCTCGTGTCTGCGTGGGTTTCCTCCGGGTGCTCCGGTTTCCTCCCACAGTCCAAAGATGTGCGGGTTAGGTTGATTGGCCAGGTTAAAAAAAATTGCCCCTTAAAGTCCTGAGATACGTAGGTTAGAGGGATTAGCGGGTAAATATGTGGGGGTAGGGCCTGGGTGGGATTGTGGTCGGTGCAGACTTGATGGGCCGAACGGCCTCCTTCTGCACTGTAGGGATTCTATGATCATATCCCTCTATTCCCATCGTAATCATGTATTTGTCACTATCATATCTGCAATATCATACTCAAAGTTCAGATTCATCTGCCAGGAAAAATGAAGAAAAAAACCTTTGGTCCGTTCAAAAGGAGTCCGATTCTGAATTTGAAAGGTTATAGAGTCCTAGAGCGATTAGATGAATTAATTTTTTTCCCATTCCTGAAATGCTTTTCTTCCATGATTTGCTATTTTCTATTTAAACCCGTTATCGTTTTAACATCCTTTTATTTGCTTATCATTTTGCCCGGAAATTAAAATCTACATCAAAAAAGGTCATTTATCGTAGCACCTTAGTTTATTTCCAAGTCCTGCATTATTGAATTCTGAATGTTGAAATGCTAATATGATAGCATGAATAATAATTTATCAGCTTGTCCTCTTAATCTCCTTTGTTAAACAAATTTATGTAATGAAACAATGAATAACGTCAATGTTTGTGAAATAGAACCAATGTAATTAGTACATAAATCATTGTGACCTGCTAGTACTTGTGTTGTGTTGAGCCTTGTATAGTGATACTGACACTGACACTACAGTGTTACTCCAAAAGCAATATTAGCAACATCAGCACATAAGAACCAAGTAGGCCATTCAACCCCTCAAGCTTGTTCTGCATTTAATTAACTTATGGTTGATTCACTATCATCCCCATCTTCCATCAGATCATGTCCTTGAATTTCTTAAAAATTGGGGAGGAAATTGTTGCCTCCCTTAATGCTCAGATGGAAAACAATGTGTGGTCGGTGAAAAATCATTAAAAATACAGGATGTCTATTAGTCTTTACAGCAGCATGGAATTTACTGCTGAATGTTCAATCTAATAATGAGTCATAGAAAAAATCATAGTGCAGAAGGAAGCCATTTGGCCCATCGAGTCTGTACCAACAACAATCCTACCCAGACCCTATTCCCATAACCCTCATTTATCCTGCTAATCCCCCTGACATTAGGGGCAATTTAGCATGGCCAATCCACCTAACTCACACATCTTTGGACTGTGAGAGGAAACCGGAGCACCCAGAGGAAACCCACGCAGACACGGGGAGAACTCCGCACAGACAGTAACTCAAGGCTGGAACTGATGCCATGTCCCTGGTGCTGTGAGGCAGCAGTGCTAACCACTGTGCCACTGTGCCAAATTTCTTTCAGCTCTTCTTTCTGTGGTCTTACTTTTGCAGTGTATGGGTCTCTTTGTTGCAACAATATAATTGTGAATAAGATAAACTCAGGGCGAGATTCTCCGGGTCTGTTCATCATATGCACAAATCCCATTATGGCTGCTAAATCTTGGAATGGAAAGTAGTCATGGTGACCATGCTGGGAGCATGGAGATGAGTACAGCCAATAGGTGGTGAGGGACATGACTGGGCTCGCTTGTATTTCAGGCTAGTTCACTCTTGTATTCTATTTTTTTCCTTTTATCAATTTTTTGGTGGCCCTGGTAAACCGTTATATTTTCTCACTATCTTTTTAGGAACTGGTAAACCGTTATTTTTCTCACTATCTTTTCTTACTAGTTCTGTTTATATAAATGTCCATTTTCCTCTTTGTTAATGTTTTCTGGTCCTTTTGTGAAAATGGAGGCAGTGAGCTGTAGTTGATCTGATGGTTATTTGAGACAGTTTAATGAAAGGCTTGTTGGCTGTACATACGACCAAGTAGTCAGTGTCTGAATTGCCAGATTGTTTTAGCAGATTAAAAATAGATATCTCAACGATGTCTTCTCCAGAATTACTGACTGAAAAATAAAACAGCCCATTATGAATCTTAAAAGGGGACGTCTTCATTGACGGAAGGATTTACATGCATGCTGAATGGAGAACCATTACTTTTCTTTAATCCCATGCATCGTTTGACACCACATCATGGGAGATAAGTATCATGATAGCAAGTACGTTAAGGACTCTTTTCTTATTTTAGATTTCCTGAACAAATAACTGTCTGACTTCACCTCCTTCCTGTTTGACTGCAGTCTTCATCGTAGCATTGGACTAAACACAAAGGCGAGCAAAACATTCTGGGAAAACTGCCAGAGAAAAATTGACACAAAGCAATGTTGTCCATCATGTTTCCTCTCCTTTTTTTTGGTAATTCAGTTGTTTGTGTTTTATCGAAAATAGTAAGGCACCAATTGTTTTGGTCCTAACTTGGTCCTAACTGGGGCGGCACGGTAGCACTGCTGCTTCACAGCACCAGCGACCTGGGTTCGATCCCGGCTCGGGTCACTGTCTGTGTGGAGTTTGCACATTCTCCTCATGTCTGCGTGGGTTTCCTCCGGGTGCTCCGGTTTCCTCCCACAGTCCAAAGATGTATGGGTTAGGTTGATTGGCCATGCTAAAATTGCCCCTTAGTGTCCTGAGATGCATAGGTTAGAGGGATTAGCGGGTAAAATATGTAGGGATATGGGGGTAGGGCCTGGGTGGGATTGTGGTCGGTGCAGACTCGATGGCCCGAATGGCCTCTTTCTGCACTGTAGGGATTCTATGATTGGTCAATTGACTAAATTCAATAGCTCACCAGAAACAATAACTATCGCAATTTGTTTCAAAGCTTCTCTCACTCAGGTACATTGCTCCAATTTGGTAGGCCACCTCTGATGACAGTCCTTTAATAAATTAATTTTACAAAATTACTGATGCACAGTCACAGCCAGCAGGTAAACGATTTGTTGGTGACTGGTAAATAATTTTTTCTTTACTCTGGGTATTTTAGCTGTTGTTGTTGTACACTACAATAGTATTTCCATGTAATTTCTGTGGTTTATAGTTTGTAAAGTTTATATTCGGTAGTAATGAGGAGCAGGAAAGAAGGATGCTAGAAAATTGGATATAATCTGAAACAAAACATCTTTCAAAAGTTTAATTTAAAGGGGTAAGACATGACAGGAGAGCTCCAAGCCGTGGTTTGCTCCTCTTGCTCCATGTGGCAGGTTGGGGACAGTTCCAGTTCCCTGGGTCAGCATGTGTGCGGGAAGTGTCTCCAGCTATAGCTCCTTGAAACTTGAGTTTCAGAGCTGGAGTGGCGGTTGGAGACACTGTGGAGCATTCGTGAGTCAGAGAGTATTGTGGATAGCACGTATAGACAAGTGGTCACACCGCAGGCTCAGACTCTGCAGGCAGGAAGTGAATGGCTGACCACCAGACAGAGCAAGAGAGTAGGCAGGTAGTGTAGGAATCTCTTGTGGCCATTCCCCTGCAAAACAGATATATGTCTTTGGATACTGTTGAGGGGAATGACCTCTCTGGGGAAAGCAACAGCAGCCAAACTCGTTGCACCACGGTTGGTTCTGCTGCAGAGGTGAGGGGTAAAATTTGTGCCAGTGCAATAGTTATAGGGGATTCAATTGTAAGGGGAATAGACAGGCATTTCTGAGGCCGCAAACGAGACTCCAGGATGGTATGTTGCCTCCCTGGTGCTAGGGTCAAGGATATCTCGGAGCGGCTGCAGGACATTCTGAAGGGGGAGGGCGAGCAGTCAGTGGTCGTAGTACACATTGGTACAAATGACATAGGTAAAAAAAGGGATGAGGTCCTAAAAGCAGAATATAGGGAGCTAGGAAGAAAGTTAAGAAATCGGACCTCAAAGGTAGTGATCTCAGGATTACTACCGGTGCCACGTGCTAGTCAGAGTAGAAATGAGAGGATATATCGGATAAATACGTGGCTGAAGAGATGGTGTCTGGGGGAGGGTTTCAGATTCCTGGGGCCTTGGGACTGGTTCTGGGGGAGGTGGAACCTGTAGAAATTGGATGGATTACGCCTGGGCAGGACTGGGACTGATGTCCTAGGGGGAGTGTTTGCTAGAGCGTTTGGGGAGGGTTTAAACTAATATGCCAGGGGGATGGGAACCTATGTGGGGAGTCCGAGAAGGAGGGAGCAAGGACAAAATGTGGGGAGAAGGTTCCAGCTACATCAAAAATCAGGAAAAAAGTTAAAAGGAAGGCAAACTCAGGAGATGTTGTTAATGGAAGTGTTAGAACTCAAAAAGAAGCTACAAAACTAGCATAAGGACATTTTATCTGAATGCTCGTAGCATTCAAAACAAGGTAAATGAGTTGACAGCACAAATCATTGCGAATGAGTAGGATTTGGCGGCTATTACAGAGACATGGTTGCAGGATGGTCATGACTGGGAGTTAAATATCCAGGGGTATCAGACTGTTCAGAGGGACAGACAGGAAGGTGTAGGAGGTGGTGTAGCTCTGATATTTAAGGATGACATCAGGGCGATAGTGAGAGATGATATAGGTTCTATGGAAAAAAAGGTTGAATCCATTTGGGTGGAAATTAGAAATAGTAAGGAGAAAAAGTCACTGATAGGCATAGTCTATAGGCCACCAAATAATGATATCATGGTGGGGCGAGAAATAAACAAAGAAATAACTGACGCATGTAAAACTGGTACAGCAATTATCATGGGGGATTTAATCTACATGTCAATTGGTCAAACCAGGGGTCGGTCAAGGCAGCCTTGAGGAGGAGTTCAGAGGATGTATCCGTGATAGCTTCCTTGAACAGTATGTAATAGAACCTACGAGGGAGCAAGCTATCCTAGATTTGGTCTTGTGTAATGAGACAGGAATAATTAATGATCTTACAGTTGGGGATCCTCTCGGAAGAAGCGATCACAGTATGGTTGAATTTAAAATACAGATGGAGCGTGAGAAGGTAAAATCCAATACCAGTGTCTTGTGCTTAAACAAAGGAGACCACAATGGGATGAGGGAGGAGTTGGCTAAGGTAGACTGGGAGCAAAAACTTTCTGGTGGGACAATTGAGGAACAGTGGAGGACTTTCAAAGCAATTTTGCACAGTGCTCAGCAAAAGTATATACCAGTGGCAAGGAAGAACTGTAGAAAAAGAGATAATCAGCCATGGATATGTAAGGAAATAAAGAAAGGTATCAAATTGAAAGAAAATGCATACAAAGTGACAAAAAATAGTGGGAAACCAGAAGATTGGGAAATCTTTAAAAGTCAACAGAAAGCCACGAAGAAAGCGATAAAGAAAAGTAAGATGGATTATGAGAGTAAACTAGCTCAGAATATAAAAACAGATAGTAAAAGTTTCTACAAATATATAAAACGAAAAAGAGTGGCTAAAGTAAACATTGGTCCTTTAGAGGATGAGAAGGGGGATGAAACAACTGGAAATGAGAAAATGGCTGAGACATTGAACAGGTATTTTTTGTCAGTCTTCACAGTGGAAGACACAAGTAACATGCCAAAAATTGATGACAGGAGGCTATGGCAGGTGAGGACTTAGAAACTATCATTATCACAAGAGAAGTAGTGTTGGGCAAGTTAATGGGGCTAAAGGTAGACAAGTCTCCTGGTCCTGATGGAATGCATCCCAGGGTACTAAAAGAAATGGCAGGAGAAGTAGTAAATGCACAAGTGGTAATTTACCAAAATTCGCTGGACTCTGGTGTGCTTCCTGCAAATTGGAAAACAGCAAATGCGACGCCACTGTTTAAAAAAGGAGGTAGACAAAAGGCAGGTAACTATAGGCCGGCTAGCTTAACTTCTGTAGTAGAGAAAATGCTTGAATCTATCAAAAGGAAGAAATAGCGAGACATCTGGATACAAATTGTCCCATTGGAAAGACACAGCATGGGTTCATGAAGGGCAGGTCATGTTTGACTAATTGGGTGGAATTCTTTGAGAACATTACATGTGCAGTGGACAATGGGGAACTAGTGGATGTGGTGTATCTAGATTTCCAGAAGGCATTTGACAAGGTGCCGCACCAAAGGCTGCTGCATAAAATAAAGTTGCACGGTGTTACGGGTAATGTATTAGCATGGATAGAGGATTGGTTAACTAACAGAAAGCAAAGAGTGGGGGTAACTGGATGTTTTTCTGGTTGGCGATCAGTGACTAGTGGTGTGCCTCAGGGATCAGTGTTGGGACTGCAATTGTTTACAGTTTACATAGATGATTTGGAGTTGGGGACCAAGTGTAGTGTGTCAAAATTTGCAGATGACACCAAGATGAGTGGCAGAGCAAAGTGTGCAGAGGACGCTGAAAGTCTGCAAAGGGATATAGATAATCTAAGAGAGTGGGCGAGGGTCTGGCAGATGGAGTACAATGTTGGTAAATGTGAGGTCATCCATTTTGGTAGGAATAACAGCAAAATGGACTATTATTTAAATGGTTAGAAATTGCAGCATGCTGCTGTGCAGAGGGACCTGGGTGTCCTTGTGAAGGAATCACAAAAAGTTGGTTTGCAGGTGCAGCAGGTAATTAAGAAGGCAAATGGAATTTTGCCCTTCATTGCCAGAGGGATGGAGTTAAAAACAGTTGCAGCTGTATAAGGTGCTGATGAAGCCACACCTAGAGTACTGTGTACAATTTTGGTCGCCTCGCTTGAGAAAGGATATACTGGCACTGGAGGGGGTGCAGAGGAGCTTCACTAGGTTGATTCCAGAGTTGAGAGGGTTGGCTTATAAGGAGAGACTGAGTAGACTGGGGCTTTACTCATTGGAATTCAGAAGAATGAGGGGAGATCTTATAGAAATACATAAGATTATGAAAGGAATAGATAAGATAAAAGCAGGGATGTTGTTTCGACTGCAGGTGAAACTAGGGGGCATGGCCTCAAAATAAGGGGAAGCAGATTTAGGACTGAGTTGAGGAGAAACTTCTTCACACAAAGGGTTATGAATCTATGGAATTCCCTGCCCAGTGAAGTAGTTGAGGCTACCTCATTGAGTGTTTTTAAGGCAAGGATAGATAAATGTTTGAACAGTAAAGGAATTAAGGGCTATGGTGAGCGGGCAGGTAAGTGGAGCTGAGTCCATGAAAAGATCAGCCATGATCTTATTGAGTGGCGGAGCAGGTTCGAGGGGCCAGATGGCCTATTCTTGCTCCTAGTTCTTATGTTCTTATGTAACAATAGGTGGCACGGTGGCACAGTGGCTAGCACTGCTGCCTTACACCGTCAGGGACCTGGGTTGGATTCCCGGTTTGGGTCACTGCCTGTGCGGAGTCTGCATATTCTCCCCGTATCTGCATGGGTTTCCTCTGGGTGCCCCAGTTTCCCCCCACAGTCCGAAAGACGTGCTGGTTGGGTGCATTGGTCATGCTAAATTCTCCCTCAGTGTACCTGAACAGGCGCCAGAGTGTGGCGACTGGGAGATTTTCATAGTAACTTCATTGCAGTGTTAATGTAAGCCTACTTCTGACACTAATAAATAAACTTTTTAAAATAATAACTGTGAGACCAAGAAGTTTGCAGATAACACGAAAATTGGTAGGGTGGTAAATAGTGAGGAGCGTAATCATAGGCTGCAGGAGGATATCAGTGGACTAGTCAGGTGGGTAGAGCAGTGACAAATGAAATTCAACTTGAAAAAGTATGAAAACTTTACTGTGAAAATCCCCTAGTCGCCACAGTCCGGTACCTGTTCGGGTACACTGAGGGAGAATTTAGCATGGCCAATGCACCTAACCAGCATGTCTTTCGAACGGTGGGAGGAAACCAGAGCACCCGGAGGAAACCCACGCAGACGCAGGGAGAACATGCAGACTCTGCACAGATGGTGATCCAAGCCGGGAATGTGATCCTCTGATTGCAGATGTGATCCTATGATTGCAGATGTGATCCTATGATTGCAGTGCAAAAGAAGGTTAACGATCTCACAAGAGATGTCAAGTTCGGTGAGTTTGGTTACAAATGTCATTTTCTAGCAACTGTGCCACTAGCCTCAGACGCTGTTCAATTCACTACACCCCATCACCATTTACCAGAAACCTCTATTAATCAGGATTTAAAACAATTATTTATGTGCTTTACGCACCCCCTTCACACATATAACGCTGTGGCCAGCCAAGTACCCACATGTCTCAGCTTGCATACACCACCAGCCTTTCAACCATAACAACCACATTAAACAGCCATATTTCTGGACGCTCCCTAACAGCGATGGGTTTTGATTCTGAAGCAGTACAATGAGGCAAATTTGTAGACTGAGATTCTCAGCGCCCGTTCACTGCGGGTGCAAATCCCATCATGGCCACAAATTCTCATGAGAGGGCCATAACAGGATTTGCGCCAGGGAGAACTCAAAATGAGATATGTCACACCGACAGGAATCAATACTATTCTGCGGCAGTCAAGCTGACCACATTGGGGACATGGAGGCCATTGTAGCCCACAGGTGGTCAGGGACATAGCAGGTGGGCATTTCTAGGGGGCATGGCTGGGGAGGCAATGTCAGGGGTTCGGCCGACGATGGGGGGGAATTGCAGGTGATGGTAGCTCAGGGGGGGTGTGGGTGGGGGTGGAATTGCCAGCAATGATGGATTGGGCAGTGGGGGTGGGGGGAGGGCGGGGTGGGAGGGGAGGAGGTGGGAGGTGTGGGTCAGGAAAGAGGTGTTTTTGAAGAGTTTTGAAGAGCCATTCTGAAGCCAGCACTGGAGCTGGTATACCTCATCATTTTTCTCCCATCCAAATTCTCCCTCATCCTTCCATCTCTTCTGGGAGAGAAGCTACAGATGGTGTTAACATGCACGTCTGACTCCCTCCACCTCTCCCCTCACTGCAACCACACACATGTTTCTTTCTCATTTCAGATACTCAGGAGCTGGTACCTTCCCAGACAGTGGAGGAAGGTTGGTGCGCTCGGCAGGCTGAATTGGAGGTTGAGCCCACTGCCCCTGGAATGAGTTCAGAGGCTGCCATGTTCCAAGACTGGCTGAGTGGAAGGCCACCCTCTCAGCTCCGGAGTGTGGTGACTAGGGGATATTCGCAGTGACTTCATTGCGGTGTTAGTGTAAGCCTACTTGTGACACTAATAAATATACTTTAAAATCTTTTTAAAACTTTAAGATTTGTAAAGAAGCTTAAACTAAAAAGTAGCCCCCAGCCTTCATCCTTTACACACCCCACAAATACCCCCATCCCCACCCATGCCAACCTATGCCACCTCATGTCCCATGTACCCCAATGGCCTTTCATTTTCTCCATGTCCCCCACATTCCTAAGGCCCTTTATAGTACCTCTGACACCACCGTTTGCCCTTATCCTCTCCATACAAACTCAGCAAGTATCCTTTGACAATTCTTTGATAATTTGCCAATTCCTTGACAGCTCTGACAGTTTCTTGGCAGCTTAGTTTCATAGTTATTTGACAGCTTGACTGTTCTTTGACAGCTTTGACAGTTCCAGTGATTTTAAGCACTTTTTATACAGTTATATTTATTTTTAACAAGCCAAAATAATGCCTTACTTTTCCCAAAGAATGCCTTATCTCTCCCAAAGGTTGCTTTTCCTCTCCCAAAGTTAGCATTGATTCCAACCTGCCCCAAGCCCCACCGCCATCACCAACTCATCAGAGACCAAAGTTTGCTGATAAGACAAAAGTGATGGTTTAGCAAATAGTGAAGAGAACTCTAATACTCCTTGGATACGTTATACACTGGATAGGTTTGCAAAATGACAATTTGATAGAAGTTGCAGTTTAATGTGAAAAATAGTGAGATGGTGTATTTTCAGAGCAAACGCAGAGTCGGCCATGCACTCAATGGACCCTGTTGAAGAGTGTAAAGGAGCAAAGCAGCCTAGGGTGTAGATAACTCAAACAATACACAGACAATAACACTTTGGAATTTAATCATGGGAGAATAGCTAAAAGAGGTTATGATAATTTTTTACAAGGTTAGGTCACAATTAAAATAATGCATGCAACTTTCCAATCCATTACCAAAAACCATAAAAAGCACAGGGTATAGATTCACTGAGATGATGATAAGTTAAGTTAGAGATATTAGGAGCATTTGCACCAGTCAGAGGAAGGCTGGATCAGAGGATTTCATAGATTTTTTTAAATTAGGAAGGAAAGTGTTTGACTGGGTGACTAAGGACAAGTATGTTTTGATTGCTGAGTCATTGGAGGCAGACTGATCAGTTAAAAATTTAAATCATCATTGGGAGTGAAAGGAGTGTTTGTTTCCTAAAGCATTGGAAAACTAAGCCCACTGTTCTGCTCACTCTCCTCATTGACCAGTACGGCTTCCAAGGTTGACTCTTTGTCAAAGCTTTGTCAAAGACCCTTTGTCGAGCTTTGACAAAGGGTCATCTGGACTTGAAATGTCAGCTCTTTTCTCTCCTTACGGATGCTGCCGGACCTGCTGAGATTTTCCAGCATTTTCTCTCTTGGTTTCAGATTCCAGCATCCGCAGTAATTTGTTTTTATTCAAAATGGTGGTATTTACTCCCTGGCAACACTCTGGTTAAAAAAAAACCCTAATCTCTCCTTTCACTCTCTTAATAAAGATTTAAAATTTTAACTGATGAGCCAGTATTCGATGACTCAGCGACCAATAAATATTTTCCTTAGTCTCCCAGTTCATGGCAAGTTCTGTAGTTCAGGGCTCCATGCAAGCAGGCTTGTTTTATTTGAAGTAAGATCACGGAATGGTTATGATGCAGAAGGAACCATTCTACTTGCCATGCCTGTGCAAGCTCTCCAAGGGAGCAATTCACCAAGTGCCACTCCCCCATCTTCTCTCCATAGTCCTGCACATCCTTCCTTTTCAGAAATTAATCCAATTCCCCATCGAATGCCTCTCAGGCAGTGCATTCCAAATCCTAACCGCTCGCTACATGAAAACCTTTATCCTCATGTCACCATTGCCTCTTTTGTCAATTACCTTAAATCTGTGCCCTCTTGTTCTTGATCCTTTCACTATTGGGAACAGTTTTTCTCCTCTCTATTGCCAGAATTTAGGGCATTTTTTTTATTTGTGTATCTTTCCATTTTCAGTTATTTGAACACTTGACAGTTCTTTGACAGCTTTGACAGTTTCAGTGAGTTTATGCACTTTTTATACACAATTATGTTTATTTTTCTAACAAGCCAAAATACACTGGATGCCTGGAGTCTTGAAATTGCACCCTTTCTCCAACAGTGGTCTATTTATAACTTATTTTCTCGCATTTTCTTAAATTGTACAGCTGTTCTCTTTATGCTGAATCAGAAAACGTAAACAAATGTGATGTAATGTGCATAGCTGATTATGAATGGGGTTATATATCCCATATATTTGAGTACAATGATTATGGATTGAACTGGGGTTTTAGAGAACTATAAGGAATAATAAATAAGGTGCAATGTATTTAGGAAATCTCAATCCACAATCACCAAAATTGAACTAAATGCAGCCAACGCTGTGAGAATTAACTGTTGAACCAAACATTGTAAATGAGAAGGACCAGTAAACACATTCCAATTAGGATCCCTTACATGAACAGAATATTCTTATTTGTATTGTGTTCTGTACTGGTCTTGCTCCCTATGCCAAGTTCAACTTGTCTGTATATATCAAGAACCTCGGTATACACCATTCCAAACTGAGCTGCATCCTTTAGCACCAGCCCTTCACTTTCCATCCATCTAGCAACTTTCTACATTACTTCTTCTGCCATCTCCTGAAAGTTTGTAACAAGCCTCCTGCAAGACATCTTTTTAAAGACTTTCTGAACATTCACACACCCTACATCTACTTTGTTATAAAATGAAATACTGAAGATGCTGGAAATCTAAAATAAACACAGAGAATGCTGGCCCAGCAACATTTGTCAAGAGAGAAACAGCATTGGCATTTCAGGTCATGACCTTTCATCAGAACTGGGAAATGTTAGAAATGTAATAGCTTTTCTGTAGGTCAAATTGGGGAGGATGGATAAAGAACAAAAGGGAAGGTCTAGGAATATCGGAACAGGAATAGGCCATTCAGCCCATTGAGCTTGTTCTGCCATTCAATATGATCATAGCTGATCGCACACGTCAATGCCTTTTACCCACACTGTCCCTTTTATGTTATTATTAATTAGAAATCTATCAATCTCTGTTGATATCATACTCAATGACTGAGCTTCCACTGCCCTCTGGGCTGGAGAATTCCAAAGATTCATAACCCTCTTTGTAAAGAAATTTCTCCTCATCTCGATCCTAAGTGTCATCCTCCTTATTTTGAAATTGTGCCCCATTGTTCTAGACTCCCAAACCAAGGGAAACATCTTCCCTGGATCTACCCTGTGCATTCCTTTAAGTATGTTGTAGGTTTCAATGAGATCACCTCTCATTCTTTGATACTCGAGAGAATACAGGCCCAGTTTGCCCAATCTCTCTTTATAAGCCAGTCCCACTGACCCAGGAACAAGTCCAGTGAACTTTTGTTGCCCTCCCTCTGTGGCAATAATATCCTTTGTGAGGTTAAGAGGACCAAAGCTGCACACAGTACTCCAGGTGCAGTCTAATCAAACTCCTGTGTAATTGAAGCAAGACCTCACGGCTCATGTATTCAAATCTTCTTGTGATAAAGGCTAATGTCCATTAGCCTTCCTAATAGCTTGCTGCACCTGCATGTTAGCCTTCAGTAACTTATGGACAAGGACACCCAGGCCCCTTTGTACATCTAGGGCGGAATTTTAGGAAAAAAATTCTAAGTGCCGAATGCGAATAAAAACGGGAGAGAATCACCCCCCACCGCGCCGCCCCCCCGCAATCCACACCCCGTCCACCCCCCCCCCCCCAATCGCCGTACCCTGCAGGTAAGCTGGTAAGATTGCAGCCCGAGACTTTCTAATCTCTTATCACTTTGGGAAATATTCTGCACATCTGTTCCTTCTATCAATATAGATTACCTCACATTTTCCATGTCCTTGCCCACTCATTAAGTCTTCCAAATCCTTCTGTAGCCGTTTTACATCTTTCTCACAACACACATTCCTGTCTAGCTTTGTATCATCTCTGAACTTGGAAACATTACATAGAAACATAGAAAATAGGAGCAGGAAGAGGTCATTTGAGAAAGGTCATTTGAGCAGGCAAGCCAGATCCACCATATATTATGATCATGTCTGATCATCTAACTCAATAGCTCGGTCCCACTTTCCCCCCATATCCTTGAATACCTTTAGCCCCATTGAATGTTTTGTCTTCAACTGCTTTCAGTGGTAGCGAAATCCACCGACTCACCACTCTTTGGATGAAGGAATTCTTATCTCAGTCCTAAAAGGTTTACCCAGTATCCTCAGACAATGACCCCTGGTTCTGGACACCCCCACCATCAGGAACACCCTTTCTGTATCTATCCTATTAGTCCTGTTAGAATTTTACAGGTTTCTAGGAAATTCCCCCTCATTTCTCTGAACCCCCTTGAATATAATGCTAACCAACTCATCCCTCCTCATAAGTCCCAGGAACCAGCCTGGTAAACCTTCACTACATTCCCTCTATCGCATAAACATCCTTCCTGAGATAAGGTGACCAAAACTGCATATAATATTCGAGGTGTGGCCTCACCTAGGCCCTGTATAATTGCAGCAAGACATCTCTGCTCCTGTACTTCAGTCCTCTTGCTATGAAGAGCAACATACCTTTTGCCTTCTTTAACTCCTGCTGCACCTGTACACTTACCTTCATTATGAGGACAACTCTGCAAAGGGGGCAATTGGCAGAGGGAAGGGAACTCTGCAAAGTGGGTGATCAGGGAAGGAAGGGAACTCTGGGGGTGATTGGGAGGAAAGGGAATACCGCAAAGGGGCAATTATGGGGGGAACTGGCACAGGGAGCAATCGGTGGGGGGCGGTCCCAATGTCCATGAGGTGGGATTACAGGAGATCTCCCAGTACACTGGGAGATCAGGGTGCCTGTGCAATCGTGTCTATGGAGCTCAGCAGGCGGCTTCACCAGCAAGCTTCGGTGCCACACCTTCCTCTACTGGTGAGAATCGCATTCTGGCTCTTTTTTTGCACTAAGAGCTATAAGATTGTGACTCGCAACTCGCCCAACACGATTCTCTCCCATTTTCTTACTTGTTCAGTCCTTAGAAATGTTTTCATAAAATTCCACGCACTGGATTTTGGATAGTCAGAGAGAGTTTGCCAAAGAAGCGACCACCTCATTACATCTCTCTTTCTTCTGAAACTTCTCATCAAAGCTGAGCTGTTTGTAATTTAAAAACCCAGCAGAGGATGTCATTGCTGCAAACTGAGAGTTGTTAAAGGAAAATTCTGAATGAATACCGCTGTCTCCAGTGAAAATCCCTAAGAACCAGCAGCTACTGTGGACCAGGACTCTTCAACTGTGAACAAGTATCTGGACACTCCATGATTGTTTTCTAATTACTTGCTGCTTGGCCAAATTTTAATATCTGACACTCTGCGGAGCTTTATTTCTTTTTTTGCATGTTTGGGGAGATTGTTTGCATGTTGGATTTGTATTAGTGGGTAGACATTTGGCACATTTTAGATGTTTTGTTAACAATTTCTGCATCTTTATCTGAGCGAGTTTTAGCAATAAAGTTAACTCCTAACTGTTAATAGAACATAGAACATAGAACATTACAGCGCAGTACAGGCCCTTCGGCCCTCGATGTTGCGCCGACCAGCCCCACAGCACAGATATGTTGTGTGTGTTATAACGATATAAAAGCACCAATCACTCATAAGGAATTGTGCAAACATGCCGTGGGTTCATTAACTGATTCTAGCCACATGTGAACAGGTGGACATGAAGAGGAAGCTAGAGGAGATCAGCTGTGAACTGCTCCAGGCTCAAGTAAAAACCCACACTGGAGCACGTGACATACATCCCTTAGAG
The DNA here is from genome assembly GCF_964213995.1 of Mustelus asterias. NCBI lineage: Eukaryota > Metazoa > Chordata > Chondrichthyes > Carcharhiniformes > Triakidae > Mustelus > Mustelus asterias. The sequence goes on from NC_135814.1 coordinate 84,684,374, forward strand.
TGATAGCACGTTGCTTTGCCTTAAAGGCATTTTATAATATTTATTTGTTAACCTAAGGAACCTGGCTGGTTTATTTCTTGCACTGAGCCGTATACAATTAAATATATATTACATTGTCAACATCGCCTTTTTAAATACAAATTCTGTCATAAACTACTCAGGAGTGGGACAAAGAGAGGGCTCAGTTCCCCCATGCTAAGCTGGATGTACCAGTTTTTTAAAAATTCATTCGTGGGACATGGGCGTCGCTGGCTGGCCAGTATTTGTTACCCATCCTTAGTTGCCTTGAACTGAGTGGTTTCTAGGGTGGCACGGTGGCACATTTGGGCAGCACGGTGGCACAGTGGTTAGCACTGCTGCCTCACACTCCAGGGACCCGGGTTCAATTCCGGCCTCGGGTCACTGTCTGTGTGGAGTTTGCACATTCTCCCCGTGTTTGCATGGGTTTCCTCCAGGTGCTCTGGTTTCCTTCCACACTCCAAAGATCTGCGGGTTAGGTGAATTGGCCATGCTAAATTGTCCTTAGTGTCAGGGGGATTAGTTCGGTAAATATGTGGATTACGGGATAGGGCATGAGTGGGATTGTTGTTAGTGCAGGCTCAATGGACTGAATGGTCTCCTTCTGCACTGTAGAGATTCGGATTTCAGAGGGCAGTTGAGAATCAACCACATTGCTGTGGCTCTGGAGTCACATGTAGGCCAGACCAGGTAAGGACAGAAGATTTCCTTCCCTAAAAGACATGAGTGAAGCAGATGGGTTTTTCCAACAATTGACAATGGTTTCACTGTCATCAGTAAATTCTTAACTCCAGATAGTTTTTATTGAATCCAAATTCCACCACCTGCCATGGCGGGATTTGAACCCGGGTTCCCGGCAGTTGGCTCCCTTCCAATGACTCGAACAATTTGCAAATGAAGGAGGGTTACAAAAAGGTGGCTAAAATGTAGTGACTTATCCACTTCGAGTTCTGTTGTGCTGTTCCAAACCAAAGCCTTTCCTGTTGGTATTTTTAAGAATTATTCCACATTCTCTTGCAGTACACTTTTAAGGGTTTAGAAAATATATTTCCTTTACGTATTATCAGAAAAACCTTGGCCTTCCAGCGTCCTGCTCAGCACCCCCACTACAATTTCCATATTCTTTATGCTTTTCTTTAGAATTGTCCATCCAACTTTTATCATAGGTGATAAGTGATGAAGTGATAAAGCTTCATTTTAGTTTGAGTCTATTTATCCACAGAATCCCATCTTTTAACGCAGTCCTTTTTTTGCTTAAAGTACTAACTGGGTGGCATGGTAGCACAGCGGTTAGCACTGCTGTCTCACAGCACCAGTGACCCAGGTTCGATTCTGACCTTGGGTGGCTGCCTGTGTGGAATTTGCATGTTCTCACTGTGTCTGCGTGGGTTTCCTCTGGGTGCTCCGGTATCCTCCCACAGTCCAAAGATGCGTGGGTTAGGTGGATTAACCATGCTAAATTGCCCCTTAGTGTCCCAAGATGTGTACGTTAGGGGGATTAGCAGGGTAAATATGTTGGGTTACAGGGATAAGGCAGGGGGGTAGGCCTAGGTAAGATGTTCTTTCGGAGAGTTGGTGCAGACCCGATGGGCCAAATAGCCTCCTTCAGTGCTGTAGGGATTCTGTGATTCGATTATATTGATTTTGTGCTCCATTTATCACATATTTGGAGATTTGCACTTTGCAAACTTTGCAGAGGAGCTAATTTTTTTAAATTCATTCCTGGGACATGGGCATCGCTGGCTGGCCGGCATTTATTGCCCATCCCTAGTTGCCCGAGGGCAGTTAAAAGTCAATCATATTGCTGTGGCTCTGGAGTCCCATGCAGGCCAGGCCAGGTAAGGATGGCAGATTTCCTTCTCTAAAGGACATTAGTGAACCAGATGGGTTTTTCCGACAATCGACAATGGGTTCATGGTCATCTTTAGATTCTTAATTCCAAATATTTTTTATTGAATTCAAATTCCACCATCTGCCATGGCAGGATTCGAACCCCGGTCCCCAAAACATTAGCTGAGTTTCTGGATTAATAGTCTAGTGATAATACCACTAGGATATCGCATCCCTGGCCCATATTATCTCCTTGAACTTTGCCCTCTTCTAATCCAGCACCATTATTTTTGACTCTTAATTATCATTTTCGATTCTCAAAAATAGTCTGTCTGTATTTCAGGAACAATTTTCTAATTGTTGTCCTGTTGTTGTCAGTTATTAGGCCCACTTCATTACCCAAAACTAAATCAAGCCAAATGTTAAGAGCATTGTAAAGAATTTTCCACACTTTGACTGCATCCTCTGGGGTTGTGCTTTCATGGTATTAACAGAGAACCATCAAAATGCTGTCGATTGCTACTTTTGTTTGGAAGTAGTCAGAGCTTGTGCCTCGTAATGAATCTGCAGAGGCCTAGCAAAGTTAGGCTTAGAACTATAGTTTTTTTATGCCTAGGATGTGCAGCATTGCCCTTCCAAAACTCATAAAAATCATCTGGGCTGCCATCATCCAAGGATCCACCATACTGCATGCAGTTGAACAAACTTAATGATGCTCAAACATAATGCAGCAAACTGCATCAGGATGCAGTGGCTCACCAGCCCAATGTAGATGAAGCCAGATTCCTGTGGGGCAGCACAGTGGCACAGTGGTTAGCATTGCTGTCTCACGGTGCTAGGAACCCAGGTTCAATTCCAGCTTTGAGTCACTGTGCGGAGTCTGAACGTTCTCCCCGTATCTGTGAGAGTTTCCTCCGGGTGCTCTAGTTTCCTCCCGCAGTCCAAAAGACGTGCCGGTTAGGCGCATTGGCCATGCTAAACTCTCCCTCAGTGTACCCGAACAGGCGCCGGAGTGTGACGACTAGGGGATTCTCACAGTAACTTCATTGCCGTGTTAATTTAAGCCTACTTGTGGCACTAATAAATAAACTTTAAACTTTAAAAGCAGAGGAGCATTCAGGCTACAGCGGCTGGTGGAACAGTCTCTGAGGGAAGGAAGGAGAGAGCGAATGAAGCCACAGGTTAGGGAGAGATCTCCCAGGTTCTCCAATATCCCCTTACGTAAACTTGTGCAAGTGGGATCCATGAAGAACAGACCGGATACAAGTATTGAGAAAAATAGAGGACATAAGATTCCCTTACCTTAACAAGGATATAGTAGCATTGGGGGCAGTCCGAAGGAGATTCGCCAGGCTAATTCCTGGGATGAGGTGATTGTCTCATCAAGAGAGGCTAAATTGTCTTGCTCTGTATTCCTTAGAGTTTAGAAGAGTGAAGGGTGACCTTATGCAAATATATAAGTTCCTGAGGGGTCTTGACAGGTTAGATGGTGAGATGTTTTCACTAGTCTCAAACAAGGGGACATAGCTACAAGATAAAGGCTCGGTCATTTAAAACTGCATAGAAATTTCTTCTCGCAGAGGGTGATCGCTGGAATTCTGTGCCACACAAGGTTAGTGGAGACTGGATCATTCAAAGTATTGCAAGTGGAAGTGAATAAATATTTGATAAATTGAGGAATGGAGGGTTATGGTGAAATGCCACGGAAAAGGAATTATGGCCGGCATAAATTAGCCATGATCGTATTGAATGGCTGGGCAAGCCTGAAGGGTTTGGTGGCCACTCCTGCTTCTATTTCTTGTGTTATGTGTGTGGCAGAATAAAAATAAATGCTATTGTTTATGCAAACATTTTACAACAAACAAAGATGTGACCTCCTTTCCTTTTCTATGCACGGTATGCTTTTTCTGTATAGTGCACAAGAAATAATACTTTTCACTGTATACCAATACAGGTGACAATAATAAATCAAATCAAATCAAAAGCACTGTAAAAATAGAAACTATTCTACGTGCCTATTAATCACAATATTTTATGTTTTGTTGAATATTTAATATTTGGAGATGCAGCAATTTTAATATTCTTTCTTTATTTCCCATTGTAGTATCACCAAAATTATATTTCTTTGTGCTACTAATAATTGTTCCAGAACACTTCAAATGATATATGTCAATTATTTGCAATTTCCCAAATAATATTTACAATACACCTTAGATATAAATGAGCAGGATTAATGTTGACAGAATAGCAGTCGATTAATCCTAATTGCTCCAAGAAAATAAATGTTAATGTTTTACAATGATTGTGCTAAGTGCAGCTCGAAATGGGATTACTGTGCAGATATTGTCAGAATATAAATAGATTTTATAAAGCAATTGGATGCGCCATTGACCTTAGTGTCTCTATCATCCTGCAGTGTTTGCCTTCATTACTCTTCCATGGGTCACAAATTAGAACAATACTACAAATTACCCTATTCCCCGTTACGATGAATTGGTTATATAAACACGTTGTTTAAACACACTGCTTGATTCTAAACAAAACGTTGTGCTAATCCATGAGTTATATACAGTAAATAAGGCCAGCACGGTGGCACAGTGGTTAGCACTGCTGCTTCACAGTGCCAGGGACCCGGGTTCCAATTCATGACTTGGGTCACTATCTGTGTACGAACTCTGGATGTTCTCCCCGTGTCTGCGTGGGTTTCCTCCAGGTGCTCTGGTTTCCTCCCACAGTGCGAAAGACGTGCTGGTTAGGTGCATTGGCCATGCTAAATTCTCCCTCAGTGTAGCCGAACAGGCGTCGGAGTGTGGTAGCTGGGGAATTTTCACACTAACTTCATTGCAGTGTTAATGTAAGCTTACTTGTGACATTAATAAATAAACTTTGAACTTCTAATTGATGTGCACTGATCCTAACTAACTGGTGTCAGGGCCACATACAGACTAGCCAGCCAATTTTACAAAGAGGGCCTTAGAGAGGTGTTAGGCAGGTGTGGAGGGTCTTAATGCCTTTCAGATGGGGGTCCAGAGCATCTTTTTTTGACTTTACCACAATGAACAGACATTCCCTATAAGGTGCGAAGGTGCCATTTTGCCCCTAAAAACTGAAAGTGGGTGGTGCAATCAGATAGATCAGCCATATTGCCTTCAGGTTCAGCTTGGAATAATAGTGTCAATATCTAAAACACTTGTATGAATTTATTTTGCTGACTTGCCAATGTTTCTAAACCATGCAAATTAATTGGCTGGATTTTCTGTCGAAATGGAAGAAAGGAACTTTGTACAAATGCATTAAATGCTCAGTGAAATTTGAAGGGACATATTCCACCTCAGAGACCATTTGTATTTGTTTGTGCTTTGTACTTAAAGCTCAGCTAAATACAATGAAAATGCTCCAGCTGTCAATGAAAATGTGCGGCAATTTTGGAAACCCATCAAGAATGTATTTGCAGTCGTAATTAAATTCTGTAATCAGAGCTCAGAAAATGCGTTCATCTACAATTGAACAATATACATAATATTAAGGTAGCATATGTAACATATATATGTTAGATATATATATATATATTCTGAACATATTGTTTAAGCTGCAAAGCCAAACACAGATTTATGAACAGCCATACCCACGGTGGCACGGTGGCACAGTGGTTAGCACTGCTGCCTCACAGCACCAGGGACCTGGGTTCAATTCTGGCCTCAGGTCACTGTCTATGAGGAGTTTGCATGTTCTCCCCGTGTCTGCGTGGGTTTCCTCCAGGTGCTCCAGTTTCTTCCCACACTCCAAAGATGTGTGGGTTAGGTGGATTGGCCATAGTAAATTGCCCCTTAGGGCCCAATTTTACCATTGCGTCACACCTGTTTTCGGGCTTGAAAACTTGGTAAAATCAGGCATGTGGTGATTAACACGATTCACGCCCACGTCTGCGCAGTTGCCCACTTTACCAAGGCGCAAAAATGGCCACGATCCAAACCGCGCCCGAAACGGGGGCAGTGGCGATTTAAATGCATTTGCATGTGTTCAAATTGACTTAATGGGCTGCCCGCACCAACTTTACCAGCACTTCCCCCTTTACCATTGCGTTCGTCTGTTTCAGGCGCTCCAGCTTCTTAAGAGGTACGTTCAGAGCTTCCGGTGGCTCTCTAACTCAGATCGGTGGCGGGGGGGGGGGGGGGGGGAGTGGACCAGATCATTCTCTGGTGGGGTGGGGAGAGGAGGGAGGCCCGATTATTCTCTGATGGGGGGGAGGGAGGAGGGAGGCGGGTCGGATGTATCTCTGGTGGGGGGTTGGGGGGAGGGAGGCCCGATTATTCTCTGATGGGGGGCGTTTGGGGGGAGGGAGCGGGGGAGAAGGAGAGAGGCCCGATCGTTCTCTGTGGGTGGGAGAGAGGAGGGAGGCGGGTCAGATGTATCTCTGGTGGTGGGGGCGGGGGAGGAGGGAAGCCCGATCATTCTCTGGTGGGGAGGAGGAGGGAGGCTCGATCATTCTCTGATGGGGGCGGGAGAAGGGAGGTGGGTCAGATGTATCTCTGGTGTGGGGGTGGGGGGGCAGGGATGGAGGCCCGACCACTCTCTGGTTGGGGGTGGGGGGAGGAGGAGGGAGGCCCGATCATTCTCTGGTGGTGGGGAGGGAAGAGGGAGATGGGTCAGATATATCTCTGGTGGGAGGGGGGAGGGAAGTACTATCACTCTCTGATTTGGGGGGGGAGGAGGGAGGCCCAATCATTCTCTGGTGGGGTGGAGGGAGGCCAGATGGATCTCTGGTGGGGGGAGGGGCGGGGGGGGCAAGGGCAGGGGAGACCGCTGCCACTCTGTGAGTGGTCAGTGAGGGGGGGGGCAGGGGAGGTCCGCTGCCACTCTGCGGGCAATCAGTGGGGGGGGGGAAGCGGGGCTAAGGGTCGCAATCGGTCTGGGTAGCGAGAGTGGGTGGATAAGGGGGATAGTTATGTTGTGGGGTTAGGGCGACGTCTGTGGGGGCCATCGCTCCCGCTTTTCGCTCCCGGACCGCTTTATCCACTTTTTGCGGCCCGGGAGCGACGTGACGGGGGTGCATTTTTCAATTTTTTTTTCACTGCGCATGCGCAGTTCAAAGCTCCAGTTGGAGCAACAGCATTTCGGGCACAATAAGCCCCACCCACAGCCCCACCCCAGCCACAGCCATCTCTCCCGCTCTCTTGCCCCTGCAGGGAAGAGTAATCTGTAGCTGGTAGTGTACCAGTGATGGTGTATCTCCTACCAGGCCCAGCTTGGTCCTTCTCCAGTGTCTCCTCTTGGACTTGTACTGATCTTGTAGCCGGTTTTCATGAGGATCCACTGTGGAATCGTCCGGTTCTGCTTCATCTTCTTAGCAAAGAATCGCTTCATCCTGAAGGTTTTGTGGGATGGCATGGCCGCACGTCCACTCCGGCAGGAGGAATTCGTTCCTTCGGTGAGGAGGAAGGATCGCCCGCAGAGTGGCGGCGGACCCCCCTGCCCCCTCCCTCCCCACCGATCGGCCGCAGACTGGCAGCTGACCCCCCCCCCCAACCAGACGATGATCTGGGTCCTGTCCCCCCTCCTCCTCCCACTCCCCACCTCCCCCGACCAGAGGATGATCGTCAGAGAGCCGCTCTCTCCGCTTTCTGCTTTTTTTTTTCGCGTCCGGGCGCGCGCTGTCAGATTTTCTTTGAACTGCGCATGCGCAAAACGTGTATGGGCGCGCAGGAAAGAGGATTCCAGGCACGGATCTATTTGACGCCCGGATTTGGCACTGAGACTCAAAATGGTAAAATCAGGCCCGATGATTCATCCAGGCATTCATATAAAATCTCTTAGCAATTCAAACCAAACTAGCTATGTTTCAGCAATAGAACTGTAGAAGCTATCCATTTCCCTTTTCGAAAACATTTATTTTTCAATTAAATAGAGAATTGAAATGTTTTCTGTTTGTTTATCAAATTCCTACAGACTATGTTATGCAGGGATTAGCTGGCTGTCAGATGCATTGCACTGAATAAAACGCCGATGTAATGCATTTAAATTCCCAGCCACTGAATGTTGCCAAATCCATGAATTAATACACATTTTGTTCAAGAGCATATGTTTCTGAACAATCCACAAAATAACAGCAAACAATGACGACTGCGTGTTCACAAAATTTGGCCCCTGTCTATTTGTGGTGTGACCTGTGTTCTTAAAATAGACTTGAGCAACCAAGCTTCAGCAGCTGGACCAGAATGTGAATGAAGTTTCTCTGATAATGCAAAATCTCCACCAGCTCACTGACACAGATGAAATAAGAATCCACAAAGGTGTGTGTTTGCAGGCATTTGCATTTTAATAGAAATGCTGACAAAAAACCATAGCCCATAAAATCTTTTTTCTACCAAAAACAGATCGGACAATGTTGACAGCTTATTTTTCTGAAGAACACATTCTGTAACTTAAGCAGGAATATTTTATTTTTCTTTTATTCATTCAGAGCTTGTTCATCGTTGACTGGGCCAGTATTTATCACCCATCCCTAGCTGCATTTGAACTGAGTGGCTTGCGAGGCCATTTCATAGAAATCATAGAAATCATAGAAACCCAGAAAGAGGCCATTCGGCCCATCGAGTCTGCACCGACCACAATCCCACCCAGACCCTACTCCCATATCCATACATATTTTACCCACTAATCCCTCTAACCTACGAATCTCAGGACACTAAGGGGCAATTTTTTAACATGGCCAATCAACCTAACCCGCTGGACTGTGGGAGGAAACCGGAGCACCCGGAGGAAACCCACGCAGACACGAGGAGAATGTGCAAACTCCACACAGACAGTGACCCAAGCCGGGAATCGAACCCAGGTCGCTGGAGCTGTGAAGCAGCAGTGCTAACCACTGTGCTACCGTGCCACCCCAGAGGGCAGTTAAGAGTCATCCACATTGCTGTGGTTCTGTAGTCAAATGTAGGCCAGGCCAGTTAAGGATGGCAGATTTCCTTCCCTATGGCAATCAACAATGGCTTCACGGCCATCAGTAGATTCTTAATTCCAGAATTTTATTGAATTCAAACTTCACCATCTGCCGTGTTGGGATTCGAACCCAAGTCCCCAGAGCACTACCCTGGGTCTCTGGATTAGAGTCCAGTGACACATATAACTCCTCCACCGCCTCCCCCAATACCTATTGCAATGTACCATTACAATGAGTTATGTGAGTCAGTATTAGATTTTGTCTGATTAATGTCCAATGAAGGGTCTTGGGACTTTATACCACATTACTTTATAATGCTATATAATTCCATGTTGTTGTATAGTCCTATTGAAAGTCTTTTGGGCTGAGTGTTGTGCAGTTTATAGATTGCTTGGCTTTCATAATTCATTATAGGTTTTCAGAATCAAATGATTTGTTTCTTCTGTAAATTCTATTGATAGGGGCTGCATGGTGGCACATTGGTTAGAACTGCTGCCTCACAGCGCCAGGGACCCGGCATCAATTCCCGCCTCGGGTCAGTGTCTATGTGGAGTTTGCACTTTCTCCCCATGTGTGGGTTTCCTACGGGTGCTCCAGTTTCCTCCCACAGTCCGAAGACGTGCAGGTTAGGTTGATTGGCCATACTAAATTGACCCTAGTGTCAGGGGGACTAGCTAGGGTAAATGTGTGGGGTTACGAGAATAGGGCCTGGGTGGGATTGTGGTCAGTGCAGACTCAATGGGCCAAATGGCCTCCTTCTGTACTGTAGGGATTCTATGATTCTATGACTCTTCTCAGACTAAGACATGAAGTAATCCACAAACAATGGCTTCACTTTGGAAGTAATTAATTGGATGGCAAGCACTTTGGGGCTGTGCTGGGGCACAATATAAATGCAAGTCCTTTATTCCTTTGGGGTGAAAAGTAGCAAAAAAAGAGACTAGCATCATTTTCAGGTAACCGGACTTTTATCTCTGTCATACTGGTTGTAATGAGAGCGGCACGGTGGAACAGTGGTTAGCACTGCTGCCTCACTGCGCCGGGGACCCAGGTTCAATTCCAACCTTGAGTGACTGTCTGTGTGGAATTTGCACATTCTCCCCGTGTCTGCGTGGGTTTCCTCCGGGTGCTCCGGTTTCCTCCTACAGTCCAAAAGACATGCTTGTTAGGTGCATTGGCCGTGCTAAATTCTCCCTCAGTGTACCCGAACAGGCGCCGGAGTGTGGTGACTAGAGGATTTCCACAGTAACTTCATTGCAGTGTTAATGTAAGCCTACTTGTGACACTAATAAATAAACTTTAAACGTTTGATGATTAGCTAACTTCTTCTGTTTTTAGGCAAATGAGACATTAGTGGTAATTTGCAAGTCTTACTGCGGGGAACCAGAATTTTAAATTGGAGCACAAGAGGTTTTCACATTCAGTTATTCAATGTTCCTCAAATTTTATGTCCAAATTTCATAAGTAACATTAAGCTAAGACTAAATGGGGCACTTGAGAAATAGAAGGTATTCCCATTGCGCTATTAAGCACTTGACCAGACGACCGAGGTTTTAATTAGAGGCCCTATTTTGGGAGAAAATTGAAGTTAAATTCAATCATGTAACTGTACAAAGTCTGCACTGTTTCCTTGGGGCAGACTGCTCCACGGGCTGCTATCTGTCTCATGTTATCTATTGATTTGAGCATACACAGATGTTTCCCCTGTGATGCCCGAAGACATTGAATTGGCATCATGCTTTCATCACGCAACTCAATCGGCTGGTGTGATGCCAGGATTCTAAACTTTGACCACGCAGCTCCTGATAACGCTTGCATTGTCCGTTCTTAAACAAGAAGCCTGAAGCAGCGTGACGCATCCTGCATTATTTAATGGGCCAGGCGGCTTGATTACAAGTAAGTTAAAGTTTTGGAACTTCCTCCACTGCAAAGTGTCTGAAAGTACTCTGGAGTGATTTTTCTGCAGGACAGCGTTGCGGTAAAGTCACAGGGACGGCAGACGAGTTGGTGACCTGTGCATACAAAGGCTGCAACAAGTATAGGGGTATCAGTGTCTGTGCCTCTGGGTCTACGGCACTGCAGTGGGATAGAGCAGAGGCTATGGAGGGGGCAAACAGGGTAAATATGTGGGGTTACAGGGATAGGGTCTGTGTAAGAAGCTCTGTCGGAGAGTGTGCAGACTCAATGGGCCAAATGGCCTCCTTCTGCACTACGATTCTATGATCCACTAACTCCCTTAGAACACTAAACACTAGACCATCCTGTCCCAGAGATTTGTCAACTTTTAGTTCCGTAAATTTCTCCAATACTTTTCCTCTGCTGACATTAATCATCTTAATTTCCTGTCTTTTTATCCCCTAGATCATCCTCTATTTCTGGTATGCAACTTGTGTCCTCTCCTGTGAAGATGAAAACACACCTACCATTTTCATAGCCCACTAAAATATCCCTGCAGACTTGTCACCCTGAATCAGAGATTGTATAAGAACAGAGATTGTGTGACAATTGAATGATCAGGAACACTGATGGATCTGTTACTGTTGGGAACAGTTTCTGGCAGCGTCTGCTCTGGTCTCAGTGTCCTGCAATATTTTGATAGAAGGGGGATTCCAGCATCTCAGAGATGGAAGTGGGTTGTCCTCTGGTTCGGGAGGGGGGTGGGAATTACTACTGGGGGGGATTACGGCAAGAGTGTGACAGGATCTAAGGTCTAAGACTATTGACTGGGGTGTTTGATTTGATTTGATTTATTATTGTCACATGTAATAACATACAGTGAAAAGTATTGTTTCTTGCACAGACAAAACATACCTTTCATAGAGAAGGAAAGGAGAGAGTGCAGAATGTAGTGCTAAAGTCATAGCTCGGGTATAAAGAAGATCAACTTAGTGCGCGGTAGGTCCATTCAAAAGTCTGACGGCAGCGTGACCTCAGACTTTTGTATCTTTTTCCCGATGGAAGATAGTGGAAGAAAGAATGTCCTGGGTGCGTGGGGTCCTTGATTATGCTGGCTGCTTTGCTGAGGCAATGGGAAGTGTAGACAGAGTCAATGGATGCGAGGCTGGTTTGCGTGATGGATTGGGCTAATTCACGACTTTTTGTAGTTCCTTGCAGTCTTGGGCAGAGCAGGAGCCATACCAAGCTGTGATAAACCAGAAAGATTGCTTTCTATGGTGCATCTGTAAAAGTTGGTGAGAGTCGTAGCTGACATGCCAAATTTCCTTAGTCTTCTGAGAAAGTAGAGGTGTTGGGTGGGGCTTTCTTAACTTTAGTGTCAGAATGGGGGGACCAAGACAGATTGTTGGTGATCTGGACACCTAAAGACTTGAAGCTTTCGACCCTTTCTACTTCGTCCCCATTGATCTAGATAGGGGCAGTTCTCCTTTACGCTTCCTGAAGTTGATGACAATCTCCTTCGTTTTGTTGACATTGAGGAAGAGATTATTGTCACTGTACCAGTTTACCAGATTCTCTATCTCATTCCTGTACTCTGTCTCGTCATTGTTTGAGATCCGACCCACTACGAATTGAAGGGGAATTTGGCCGCACAGTCATAGGTGTATAAGAAGTATAGTAGGAGGCTGAGAACACAGCCTTGTAAGGCACCGGTGTTGAGGATGATCGTGGAGGAGGTGTTGTTGCCTATCCTTACTGATTGTGGTCTGTGAGTTAGGAAGTTTAGGATCCAGTCGCAGAGGGAGGTGCTGAGGCCCAGGCCACGGAGTTTGGAGATGAATTTCGTGGGAATAATGGTGTTGAAGGCTGAGCTGTAGTCAATAAATAGGAGTCTGATATTGATTTGATTTGATTTGATTTATTATTGTCACATATTGGGATACGGTGAAAAGTATTGTTTCTTGCGCACTATACAGACAAAACATACCATTCATACGGTACATAGAGGAGAAGGAAAGGAGAGAGTGCAGAATGTAGTGTTATAGTCATGGCTTGGGTGTAGAGAAAGATCAACTTAATATAAGATAGGACCATTCAAAGGTTTGATGACAGCAGGAAAGAAGCTGTTCTTGAGTTGGTTGGTACGTTATCTCAGACTTTTGTATCTTTTCCCCAACGGAAGAAGATGAAGAGAGTATGTCCGGGATGCGTGGGATCCTTGATTATGCTGGCTGCTTTTCCGAGGCAGCGAGAAGTTTAGACAGAGTTAATGGATGGGAGGCTAGTTTACATGATGGGCTGGGCTTTGATCACAACCCTTTGTAGTTGTGTTTGGCAATTGATGGACCAGGAAGCATAAGGAATGTGGTCTAGGTGTTTGTGAGAATAAATTTTCATATAGGGGGGTTCCTGGGGTAAAGCTAGATTGGAGAAGAGGTGTAGGAAATTTGGGTGGGGGGGGAGGCAGAATTGGCATTGCTTAAATTTGACTCTTGCCAATGTCACAAATTACATCCTATGTGATAGTGACAAAGATAAGTTTTCCCTCCTCGAACTTTCCGACCTGTCAGCTGCCTTTCCCACATTTGGCCTCACCAACTTCCTCCTCTCCATGGTTCCAATCTTTCCCATCTGATCATAGCCAGGGAATTGCTGACAATGTCTTGTCTTCCTGCTCTGGCACTGTACCTCCAAATGACCGCTAAGGATCTATCCTTGACCACCTTCTATTTTGCATGTACCTGCTGCCTCTCAGTGACATGATCCGAAAGACCATCGTTAGTTTGCCCATGCATGCTGAGAACACCCAGCTCTACCTCACCATCAGCTCCCTCCATTCCTCTACATCCAACATCGAGGACGGGATGAGCAAACATTTCCTACAATTAAATATTGGGAAGACTGAAACTACTTTTTTCCCCCACTCTTAGCTATCTATCCCATCCCTCTTCTTGGCAACAGTCTGAGATAAAGACAGAAGTTTTCCAGCCAGTTTAATAAGGGGCTGGGGGTTAGCGGGGATGGTGCCGGTTGGTGGGGGCAAGTGCAGTGGGAGCTAAAAAGCCAATTTCCCCAATATTGAGAAGCAGTTAAAGGCCTGACTGGAATCGATCCTTCCTGCCCAATCATAGAATCCTGACAGAGCAGAAAGAGGCCATTTGGCCCAACGAGCCTGCACCAAAAACAATCCCACCCATTCCCTATCCCTGTAACCCCATATATTTGTACTGCTAATCACCCTGACACTAAGGAGGGAGTTTTCCCATACCGCTCGCCACAGGAATCATAGATGGACCATGCAAAGATCTGTTGACCTTGGAAGGGATTTTCCGGTTCTGGGGGCGAGCGCGACCGGAAAATCCCACCCCAAGGGACAATTAAACATGACCAATCCACATAACCTGCACACCTTCGGAGTATGGGAAGAAACCGGAGCACCCGGAGGAAACCCACGCAGACACAGGGAGAATGTGCAAACTCCACACAGGGCCAGAATCGAACCCGGGTCCCAGGCACTGTGAGACAGCAGTGCTAACCATTGTGCCACGGTGCCATCCATGCCAGCAGTGTTTTTCGATGCCCATCCAGAACACCTCTGGGCTAACGTGGCATGCAAATGTCAGCACTCAGCTGAAGAAGGCCTGGGGTAGCTTGTGGTCAGATTGAGGCCTCCAGCGAGCATGGACCCTGGAACACCGCATGAATCAATGGCTGGATGGGGCTTCAAGCACCTGGAGTCTCTAGCTGCAGCTTTTTCCAGGAAGTGTTTCATCAATCGGGAGATAAATGGGACACAACGGCAAGAATTCTCCAGTCGTTCACGCCCCGCTACCGCCAATGAGAACAGAGAATTTGTCGCACAACCAAATCTCCAATCACTGCAGCAGGACCGATGAATCCCAGCTGCGGGCGAGGTTGGAGAATCTGACCCAATGTAGCCCTGCCAATCAACCTCTTCCCTTGATCTAAATACAGCCCCTTTTTGGGTCAGCGAATATCCCGGTTTACATTACTATCCCCAACAACAGCCACTCTGTTTGTCTTCCTGGTTTATCTTAAATGAATAAATTTTATACAGTCTTTAATAAAAATAAATCCCCATAAGGAATCATCTCAGAAATATTCCATTGGCCATTGCTTAGTGTCCCTCATTTTTAACCAATCCCTTAACTATCAAAAACGATTCAGAGAAGAAGACTTTGAACTGAATTTTCAACCTCTAGATTGAGTGAAAAGAAGCTGCGTTTTCCTCCCACACTCCAGAGAAGTGCGGGTTAGGTACATTGGCCATGCTAAATTTCTGTTTAGTGTCAGGGGGATTAGCCAGGTAAATATGTGAGGTTGCGGGGATAGGGCCTGGGTGGGATTGTTGCCGGTGTAGGCTCAATGGGCCGAATGGCCCCCTTCTGCACTTGAGGGGTCCAAGATTCTATGATTCTATCAGTATAATCGCCGGGACCGGATGGGATGTACCCCAGGGTACTGTGGAAGGCGAGGGAAGAGATTGCTGATCCTCTGGCGATGATCTTTGCGTCGTCAATGGAGACGGGAGAGGTTCCGGGGGATTGGAGGATGGCAGATGTGGTTCCGTTATTCAAGAAAGGGAGAAGAGATAGCCCAGGAAATTATAGATCGGTGAGTCTAACCTCAGTGGTAGGTAAGTTGATGGAGAAGATCCTGAGAGGCAGGATTTATGAACATTTGGAAAGGAATAGTATGATCAGAAGTAGCCAGTACGGCTTTGTCCGAGGCAGATCATGCCTTCCGAGTCTGATTGAGTTTTTTGAAGATGTGACTAGACACTTAGATGGGGGAAGAGCGGTAGATGTGGTTTATATGGATTTCAGTAAGGCGTTTGATAGGGTGCCCCATGCAAGGCTTATGGAGAAAGTGAAGGGGCACGGGATACAAGGGGACTTTGCTTTGTGGATTCAGAACTGGCTTGCCACAGAAGGCAAAGAGTGGTTGTAGATGGATCTTTTTCAGAGTGGAGGTCGGTCACCAGTGGAGTGCCCCAGGGATCTGTTCTGGGATCCTTGCTCTTTGTGGTTTTTATAAATGACCTGGATGAGGAAGTGGAAGGATGGGTTGGCAAGTTTGCTGATGACACAAAGGTTGGAGGTGTTGTGGATAGTGTAGAGGGATGTCAGCAGTTGCAACGAGACATAGATAAGATGCAAGACTGGGCGGAGAAGTGGCAGATGGACTTCAACCCAGATAAGTGTGAGGTGGTTCATTTTGGCAGGTCGAATAGGATGGAAGAATATAATATTAAGGGTAAGACGCATGGCAGTGTGGAAGATCAGAGGGATCTTGGGGTCCGGGTTCATAGGACGCTCAAAGCGGCATCGCAGGTAGAGGCTGTGGTTAAGGCGGCGTATGGAATACTGGCCTTCATCAATAGAGGAATTGAGTTTAGAAATCGGGAGATAATGCTGCAGCTGTATAGGACCCTTGTCAGACCCCACCTGGAGTACTGTGCCCAGTTCTGGAAGCCTCATTACAGAAAGGATGTGGAAGCCATAGAACGGGTGCAGAGGAGATTTACAAGGATGTTGCCTGGATTAAGTGGTATGCCTTATGAGGATAGGTTGAGAGAGCTAGGTCTATTCTCCTTGGAGAGGCGAAGGATGAGAGGTGACCTGATAGAGGTGTATAAGATGTTGAGAGGTATTGATAGAGTGGATTCTCAGAGGCTTTTACCCAGGGCTGAAATGGTTGTCACGAGAGGCCACAGGTTTAGGGTGCTGGGGAGTAGGTATAGAGGAGATGTTAGGGGTAAGTTTTTCACTCAGAGGGTGGTGGGTGTGTGGAATTGGCTGCCGGTAGTGGTGGTGGAAGCGGATTCGATTGAGTCTTTTAAGAGACTTTTGGATAGGTTCTTGGAGGTTAGTAGGATAGAGGGTTATAGATGAGCCTAGAAGGTAAGGAAATTGTTCGGCGCAACTTGTGGGCCAAAGGGCCTGTTTGTGCTGTAGCTTTTCTATGTTCTATGTTCTAATGTGTTAGTCGTAGTCACTAAGCATTTTATAACAGGAAAGTTGTTAATATTTTAAAATGAGATTTGCCTGAAATCCTCTCAAGGTGACAGGATGCATCTTTCTACACTCCTCCTCTGCAGACATAAAGGGCCCTATTTTACCATTTTGATTCAAAGTGCTGGGCGGACTTGAAACTGGGAATGTTTCAGATCCGACTTTTAGCCCCATTCTCAAGCACCCCCATACGCACTCTGCCTGCAAATAAATATCAGCAATTCCGAATCGTGCTAAAGAAGCCTGTGGGCGGGGCTTAACGCGCCCGAAATCCTGCAGCTCTGATCGGCACCTCTAACTGTGCATGTGCAGAAAAAAATGATAGAATAACGCTCCCCTGCCACATTCCTCCCGGGCCGGATAATGCCAGTCCCTGGCCCCCACAGACATTGCCCCACCCCCCACAACATTACTGACCCCCTTATCCCCCCCACCTCCCCACCACCCAGACCGATCGTGGGCCCCTCCCCCTTCAACCCAGCAATCTCAGGCAGAGTGGCCGCGGACCCCCTCTTCCCCCCCACTGATATCAGGCAGAGTGGCAGCGGACCCCCCTTCCCCCCACTGATCTCAGGCAGAGAGATCCACCCTCCACTCTACAGATAGCAGGCAAAGTGATCTCCCTCACCCCCACCCCGGACCCTCCCGCACAAGGCCCCCATCTCCTCCGGACTCCAAGGGCTGTGTGACACCTCCCTCTCTCTCCCCTGTCCCCAATCACTGAGGCACTCATCCACCACCCACCCACCTCCCCATCAGCACACCTGCAAGTGCTCACTTGCCTTCCCCTCAATGCTCACAAGCAAACTGCATGGAACTTGCTGGAAAGCTCTGCCAAACTGCCTGCAGCTGATTTGCCCGAACAAGGGGCAGCTCCATTAAAAGCTCAAGAATGGACAGGCAGGCAGGCATTCCTGCACAAAATGTGCGCACGACCAGCCCCCCGATTCTCTGAGAGCAACCTGGGGAGGCTGCTGGATGCAGCAGAGGTGGACGCAGACCCAGGGGATGGAAATGCGGCCTGGGAGGCAATCGCCGCCTCGGTCGGTGCCAGGGCACTGGCCCCCTGAAGTGGGAAACAGTGCCGGAAAAAAGTCAATGACCTCATCCGTGCAGCAAGGGTGAGTGCTGAACCCTATCTTGTATCTTCCTCCAAATCTCCCCCAGATCCTCCCATCCCCAGCACACTGCATGCTTCCAGCTCCTGACCCCCAAGCACCTCCTTCCTACCCCCCCCAAGAGCTCCACTGCGCTTGCTCTCTAAGGGCCACCACCTGATACTCTGCAGGAGTCATGCCACCATTTATTTCATGGCTCCTTCTGTCTCCACAGGAGAAGACCAACCATAACACCCGTGAGAGGGCAAAGACAGGGGGTGGTGAGCCAGACCTCCAGGTCCTCACCCCCTTTGAGGAGCGGGTGCTGGAGCTCTCAAAAGAAGGGGAGATGCGGGTTGTCAGCGACAGCATGGTCAGGCTGCCATTAAGACGTGAGCACCTGTCATTCCTCCACTCACTTTGAGGCAACTTCTCGGTGGCACGAGTTTCGGGGTGCAAGGGGCAAGGTTTAAAGGAGATGTACACAGCATGTTTATTTGCACAGAGAGGATAGTAGGTGCATGGAATTCACTGCCAGGGGAGGTCATGGAGGCAGATATGATAGTGACCTTTAAGGGGCATCTCTACAGCTATGTGAATGGAATGGGAATAGAGGCATCGGATCCCCAGAAGGGTAGAGGGTTACAAATCAGATGGGCAGCCTGGTCACTACAGGGTTGGCGGGCCAAAGGGTCTGTTCCTGTGATATAATTTTTTTGGTGCTTCTATGTTCAATGGAGAAACGTGAATCATGTGTCTGGCATCCTGGATTCCTCTCCCTCCCTTGCACTTAACCTTGTGTCCTGTGTTTCAGGGACAGATCCGGACGCCCCAGGGCCTTCTGGGTTCCAGGCCTGTACTGCAGCTCCTGTCCATCCTGGTCCAGACAGCTTGGATGAGTCCTCGGAGGATATGGGTGAAGATCCGAGGCTGGCACCGTTTTGGCATCAGCTTCCACCTCACAACTCACCGTCCCAGATACTGACACGTCAATGGGTCCAGTTAGTGGTGAGGTTTCTGGGTCATTCTCTGGAGAGCACGACACATCTGATAATGTACATCGGGTGGAGGAGGGAACGTCCGAGGCCTCTGGCATGTGGGGGCCTGCCAGAGATGAGGACTCAGTTGGCACCAGGCTACATGCTGGGCTCTGAGATCACTTCTCCCTCAGCTGCTCGAGATGCAGCAACAGAGCCAGCGAATGCAGGAGGGGCTGACGGCCACACTGGACTGACTGCGAGGCTGGTGGGTGGAGTCCCAAAGCTTTCAGGTGGAACAGCTATTGCCTGTCTTGCATGCTTCCTAGGCCAATACTGCAAGGGTGGTGTCTGCAGTGGAAAGCCTGGGGCAGGGGATCCTCACCATGGGTGGCAGGCTCCAAGCAATGGCCCAGTCACAGCAGGCCACAGCGGAGGGACTGAACAGGCTTCTCGAGATTCTGCGGCCCATGGGTGAAAGGCTCGAGAGCTTGCAGGAGACCCAGCGGGACAGCGCTGAGACACAGTGGGCTACGACACAGCCATTGAGAACATGGCCCAGTTGCAGAGAGTCATGGCTGTGGGGTTGCAGAGCATAGCCTAGTCTCAGAGGGCCACGGCTGAGGGCTTACAGAGCATGGCCCAGTCTCAGAGGGAACTTGCTGTGGCCATTGAGAAGTGGCTCCCGGCTCAAGTGGCCATCGCAGAGGACTTGACCACCAAAGGTAGGACGCAGGTGGTCCTCCAAGACTGGTGGTGCCAGGTGTCACCAGAGCTTCTGGAGCTCACTGCAGAAGCATCGCTGTCCCTGGAGTGACCCAGGGGCCCCAAGGGAGGGGGAAGGGCTCGACCCCATGCTGGGGCCTTCCACCCAGGAGACTGTGGCTATGGCTACACCTTCTGACTCCCCCCTTTCCTAACACCGGGGCATCTCAGGGGCAGCGGGATGAAGAGGGTGTCTTGGAAACATCCCAAACACCTGGAAGCAGGCCAAGGCCCTCAAGGTCCAGGGCCTCCAGAGAACACCTGCCACGCGCATCACAGGCCACGGGGCGAGGTAGGCAGCTGGCCCCCTCCATCTTCAATGTACATTCTGGGGAGTCACTGAGACGTGGTGGTAGGCCACATAAGGTTAGGAAGTTATAGTTGCACTGAGATAGCACAGATGAAGGGCTGCATTAGTTAGAAAGATATTTAAGGACTTTAACATTTTCTGTTCACAAGTTTTTATGTTAGAACATCTTATTTAAACACCTTTATTGCAATTAAATGTTTTTTCACCACCTACCTGTGTCTAATTTGTCCCGATTATGACTCCTCTTCCATTGATGATCGCCGGAGGGATGCTTCATGTTGATGTCAGTTGGGGAAGCCCCTCAATGCTGTGTCACTGAGAAAAGGAGACCATTGGTTCCCCAGACCCCATGAGCAATTCCCTCCCCTCCCCCACACCACCCACCCCAGGGCCCTGTTTGTGGGTTTCAGATCCCTTACCCACTACACAGACATGGTGCCAGCGTACATGCAGAGCTCAGGTAGGAATCAGACTAGTTTGCACCAGGGCATCATCATCATGGTGCTTAATGAGTCACCATCACCCTCCTGCCTGTCAAAAACACTCACTGACACAGAGTACCCAGGCCCACCACTCTGGTGTGACAATGTTGCAGGATATAGAATGAATTTTGACGGGGGGAGATGGAACCCACAGACAGAAGCCCCTAGCAACTGAACCGCCTGGTGATCAGGACCTCCCTTGCTGCCCTCGCATGCCTCATTTGAGCTGCCAGTCCTCGAGCGCATGGTTGGTGTTCCTTGGCATGCTCTTCCTCCTCTTCCTCCTCCTCCTCTTCCTCCTCCTCCTGCTGGTCATCCTCCCCAGCGAGGCCGGCAGGTCAGCCTCCACGTTCTCCTCCTCCTCCAATACGTCACTTCTCTGCAGAGCCAGATTGTGCAAGGCACAGCACACCACCACAATGCGGGAACAGATCAGAGGGCTGTATTGGAGAGCCCCACCAGGGCAGTCCAGGCACCTGGATCGCATTTTGAGGAGCCCAAGGCACCTCCCCATTATCGTGCGGGTGGCTACATGAGCCGCATTATAGCGGGTCTCCGCCTCAGACACAGGCGTCATCAGCCATGTCCGAAGTGGGTAACCCATATCACCCACAAGCCACCCCCGCAACCTGGGCTCCTCCTCAAATGCCTCCGAGATGTCTGAGCTCCTGACAATGAAGCTGTCTTGCGCAGACATCCATAATGTTCATATTATGGTCACACACTCGTTGAACATTCAGGGAATGGAACCCCTTTCTGTTGATGAATCTTCACGGATTCTGTAGGGGGGCCTTGAGGGTGACGTGGGTGCAGTCAATGGCCCCCTGTATGTTAGGCATCCCCACATTAGCTGCAAACTCTGAAGCTTCCTGATGGGCCTGGTTCAGGTTAAATTTGATGTACTGCCCAGCCCGGGCATACTGGGCTTCTGTGAGCTGCTTGACACAGGTGTGTACAGCTGACTGGGAGATGCCACATATATCTCCGCTAGGGGTCTGGAAGGAGCCAGTCGCATAAAGTTTCAGAGCGGCCGTCAATTTGAGAGTGAGTGCCCCCCACCCACCCCGCCCCCACCACCGCACCCCCCCCCCCCCCCCACCACCCACCCCCCCCCCCCCCCCCCCCCTGCCCCCACCCGCCTCTTGGTGCCAGGTCCTGCAACAGGTTGTACAGGTGTTGCACTGTCTCCTTTCGGAGGCAGAGATGGCGGCGGTTCATGGTGTCCGACATCTGTTCAAATGACACTCGTGCACGGAACTGCCAGGATCTCTGCTCCTTCTTCTCCTGCACCTCGCTGCCACCCCCACCGCACTGCCCCCCCCCCCCTGCCCCCCCCCCCCCGGATGAATGGCGGCCATCTCCTGCCTCTGGTGGTCGTCTCCCTCTAATCCTGCGAATGGTAAGTCCTGGGCCTCCTCTGCCCGCAATTCTCCCTCCTGCTCCTCCTCCTCAGCTCCAGCAGCAACCAAAAGAACAGCAAGATCGATTGGTTGCATTGCAAAAGCCATCTTGTCACTCTGAAGGGGGGGAGTGGAGATGGAGAGGAACACATGTAGAGGTTAAGGAACACTGCTTGCCCCTAGCACATCAACAGTCACTGTCCATGACCCCCAATTCCCCCAGCCACATGCTCCCCACAATCACAGCTCCCCCAATTCCCCTAGCCACATGCTCCGCACAATCACAGCCCCCCCCAATTCCCCCAGTCACATGCTCCCCACAATCACAGTTCTTTGAAAAGTTGAGAGGCTGCAGCATTGCAATTTGCAAGGGCTTTGTGCACATCCTTCAGCTGGAAGTGAGCTGAGTGCGCTAGGACCCAGCAGCACCTCAAGACCCAAGGTCAATGCTGAGACCCGGGTCCGTGCTGCAAGTCAGACATTGGAGACTCTGCAGAGCAACAGCACCCCCCATCCTCGCCCCCTGCCCCCCCCCCCCCCACTCCCCTCTCTGCTACCGACCTGAGAAAGAAAATGGCCACAACGAAAGGACACCCGTAAGCAGCAGAGAGTTGTCGGACACTACGCACTTACCTCCTCACTAACCCTCATTGATGGAGCACCCGAATAGGACTCTTATGGAGCAGGTCTGTTCCATGCTGATTCCGGATTGGCGAACGCGGTGATAAAGTGGGAAGTGCTGGTAAAGTTGGGCGTGCAGCCCATTAATTCAATTTAAATGCATTCAAATGCATATAAATGGCCGTTGTGCCCATTTTGGGCTTGGTCCTGATCGTGTCCATTTTCAGACCTTGGTAAAGGGGGGACCGGCACGGAGGCGGGCACGGATCGCACTATTTGCCTCATGCCCGACTTTACCAAGCTTTCGCGCCCAAAAACGGGTGCAACGCAATGGTAAAATCAGGCCCAAAGATTCCATTCTGGGAAAATCTTCAAGCTCCACATGTTCAGAGTGTGCAGAGGTGGTTGTAAATTCTATTGAATGCTTCTGAGGTAGAAGTGGCTATTGAGTCAGACTGAGGACCTGAAGTAAACCTATAAAGAAGATATTTAAAAGAGACAAACAACAATTCAAGAGGTAAGTTCACTCATTTTGTAGTGAAATATTCTTTTAAAAATGTTGTTTAAAGTTATCGTGCATGAAATTGGTTTTGGTGTTAATGCGGATAGCAAAATAGCAACGCATCTTACACCGCAGACAAAACCTCTTTTCCATTGACTTCAAGATAAAATAAAACAAAGTGAAGTGTACCGTGGGCAGCCGCCTCACTATTGCCATGTTGTGCCAGCACACAAGGGGCGCGATCTTACCAGCCATTCACGCCACACTCCCGCTGCAGCGAAGAAATTGGCAAAAAAGCCAAATCTCTGTTCATTGCAGCAGGATGAGAAAATCCGGATGGAAAATACCGGCTCGGACCTCCATTGAGTGAATGAGGAATTGCAGCATGAAAAATAAACGGAAGGTAAAATTGTTTTGTAATTCCTTCAGAGTGATTCAATTCAATCATCAACAGATTGTGACATTCAGGGTGGGATTTTTCAGCCGCGCTCGCCCCGAAACTGGAAAATCCCACCCAAGGCCAACGGACCTTTCCATGGTCCGCCCTTCACCCACTCCGACTCCCGTGACATGTGAGACAGTAAAATTCACTCCTCAAAGTTGGCATAGCAACATTGAGTGTGAAATGTTGACATACCAATTTACAATAGAAGAAGTCAACAGCAGAATGTGACTGAAATTCAAGATAACAGGAAGTAAGATATGCAGACAGGAAGTGATTTTTCTGTGCCGGTTTTTAAATAAGATATAAATACTCACCATATCCCAATGACATTTCTACAATCGCTTTGCATGTGCCTAATTTTAAATAAACAATGGCAAATTTATTGCCTGCTCTACAACCCTTCATCCTATTTCCCAACAACAACCTGCAATTATATAGTCTCCATCATTTAGTCATTCCGACATTACTATTTCCTTTCCATACAAAAGGAGTCCTCTTCTTAAGTTCCACATTGGAGCCAAGACACTATTATGCTCATCCCCAAGTCCCTTCTCATTTCAAATGCTGAGATTTACCTTGTGATGATTTTGAGGGAAACTCTATCATTGAAATAATATTCACTGCCCAATGCATCAGGGTAGAGTGATCAAAATCTCTATTTTTCTTTGCCACACCAATTCCAGCCTCGGGTCACTGTCTGAGTGACCGGGGAGTTTGCATGTTCTCCCTGTGTCTGCGTGGGTTTCCTCCGGGTGCTCCAGTTTCCTCCCACACGCCAAAGATATGCAGGTTAGGTGGATTGGCCATGCAAAATTGCCCCTTCGTGGCCAAAGATGTGTAGGTTAGAGGGATTAATGAGGTAAATATGTGGGGTTATGAGGATAGGGCTTTGGTAGGATGCTCTGTCGAAGATCCGGTGCAGACTCAATGGGCCGAATGATTTCCTTCTGCACTGTCGATTCTCTGAAAATCTATTCTATGAAATCAATTTTCCAATTGGTTGACATCAGTGCCTAGATTCAATTGGAAACACAACAACAGCTAATTTTAAAAAATCTCTTTCAACAAATACATGTAGCAAGTGAAACAAAATTAATGACTTTGTAGATAGAAAGCTTAAAGTTCGTTTGCAAGAAAAATGTTCCGTGTAAACATTATCGTAAAACACTGTGCTTTGTGTGAAGGTTTAAAGACAAAGTTAAGCAGGGGAGCCTCAATTCTAGATGGTGTTTGCCTACAGAGTAACGGCCATTACAAATCTATTGATAGTAAATGAAACATATTGGGTGAGAATTTCTATTTTTTTGTCTAAGTGCTGGCTCAGGAGAGGAAAGCAGTGTGCAGCACACCAACCACATAGCCGACTTTTCCTGCCATATATCTCAGCACACAGACAAAATGCTGCTGGTGTGTCCCACTCAATCATGCTGGTGGGACAGGCTCAGCAGCAACATCAGCCTCCACAGACACAGGAAACCCCACCTCCCCCCACTCCTCAGAGGAAGGCCTAGGGAGCAATGCTGGAGTGCAGAGGGAAATGCCATGGTGCCAGAGCAGTGCCAGGGTGCTAGGGGGAAATACCATGGTGCCAGGGGAGTGCCAGAGTGCCAGCAAACAGTGCAAGGAGCAGAGCCAGGGTTCCAGGATGCATAACCAGGGAGTAATGCCAGGTGGCAGTGCCGGGGGCAATACCTTGGTACCAGGCTAGTGTCAGCAGACAGTCTCTGGGCCTGGATATCACAGCGCTGGGAGCTGTGGTGGTCGCGGCAGTGGTCAAGGGCTTGGTACGTTTGCCATTGAAAATCCCATAAAGATGGACAATGTATCTGGTAGTAGGCTTGAGGCCTACGATGAGGTGGGATCGTCGTCCGCCGGTGACTGTGATGTTGGGGGGCAATGTCAGGTGCCAGCAGATAGTGCCAGGACAGTACCAGGGCGTGCCAGGGTACTGCCTCATTACTGTCTCTGCACGTTTCTCTCCCCTGGGGGCTGTACTTGCATGTGTGTTCCCGACAGATTTCTTTCACCTGGTTCACGTTGCTCCAGACCTAGAATCATAGAATCCCTACAGTACAGAAGGAGGCCAATTGGCCCATTGAGTCTGCACCAACCACAATCCCACCCAGGCCCTATTCCCGTAACCCCACGTATTTACCCTGCTAAACCCCTGACACTAGGGTCAATTTGGCCTGGCCAATCAACCTAACCCACAATCTTTGGATTTGTAAACCTTGTCAACGTGACACCATGTCAGTAAGGGGGAAACTCCCAGTGTGAAGGACGATAGAGCGAGGAAACTGCAAATGAGATTGAAATGTATTTAAATGAGGTTCCTAATCTTTCTAGGTGGCAACCTCAGTATGTCTGTGACAGGGATTGGAGACAATCACATCATAAGATCTCGCCAGCGAGGTTCTCATTTCGGCCTCTCGCCAGATTCTGCGCCCATGTATCAACATGCTCACAGCAAGGTTCCACGAACCAGATAATTACCAGATCATCTGCTTTAATAATGATGGTCGAGGAGTAAGTATTGCCCTGGATACAGGAGAGAAATCGGGTGCTCTCCTAAACCCACCTGAGAGCAGGCGGCGCCTCACTTTAACATCCCATTCAAAAAAATAGCATGTTTGACACAGTAGCACATCCACAGCACTGCACTAGATTCTGTGCTCAAATCTCTGGGGTGGCATTTAAACTCACAACCTTCTGTTTCAGAGCCAAGACTGCTACATTACATCGTAGCCCAGGGGAGGGTGGAAACCAGGATAGATAGAAAAAATGCACAGTGTAAATATAAGCCCTTCTTTAAACCTAGTCAGATACAAACTTAGATGAAAATAAACTACGTAAAATTTTGTCAATATTGCCTCCATAGCAACATATAAACCAACCATCTGATATTAGCCATGCTTGTCGAGAGGGGATGTTGAGTGGAGGAAAGTACAACTTAGTTTCTGGGGAAAAATTCCATTGTAGTTGATTGAGTTTGGATTCAAAAACATTTGCTACCATTTTTTACTGGCAATTCACCTTAAGTGCTCTTCAAATCAAGAGCGAATTTAATCAAACACTAAAGATAGTCAAGTTTGGCTACTATTGTAGAATTAATCCTGATTTGACACTAAATTATTGTATTGATTTTCAAAATGATCTGAAGCTTTTACAAAGTGTTTCATGTTGCTGAAAGTTAGTAATACATTCCCAAAACATTCTTGCTGTCACTTTTATTGCAAGGGTTATTTATTTTCAACTCGAATGATTCATTTGGTCCACGTTCTATTTATAGACTGCCATAGCAACTGACACACATGAACGATGAGTGTTCTCCATGAACAAAACACAAATAGCTATCTGTGGAAATAAGGCAATGCATATACTTAGAACACATTTGGGAGCGTAATCAAATCGCTGGGTCATTTGTGAAAGCCACAGAGATGTGAAGTGCTTCAAGCAAAATAAATGAAACCCCAATAGGCATATTATGTTCCAGAAAAGTTGCGAACAAAAACGTTTGTTTTTGAATTGGTAAGAGACATGTGTTTCATTTAGTAGTATCGTGTCAGGTTTCCATAAAATTTGAATGTTTCTTTATTCAGTGGAATTGTTTTAGAGATGCAGAGATCCGAACCTTCCCGGCGATGAGCATTCAGGTGTCAGATTTAGCTTTGTTCCTGACAGGGCGGCAAGTGGTTAGCACTGCTGCCTCACAGTGCCAGGGACCCGGGTTCAATTCCCAGCTCAGGTCACTGATTGTGCGGAGTCTGTATGTTCTCTCCACGTCTGGGTGGGTTTCCTCCAGGTGCTCCGGTTTCCTCCCACAGTCCGAAAGACGTGCTGGTTAAGTGCATTGACCATGCTAAATTGCCTCTTAGTGTCCAAAGTTGTGTAGGTTAGGGGGATTAGTGGGGTAAATACCTGGGGAAGGCAGTTGGTCCAGGTGAGGATGCTCTGCCAGAGGATCGGTGCAGACGCGATGGGCCGAACGGCCTCCTTCCGCACTGAAGGGATTCTATAATTATGGGCATATGCAAATATTAAAGATCTACTTGGCACAGTGATTAGCTCTGCTCCCTGACAGCGCCAGGGCCCCGGGTTCAATTCCAGCCTCAGGTCACCCTCTGTGCGGAGTCTGCACGTTTTCCCCGTGTCTGCCTGGGTTTCCTCCCACAGTCCACAAATGTGCAGGTTGGGTGGATTGGCCAGGGTAAATTGCCTCTTAGTGTCAGGGGGATTAGCATGGGGCTACAGAGATAGGGCCTGGGTGGGATTGTTGTCGATGCAGGCTTGATGGGCTGAATGGCCTCCTACTGAACTGTAGGGATTCTATGTATCTTTGGTTCATACCTTGGATCGACTTTAACCTATACACTGTCAGATGGAAAACAGGCAGATCATCTATCCACAGTACAGAATGATAAGGTAAATCAGGTGAGGTATGAGTGGCTGATACAGTATTGCCTGTTTTCCCAGTGAAAGCTTTACTCCAGACTAGTTTTGACCATGGTATAAAGTGTCACCTCATTTGTATTCGCCACATTGGTGAGCTCTCTTTATTTGCTTTCAGTACCATGTAATTAGAGAAAATTGTCAACTGTGCAGCATTATCATGCTATACACAATCAAAAAGTAATTAGCATTTACTTTAGGCAACAGCAGCTGTCAGACTTGCAATACCTTAAACTCCAACCTGGTTCTGCACCTTAATGGACCATATATCATCTCGTTCTGCTTTAGAGAAAATGTATCTCTTCGCTTTAATTGATTTGAGTATAGGAGATGTGGATAAGAAACTCATTTTAATTTCTGGCAGTAAGCAAGAATTTCCCACCTGCTGGTCAAAAGGCCACTATTTATCTGTAGTGGTTCAAATGCGTTGCTAGAAGTGTCCATGAATCACAATTTAAGCATTCAGCCAAACCCATCCAAACCAAGCTTTGTGTCAAATGTCCATTTGACTCCATGCATCGTCATTAGCAAGTGTCAATTAATTCTGTCAGACATATTTTACGACCTTTGCAACTGAGATTGAAACATAATTTATTCGTAGGCAGCATGGGTGGTTGTGGTGAGTTGTGGTGACTGTCCCTTTAAGGGCAACACAACTGAAGAGAGTCACCTGGTTAGGGGGACCAATTGGGACTAAGAGTGGGTAATAACCCCAGGAAGTGGAGTGCTTTCTTGCGCAGAAAACATGTAGGGACTGGGGCAGCTGTGTGGGCTGCTGTAGAGCAGCCATGTGGGCTGCTGGCCTCTGTACAGTTTTTCTTATTAATAAATAATTATTGTGTTTCTAATGAGGTCTGTGAGCGTGCATCATTACATCTGGCGACGAGGATGGGATTATGATCATAGAATCCCCATAGAATCCCTACAGTGCAGTAAGAGGCCATCTGGCCCATCGAGCCTGCACCAAACACAATCCCACCCAACCCCTATCCCCATAGTCCCATATATTTATGCTGCTAGTCCCCCTGACATTAAAGGGCAATTTACCATGGCCAATCAACCTAACCCGCACATCTTTGGACTGTGGGAGGAAACTGGAGCACCCAAAGGAAACCCACGCAGATACGAGGAGAATGTGACCCAAGCCGGGAATCAAACCAAGGTCCCAGGCGCTGTGAGGCAGCAGTGCTAACCACTGTGCCACCTTCGTGATGACACTGCCTCTGGCCCAACACCTGTGGGTCTCCTGTTTTACTTGAAATCTGAAGAACAAAGTACTGCACAGAATACCTGTCTTTGTTCAAATAGATCCATTTGAGATGCTGATATTTTGCCAGACCCTAAGCAATGTAGAGTCAGAAAAGGTGGACAGTTCCAAGCTGCATGGGCAACAGAACGAACACGGCAAGACCCCTGGATTAGAATCCACAGGAAGGGACGGCCAATCCACCTAAACCTGCATTTCTTCACTCTCTCTTCAATAAACAACAATTTTCATCATCAAGGGAAGGCGATGACCTAGTGGGATTATCCCTAGACTATTAATCCAGAAACTCAGCTAATGTTCTGGGGACCTGGGTTCAAATCCCACCACGGCAGATGGTGGAATTTGAATTCAATTAAAATATCAAGAATTACAAATTTACTGATGACCATGAAACCATTGCCGATTGTCAGAAAAACCCATCTGGTTCATTAATGTCCTTTAGGAAAGGAAATCTGCTGTCCTTACCAGGTCTGGCCTACATGTGACTCCAGAGCCACAGCAATGTGGTTGACTCTTAAATGCCCTCAGGGATGGGCAATAAATGCTGTCCCAGCGACACCCACATCCCATGAATGAATAAATCACTTCTACAAATAATAGCTGAAGTTGTAAGTATAATACAAAATGATAAAGGATAAGATATCCATCTGAACTTATATATTGTCATTCTCTATTATACTAACTAGAATGCATGATAATCCAGTTACTTCATAGAATCCCCACAGTGCAGAAGAGGCCATTTGAGCCATCAAGTCTGCACCGACTCTCTGACAGTATCCTACCAGGCTTCTCTCCTGCCTTATCCCTGTAACCCTACACACATTTCCCATGGCTAATCCACCTAATTTACACATCTTGGGACACTAAGGGGCAATTTAGCATGGCCATTCCACCTAATCTGTGCATCTTTGCACTGTGGGAGGAAACTGGAGCACCTGAAGGTAACCCACGCAGACAAGGGGAGAATGTGCAAACTCCACACTAAGTCACCCAAGGCCGGAATTGAACCCAGGTTCCTGAAGCTGTGAGGCAGCAGCGCTAACCACTGTGCCACCTTGTCACTGCACATACTTGATTCATACATAAAACATACATTAACTTAATGTATTCCATATTGCAGCAGGTGCTACAGAGAATGAGCATCTCAAAATATTGAATGTTCAGTTGTATGACTGATGTATTGATTTATTGGTAGAAGAATTCCCTGGTACACTTGAACATATATTTAGTACCTAAGGGCAGCTTAGAAATAGGGGATGAAATGATACAACATGTAGTAAAGGGAACCCACTGACCCTCCCTGCTGTTCAGTTCACTGCTTCTGTTTGTTTGTGTCAAACATTAACTGCTGACCACAGATGAACACAGGGAGATGATGGGAGCTGAATACGTAGCAACAGAAAGTAATGTTGTGTATTAACTGCAAATCAATCAGCAACAAGTTCTATCACGGTCCCTTGGAGACTTGACACAACATTAGATTGGGATTGTGCCAAAAGCCCAGTGGAGCCAGAGTGTTTAGAATATAATAGGATAACATTCATGCCATCTAAGTATTTTGACAAAAGTATGAGAGGTTTTCAAAAAAGATTAGCGCTGCTGCCTCACAGCGTCAGGGACCCGGGTTCCATTCCAGCCTTGGGTGGCTGTCCGCGTGGAATTTGCACGTTCTCTCCATGTCTGCGTGGGTGTCCTCCGGGTGCTCTGGTTTCCTCCCACGCTCCAAAGGTGGATTGGCCATGCTAAATTGTCTCTGAGTATCCAAAGATGTATAGGCTAGATGGATTAGCTATGGTAAATGTACCTGGGTAAGATGCACTTCGGAGGATCGGTGCAGACTGGATGGGCTGAATGGCCTCCTTCTGCCCTGTATGGATTCTATGATTCTATACTCCATTTTGGTCTGGAATTTTGCTCCTCGGTTGGGTAGTAGGAGTTCGCTGCACCATCTTGAGAAAAGGTCCCTGAATGGCAGGATTTTCTCTCCAGTGGGGATGGTTTTGGGGTGCAGGCCTTTCTCAACCTTCTTCATCTTCATTTACATTTCCTTCATCCAATTACAACCACCCCACCCTCATGGTATAAATCACTTCTGATTTTCTTTGCTCTTAGCTCTGATGAAGGGTCATCCAGACTTGAAATGCTGGCTTTATTCTCTCTCCATAGATGCTGTCAGACCTGCTGAGATTTTCCAGCATTTTCTGTTCTTGTGCAGGATGGAGTTGGGCTTGCCACCCTCAGAAGCAAGTGGAGATGCGGAGATGGACATTGCGTGCGGAACATATTTCTGGTGAACTATAAAAGGGCCAATCTGTAATGTTGCAGGCTTTAATGTAGCTTTTTGATTGATCACAACTTTACCCTCCAAGTAACCAGAACAAGTCATGGAGTTCTCTGAAACAACTGTTTTAATCAGTTATAGCTCAGACCTGGAAAGTCACAACTCACAGTCTATAATAAGCCAGAGTGCAGTATTCAGAAATACACAAGCAATTATAGTTTCAAATTCGATTACAAGTAATTAGCATGTACCAATAATAGTCTGGGAGGTATCTGTATCCACTCACATTCATTAATTAAAGTTACATCCTCTATAAAGTACAGTTTTTAAATCAAACACAACCACCTTACACTTGCTTAATTCTAATATCAAATCAGCGTGAGGTTTTTAATTGCAATATCTGTGTATTATTTTTAACTATCTTTAAACCTCCCAGCTGTGTCTCAGTGTTAGAACACAAATCAACCTCTCCTTTCTAATCGCCTGGTTTAATGATCTCTCCCAGCTTAACACATGAACAACCCCACACTCTAATATCTTTCTCCCTTTCTTATCTGTAGGTCAAGTGTCTGGAATTAGCTGCTTAAAAGTATATTTATTAGTGCCACTGAGGGAGAATTTAGCATGGCCAATGCACCTAACCATCACGTCTTTAGGACTGTGGGTGGAAACCAGAGCAACCGGAGAAAACCCACGCAGACACGGGGAGAACGTGTATTCTCCACACGGACAGTCGCCCAAGGCTGGAATTGAACCCGGGTCCCTGACACTGTGAGGCAGCAGCACTAATCTTTTTGAAAACCTCTCTTACTCTTGTCAAAATACTTAGATGGCATGAATGTTATCCTATTATATTCTAAACACTCTGACTCTACTGGGCTTTTGGCACAATCCCACTCTAATGTTGTGTCAAGACAGACATGGGGGGAACATACAGACTCCGCATAGACAATGATCCAAGCCAGGAATCGAACTCGGGTCCCTGGTGCTGTGAGGCTGTATTGCTAACCACTGTGCCAGCGTGCCACCCTACACCCTGATATGCATGTCTCTGCAGTTAAACACTGCAGGCTTTTGTGGTTTGTTTCTTTTAACCCTTTCACTGGACACAGTTCTTAATATGGTTAATCCATAATTATTATTATGGGTATTTTTTCCCCTCAGTAAGGAGTTCCTGCTGTAAGGCAGGACGTGGGTGAAAATGCTGCTGGTCCTAGGAGGAGACGTCAATGAGCACTCCACGTAATAACTGTCCAACTGTTCACTAATACTGTAAAAGATGTGTGATTGAGAATATCTCCCTCCACACTCCACTCATTCACGAGAGGAGGCTCGCAATTCTCAAAATTACCATCCTTAGAATTCAAGCGTTATAACAGAAATAAACAATGTACTTTCAGAAGAAACTAGATATTTGATTACACTGACAATCTTTCTTCTTTCTCCTCCAGTAGGGCAACAAATGCATATAGTTGAGTGTCATTCTTTCCCTCCTTGAAATGTTGCATTCACCACCACAGATTCTCTTCACAAGCACATCAGAAGACATCCTGAACCCTGGGGACAAATTTCAGTCAGCCATTCCTCTCCCTTCAGTAAAAAACATCATTTGCAACATCAAAATGATCAAGGATCATTCACACAATCTATCCAGGGGAGTGAGTTGATCAAATCACCTGCATCATCACCCACATCAGTGCATCTACACAGGAGAGAGGCTGTATTACTGAATGGGGAAAGAGCTTCACAGTGTTGGGGAACATCCTTAGCCATCAGTGCATCCATACAGGAGAGAGGCTGTATTACTGAATGGGGAAAGAGCTTCACAGTGTTGGGGAACATCCACAGCCATCAGTGCATCCACACAGGAGAGAGGTTGTATTACTGAATGGGGAAAGAGCTTCACAGTGTTGGGGAACATCCACAGCCATCAGTACATCCACACAGGAGAGTGAGTGTATTACTGAATGGGCCGCCCTCTGTTTTTCCTTCCTGAATCGTGGTTTTCCTTCTGGCAGGCTTGCCTAGCCTCCACCCTCCCAGCCAAATTTGGGAATATCATGTCCAGTCATGTTCTTAACCAACGCCACATCTAGCGTGATCCCTGTGCTCACGTTTGGGGTGGTATGTGATAATAGAAAACTGGCTATGCATAAATGAAGGAACCTGTTCACTTGATTTTTCATTAATGACTTAAATGTTTGTACCACCCGCTCTGTCAGCCCATTTGATGCCGAGTGGTAAGGCGCTGACCTCACATGGCGAGTGCCTTTGGACTTGAGAAATTTTTGGAATTCTTCTGCTGTGAGTGATGTACCATTGCCTGATGTCACCTCTTCTGGAATTATATGGATGGCAAATATCTTCCTTAAATTGTTAATAATGGCTGTGGCTGTTGTGAACTTCACCAACAACACATCTAATCATTGGAGTGTGCCTCTACTAGTATCTGAAATATATGACCCATAAATGGCCCAGATAAATCTATGTGTAGCCTCGCCCATGGTTGGCCTGGCCACTCCCATGGATGCAAATTGACCAGTGGCAGTAAAGCCTGTTGAGCTTTGCAACTGGAGCATTGACTAACCATCTTTCTATTTCCTTGTCAATGCCCGGCCACCACACATAACTCCTAGCTAGGACATTCATTCAACTTCAACCTGGATGAGAGCCTGGCAATTTTTATAACAGGATTTATCTCCACTGGGGTGGAACTATAACTCTTTCTCCAACACCCCTCCAACCCCACAGTCTTCACGGATTACTTCCGATCTTCTACTTTGGGAGAGGTTTGAGAACTCTGACTTCTCATACTGCCATCCTTGCATGACCATCTTTTTTACTTTCGCCAAAACCAGGGCTCATTCTGTCCACAACTTTATGGGCAGGATTTTACTGTCCAAATTTTATTTAAAATATTTCCATTGAAATGTTAGATCAGCGTACCAAGTAAAATGGTGTTTGCCATTATTTGAATGTTATTAAAAACAAGAAGATTAGAATCTGATTCATTGTCACTGAGCTGTTGATTTAACGCTGCTAGATTTCAGCAAAGAACCAGAAGAATGGACATTATCTTAAAAGTACAGTTAGACTTCAGGCAGGAAGCATTTCATAAAACAATCCATGCGAATGCCAGTGGGGAAATCAAGATCCGGAAATTGCCGTTCTCAGAAGCGAGAACGTGACTTCATAGCTTCCTCGCCTCTTGCTGGCGACATAACAGGTGTGAAACTGATTTACATGCATTTGCATGCTTTTTAATAGAGTTAAACACCCCCCTCACCCCAACATATCTTGACCCCTCGCCATATCTTCAAACCGCGCCAGCGTGACATCTTGGCACCATTTACAGAAGGTTCACACACACGTGAACATGTCATGGGGGTCTCCCTGGGGGCATAAAGCAGGGTATAGCCCCAGGGAGATGGAGGATATGGGCAGGCAGTGCCCTGGCAGTGCCCCTTGACACTGACACTTGGCACAGGTTGGCACCATGCCTGA
This sequence comes from Mustelus asterias, assembly GCF_964213995.1. Lineage (NCBI taxonomy): Eukaryota > Metazoa > Chordata > Chondrichthyes > Carcharhiniformes > Triakidae > Mustelus > Mustelus asterias. The sequence continues at coordinate 84,719,193 of NC_135814.1, forward strand.
CAGTGCGAACCTAACATTGCCAGCCTGGCAGTGCCAACCTATGTCAATGGGTGGATGCCAGTGGGAGCCTCATGAGGAGGAATTCATGCAGATGTAGCTGTGCACCAGGAGCAGAGAGACAGGCAGGGAATGCCCGCAATGGTTGTTTTGGAGGGGAGGGAGAAGGGGCCAGTGATTATGGCGGGGAAGAAGGGGCCAATGATTGTGGGGGTGGGGTGGTGAGAAGGGGTCAATGATCGCAGGGGGGCACGGTGTAGTGAATGCTTGCTCCAAATGGGGGTTGGCAGGGGAATCTCTGAGGCTTCTATGATCAGGTGGGGGGAGATTTATTACTGCTCTAATCTTTAAAGATGGCATCCTGATCTCTGCTGGTTTTCGCTGGAGTGTTTAGGCCACGCCACCTTGTGACAGCGTGAATCACAGTGCGTTGATTTTTGGCAGAGTGTCATAAGATCTGGAGAGAAAGACGCCAGTTTCCTTGCTAGAAACAATAGTTGGAATTGAAGTAACTTTATGACATGGAATAATAGTTGGTTGGAAGGTGGTGACATGGTGGTGGGATGTAGAGAATTGTCTCAGTTTGATAGGATGGACATGTTGTGTTCCCAGGAAATGATGGGGCCTCAGCTTTTCACTACATTCTTCACTGACTATGATGAAAGATTGACGTTTAACCAAGCTTGTTGATGGCACTAAGACAGGTAGCATAGTAAGTAATCTCAGTGGGACAGGAATATTATAAAGGACATTGAGAGACCAAGTGTGCAAAACTTCAACTGTTGGAATTCAATGTGGGGAATTGCAAAGTCATCCACTTTGGCCGAAGAAAAGTCGATCAAGAATATTTTCAAAATGGTGAGAATTTGCAAACTGATAACAGGTTAAAAATAATTTTAAATGCTAATAAATTGTGAGTTTTCAAAAGGGACGGGAGTACAAATTGTTGGAAGCTGTAATCCAATTGTGCAATGTTCAGATTAAGACCACATCTGGAGTATTGAATTCAGTTCTGGGCACCGCATTCCCAGGAGAGATATATTTGCCCTGGGAGGAGTGTAGGATAAATTCAGCGAATGGTCCTGGAGATTAGATGGTTTAATATACGAGCACATACAGGTAGGCGAAGATGATGGGTGGCACAGTGGTTAGCACTGCATTCTCAGGGACCCAGGTTCGATTCCCAGCTTGGGTCACTGTCTGTGTGGAGTTTGCACCTTCTCCCCGTGTCTGCTTGGGTTTCCTCCGGGTGCTCCGGTTTCCTGCCACAGTCCAAAGATGTGCGGGATAAGTTGATTGCCCATGCTAAATTGCCCCTTAGTGTGTCCCGGGATGTGTAGGTTAGAGGGATTAGCGGGGTAAATGTGTGGGGTTGTGGGGATAGGGCCTGGGGTGGGACTGTTGTCGGTGCAGGCTCGTTAGGCTGAATGGCCTCCTTCTGCACTGTAGGGATTCTATGCTTGTATTCAATAGGATATTGAAGCTTCAACAGTTGATCTAGTTCAGCTGTTTAAAACTTAATCACAATAATACATTAGATTAAATAGAGAGAAATTACTCCCCTCACTGAAAGAGCTCAGAACAATAGACATTTTTTAACTTCGAATGAAACTGTTCAGTTAGCACGTTATCACATAAAATGGAGTGGAAATTTGGAAACCACCCACAAAAGAAAAGGTTTTTTGAACAACTTTGAACATTTAGATAAATTTATGTTAGATTATTGTGGGATATGAAAGCAAGAGTTAGATTGTATTCAGATACAGATCAACCATGGTCTAATGGAATAGGGGAACATGTTCATGGAGCTGAATGGACCACTCTTGTTTCTATATTTCTATGTTTATCCAGGAATGTGAAAGATGGGGCATTATATTTCAGATAATGATCAACCATGATTTAAATGAATAGTGGAATATGATTGAGAAGTCCTATTCTTGCTGTAAATACATCAAACTATTGAACATCATGACAGGAGGTAAAGAACGAAGAAAAGGACAGCACTGGAACAGGCCCTTTGACCCACCAAGTCTGTGCCAAAGATTCCCATCGTGACCATTACCCATGTTCTGAACATTGCCCCCTGTTCTCTGCAATGCGATCACAGGGAAACCTGGTGTTATATTCGAGTGCAGTAAATCATTGAACCCTAAGTGAAGCCTAAGAGTTGGCCAAAGACAACTTCATCAAGGTATGGCCCCTTGAACTGAGGGATCAACTTGTGACATCAAGCCTCGCCCTCACAATGTGTATCACAGCGATATCAAACATCACAATAAATTTGTAAACTGGCTACATTGGAGGCAGAAGGCTGCACACAGTTTAAATGAAGGAAATGAAGCTGAGCTGACTGTTTGTAACTGGCTGCTCCGTCTAGGAGTGAATGTGGTAGCTGGTAGATCTCAATATGTTTATTCTGTGAAGGGGCCATGAACAGTGATAATGTTACCAACCCCAGGATTCAGTGGAAGGGTGCGGACATTATAAGTTTTGTATCAACATGGATATCCTGTATTGTACTTTGTGAAGGACATTACAATCTCAGTAATACTGCTCCATAGTTGGGTGGAGTGGTTATATTTATTATCACGAGTAAATCTTCCATGTTGTTGCTTATATGTAGTCAGGTCATAGAATCATAGAGGTTTACGGCATGGAAACAGGCCCTTCGACCCAACTTGTCCATGCCGCCCTTTTTAAACTCTGAAGCTAGTCCCAATTGCCCGCATTTGGCCCATATCCCTCCATACCCATTTTACCCATGTAACTGTCTAAAATGGGTGCCTTAAGCCTGATCTCTGTGGTTAATCTATTGCACTATCAGGTACATCCTCTCAGCCCCTGACTGACTGTCTCATTGCCAGTCTGTGAGATTAGTTCTCAAGCCCTGTTCATCTACTGATATTCAGCTACTTAACATCATTAGCAGCACAGTGGCACAGTGGTTAGCTCTGCTGTCTCACAGTACCAGGGACTCAGATTCAGTTCTGGGCTTGGGTTACTGTCTGTGTGGAGTCTCCATGTTCTCCCCGTGTCTGCACGGGTTTCCTCCGGGTGATCCGGTTTCCTCCCACAGTCCGAAAGATGCGCGAGTTAGGTGCGTTGGCCGTGCTAAATTGTCCCTTAGTCTCCCAAAATGTGTAGGTTAGGGGGATTAGTGGAGTAAATATGTGGGGCTATGGGGATAAGGCCTGGGTGGGATGCTCTGTCGGAGAGTCAGTGCAGACTCGATGGGTCAAATGGCCTCCTTCTGCACTGTAGGGATTCTATGATCTTCCACGGCATTGCTCTTATATTATCAAATTAAGCAGCATGGATTTGTGAAAGATGGCACTGATTGTCCTCACCATTCCTGCTTAAAGTTAAAGTTTATTTATTAGTCATAAGTAGGCTTACATTAACATTGCAATGAAGTTACTGTGAAAATCCCCTAGTCGCCACACTCCAGCGCCTGTTCGGGTGCACTGAGGGAGAATTAAACTTGGCAAATGCACCTAACCAGCACATCTTCTGGAGTGTGGGAGGAAACCGGAGCACCCAGAGGAAACCCACGCAGACACAGGGAGAATTGCACACTCCGCACAGACAGTGACCCAAGCCGGGAATCGAACCCGGGTCCCTGGTGCTGTGAGGCAGCAGTGCTAACCACTGTGGCACCGTGCTGCAGGAATAGAAAGCTGCAAAAGGACAATGAGAGACTCCGTGGGCAAAACTGAGTTCAATTTGGGGAAATGCAAGATAAATCAGAATATTTTCCAAACGGGAACAGATAAACAAGCGATTTTGCAGAAAGCTTTACTTCGAGAAATAGAAGCACCTCATGGTTACTATCAACAAATAGAGTCAGAGATGAAATTCAAGAATGTGAAGCCACGGAAAGCATATAGCCCAGATCATATCAGTGAAAAAATTGTTTAGGAATGAATTCACTCATCGGTTGGCAGTTCCTTTATCTCTGATCTTTCAGAAATCGTTTGACACGCATTCTGTTCTTCATTGTTTGAAATCAGCCATTGTCTTCCCAGTTACTAAGACACCTTGGCCCTTTAAACTATATGGTCATCAACCAGTTTCTCTTACATTGAGAGGCAGGAAGTGTGATGAATACTTTGTGTCTTTTGATCCTCTTGATCAGTTGATATAATTCAATGGACATGCTGACACGCTGTTGATCCAACAGCACACGGATATATTAGGCAACAATGAAAAGCCTTAATGTTATCCTTCAGGGTAAATGCCGATGTGTAGGAGATCTGAACAGTTTTGCTTTGTGGAGGGAGCATGATTTCCAATTTCTTGTAAGTCAGCTCAGCCTTGACCTGCATTTCCCTGCAGTCAACCTTCGCCACAGCACAGAGGCAGCTCCTGTTGCACCAACCTGAACCTGCAACAAGAGGAGCAGCAACACCAACACCAGCAGCACCGACAGCAGCAGCAGCAAAGACAGCCACAGTAGCTGCATTCTCCTCTGCTACATATTGCTCCACAGGGCAGAGGGGTTGGACAATGAGATCCAGCTGGGAGGAGGCCTGTAGCCACTTGTGTTTATTTTCATTTCCCTTCACGCTTGAATGCATCTCAAATGCCCCATTGATCCTGACCACAAAGTTGACAGGGTCTAAGCCTGATTGACAGCCTGTGATTTCTTCAATGCAATTGTGGTTTGCAAAGGAGGACATGAATCGGGTCTGCCAGAGCTAAAAGGGGCAGATCAGCCACAAAACCGCCATCCTGGCAGAGAGTGGCGAGGGCATACTCTTGGCCACATCCTGAGCCCACCCAACTTCCAGGACTCTTAAGGGACCCTTTATCTGCAGCCTAGCAGCAGCAGATGGCCACAGGACCTACTTTTGTGAGCTCCCTCAGGGCCAGGGTGTAAGGACCAGAGTGAAAGGAGCAATGCGCTGTTGGCACTGACAAGGCACATGGCCTGAAAGAAGGCTGCAGGGACTGAGGTAAAAGTGGGCTGTGTGGGGAGTCTGAAGGGAAAGGGGGTCTGAGAGGGAAAGAGGGCTGAGAGGGGTCGGGTCGGATCACCCTCATGCCTGTGTGGTGTATGGGGGTGACCCATGATTTGAGAAGGATGCCCTTCTGAGAGGTTGATGGTGCTCCCCTGGACCCTCAAGGTAATAATTATCGGGTTGCCACTCACCCTGGGTGGGAACCCGATCGGGGCTAGCAGGGTAAATTGGTTGAATCCCGAGAACCCTCACACCCGTCGGGAATCCTGATTTTCGGCCAATTCCTCATTCAAGGGGACATTGGAATTCCCGCACGCCATCTGGAGAGGTGGAGAATCGCCCCCACATTATGAGAGTAAATTTATAAATAATATAAAAGCGGGTTTGTAAAAGCTTCTATAAGTATATAAAGAGAAAAAGATTAGTGAAGACAAATGTAGGTCCCTTACAATCCGAAATAGAAGAATTTATGATACAGAATAAGGAAATGGGCAGTTAAACAATTACTTTAATTCTGTCTTCACGGAGAAGACACAAATAACTTTGCAGGAATGCTGAGGCATCAAGGGTCTAATGAGAAGGAATTAAAGGAAATTAGTATTGCTAGAAAAATAGTGCTGGAAAAATTAATGGGATTGAAAGCTGATAAATCCCTAGGCCCTGATAATGTACATCCCAGGATACTAAAGGAGGTGGCCATGGAAATAGTAAATGCGTTGGCTGTTAGCTTCCAAAATTCTTTCGGTTCTGGAACTGTTCCAGCAGTTTGCAGGGTGGCAACTATAATAACCCCACTATTTAAAAAAGAGGGAGGCGGAATCAGGGAATTACAAAATGGAAAATGATAGACTATATTATAAAGAATTTATGAAAGGGAAATCATGTTTGACAAACCGATTGGAGTTTTTTGAGGATGTAACTGGTAGAAAAAATAAGGATGAACCAGTGGATGTGGTGTATTTGGATTTTCAGAAAGCTTTTGATTACGTCCCACATAAGATGTTAAGATGGGTTTGAGTATAGGAGCAAGGATATCTTGCTGCAGCTGTACAGGGTCTTGGTGAGATCACACCTGGAGTATTGTGCACAGCTTCAGTCTCCTTATCTCAGAAAGGATATACTTGCCAAGGAGGAAGTCAGCGAAGGTTCATCAGACTGATTCCTGGGATGGCAGGAGAGATTGGGCCGACCGGGCCTGTATTCACTGGAGTTCAGAAGACTTAAATGGGATCTCATTGAAACGTATAAAGTTCTGACAGGAATGGACAAACCGGATGCAGGGATGATGTTTCTTCTGGTTGGGGAATCCAGAATAAGGGGTCACAGTCTCAGGAAACAGATAGGCCATTTAGGACAAAAAAGAGGAGAAACCTCTTCACTCAGAGGGTGGTGAACCTGTGGAATTCTCTACCATAGAAGGTTGTAGAGGCCCAGTTACTGAATATACTTAAGAACGAAATAGACATATTTTAGAACATTAGAACATTACAGCGCAGTACAGGCCCTGCGGCCCTCGATGTTGCACCGACCAGTGAAACCAATCTAAAGCCCCTCTAATCTACACTCTTCCAATATCATCCATATGTTTATCCAATAACCATTTGAATGCTCTTAATGTTGACGAGTCCACTACTGCTGCAGGCAGGGCATTCCACGCCCTCACCACTCTCGGAGTAAAGAACCTACCTCCAACATCTGTCCTATATCTCTCACTCCTCAATTTAAAGCTATGTCCCTCGTGTTCGCCATCACCATCCGAGGAAAAAGGCTCTCACTATCCACCCTATGTAATCCTCTGATCATTTTGTATGCCTCTATTAAGTCACCTCTTAACCTTCTTCTCTCTAACGAAAACAACCTCAAGTTCCTCAGCCTTTCCTCGTACGCCTCTAAAAGTGTCAAGGGAGATGGGGAGAGTGCGAGAGTATGGCATTGAGATAGAGGATCAGCCATGATCATAGTGAATGGTGGGGCAGGCTCAAAGGGCTGAATAGGGCCGACCCCTGCTCCTTTTTTCTATGAACTCAGCACCCTCCCACCCTCCCTGAGCCCCGGCAAAAATAAGGACAGTCAGGAATGCAGCTGGATGTCAGGATCCAGGTCCCAGCCCTCATTTTGGAAGGTCCCCAGAGTCTCCACAAATCCAAGAAAATCCAGGCCATTGTGTCAAACCGAACAATTGAATCAATGTTGGAACATTACTTATAGGCTGTCTCACTGCACCGTACTGCAGAGGTAACTTACGCCCAGATTCAGGCTTTAAGCAAGCTTCGCATGTGAGAAAATTGTTTCGCATTGGTACAAAACATATTAGTGTCAGGACACACTAGATCTAGGAGCTGTATTCATAAAGCATCCGCACTTCAAGTAGTCAAGTTATCTGTTATTATGGTGGGCATTTAAGTTTTGAGAAAGTTAATTTCTTTTGATGTTATAATTTAATATAATCCTACTTGTTTTGTTTTTTCTTATTACCAGTTCCAGCAAATGACTGTTTGAACACTGTCACCTGTCTACATCTTAGTAATTAAAGTGAAACAGAATTAATGCATACATTGTACACAGTAATTGCTGCTTTCGATGTGTGGAAGGAACTGATGTATTCGAATCATGCTATTTTTGCCAATATCCTGCTGTGCAGCTTGGTAACTTGATCAGTGAAGAATATTTTGTTGTCTGACTGTGTAGAGGAGCTATGTTCTACAACGAAGCTCTCAAGTTAATGTTATTCTTGTTGATTACAAAGGGCCCTCATTGGGAAAAACAACAGGGTCAACGAAACAGTTTTATTCATTTTCATTGTTCTAATATATAAATAGGATTGACAGTGAAATGAGATTGCTTACGTCATGCTGCATCTTGTAGTCAGACTCCAGACACAATACAATTTTAGAGTTTACACACACAGGGAAAATTATAAATCTCTGCTGTACTCAGATCTGGCATCCGCTGTCAAGATTTGCAACAACCAAGGTATTAGCAGCTCAATTCTGAGGAGATGGCAGTTGATCCCTGTAATTAACTTGATATTTGAAGCATATGTTTCTGCCATGTTATTTTCTAAGTACTCTGATCTTCCCCTGACACAATAGATGAACAAAATATATCTTCATGCCAACATATATCAATGCTGCCCACGTACAGAATAAATCGTGGGAGAGCAAAATTGAGATCCCAAATCTAATATTCAGGAAATGCAACAGGGCCAATTTCTGCTGGATTTCCTGATTTGTGCCATCGCTGAGGACGAGAGGCCTTAGGCCAAGGATGGGAGGCCTTAGGCTGAGGATGGGAGGCCTTAAACCGAGGATGGGAGGCCTTAGACTGAGGATGGGGAGTCCTTAGGTTGAGGATGAGAGGCCTAAGGCTGAGGATGAGAGGCCTTAAACTGAGGATGGGAGGCCTGAGAATGGGAGGCCTTAGTCTCTAGGTAATAGGCATCAGGCAGTGACTATCAGGTATGAGACTGTGGGTATCAGGCCTCAAATTGAGTCGGAAGCCTTATGACTGACAAAGCAGATTGGCTTCTAAAGACCTGCAGACTTTAAAGGTAGCTGAATTTAACTTAAAAAAAACCTGATCATTTCCCTCTTTTTTATCAGCAGGTTGTTAAGTTCGATGAGTTTTTAAGCTAGATACTTTTTTTTAGTTGTTTGCCAGAGGTTCCTTCAGTGATACTAGTGTTGGTCACGCTGGACTCTTGAATTTTTAAAATTCAGAGGGAGGGGATGAGGAACAGAAAGGATGTCTGTGACCCTCTGCTTGCACCCCCGCCCCCAGCCCATCCCACAAGCTGCCGAGTAAGGTAGCACAATTCACCTTGGCAGATATCAGTGGAGATTCACTTCCTGAGGAAGATTGCACCAGCGCATCTCTGGTGATATCACAATGAGGTTTTAATAGACATTTGACTCAAAGGTTCTCTTGAAGCATCCGATTAAACTATAACACACACTTCATTTGATACAGCATGAAGAAACGTTTGCCAGAATCATCAACAGCCAGTGTTGCCTAACACCACACACCTGTCAAGGTGCCACCAACCAGGTTTACAAAACATGGAAATCTTTCCTGCCAATGACAATGGGACATTCTCAAGGACAGAGGCATAGATACCGCCCTGTGCCACCTCCTGCCGGGGACTTGTGGCTACAATGCAGCATAATGCATGCAGATGTGTGGCTCAGTGTGCAATCTGGTGATATTTTCTCACAGGCATGCTTACAGTGCTGTGAAGTAATGTGGAGAAAAACCTTCCGATTGCAAGCATCATAGATGGAGTCACTTTGACATTAGCAGTCATCCTGGGCAAGGCTGGGTGTTGAGCTGCACAGTGATTCATCAATGGACTCTTCACAGCATCAATGGAGCTGTTTCTCTTCATAGAATCATAGCCCTACATGCAGAAAGAGGGCATTCGGCCCATCGAGCCTGCACCAACAACAATCCCAGTCAGGCTTTATCCCTGTAACCCCACATATTTATCTCACTAATTCCCTTGAAACTAAGGATCAATTTAGCATGGCCACTCAACCTAACCTGCACATCTATGAACTGTGGGAGAAAACCGGGGCACCCGAAGGAAACTCACACAGACACGGGGAGAACATGCAAACTCCACCCGGGTCCCTGGCATTGAGGCAGCAGTGCTAGCCACTATGCCACCGTGCTGCCCACAATTTATTATTCCTTTTCTCCCTCAGCCCTGGAAATGGCTTCAGATGAGTAAAGACACTAATGGTCTCTAGGCATTTATTACATTGTATCCCCTCTTTGTGACACTCCCTTTAATTGGCCCCGTCCCTTTAAATGGGACCTGTCTGTGTTCCCTCCCCTGCCACATGACACACAGCACTGTCCAATCATTTCCCGGTTTGATTTAAATACCCATAACATATCACCTTGAGAGTTCCACAGAACCATTCATAAAAGCACATACACACTCAGAAAATATTATGAAATATATAAAAACATAGATGGAACAGCACAAATATATCTTAAAATAGTTTCACAGCTGTGGGTGGTATGTTTTGATTTTAGTTTGAGTATTGAAGGGAAACCTATCCCCCTCACACCCACAGCGTCATTTGACAATTGTAAATTAAAATCATTGCTGCATTATCCTGAGTATAAAATGTATATCTAATTGTAGAATACTATTATGCTGATCGTTTCTACTTGAAGCAGAGTTTTATTCACCTGAAAAGGCATAATTATAGGATCCGAGTCACTTTCTATTAATTGGGCCTGATTATTATGCAGCTACTAATTGTGGTAGAATAATCAGGGCTTATAATGTTGTAAACTATATATAAAATCTTTTAGAGATATTTTCCTTTCATTCATTCGTGGGACATGGGCGTTGTTGGCTGGTCAGCATTTATTGTCTATCCCTAGTTGCCCTTGTTCAGAAGGCAGTTGAGAGTCAACCACATTGCTGTGGTTCTGGAGTCTCAGGTAGGCCAGAACCAGGTAAGGACAGCAGATTTCCCTAAAGGACATTAGTGAACCAAATGGGTTTTTCCGACAATTGACAATGGTTTCACGGTCATCAGTAGATTCTTAATCCCAGATTTTTAAAATTCAAATTCCGCCATCTGCCATGGCAGGTCCCAGAACTGCTGATTCTTAATTTCAGATTTTTTTAGCTGAGTTTCTAGATTAATAGTCCAGCAATAATACCACTGGGCCATCGCTTTCCCTGGATACGTATACATTGCAGTGTGACAATAAATCTAATCTTTCTTGATTGGAATCTTTTGCAGTACATCACTTTCCAGCACTTACATCTACAGATTCATGTTCTTATATTTACATCCAGACACATTATTTGAACAGATTCCACGATAATCATCAAGACAGAATATAGCATTGATGGTTGTAGCAGAAGCATTATTTCCATATAATGGGCCTGGATAAAAACATTCGTGTGAATGCTGCAGCTTTAACTGTTGGAAAGTAATGTACTCCAACATTATGTCAGTCAAAATAGGTTACATTTATAGACATTCTGCAGTATATCAATACATTGTGATGGCAAATATGCTTTGTAATTGAAATACAAATTGAACATTGATATCCAACGACTTGTAACTTTATAGCAATCCATTTTTTACTTCAAATTTTAATTGTTTGGTCAAAGACAGTAAGATCACTAAATATAGGACTGCACATTAAACAGATGATGGTTATATTCTTTTTTTTTTTATTCATGGGCATCGCTGGCTGGCCAGCATTTATTGCCCATCCCGAGTTGCCCTTGAACTGAGTGGCTTACGAGGCCATTTTAGGGGACAGTTGAAAATCAATCACATTTAAAGTTTTTAAGTTTATTTATTAGTGTCACAAGTAGACTTACATTAATACTGCAATGCAGTTACTGTGAAAATCCCCAAGTCGCCACACTCTGGCATCTCTTTAGGTACACTGAAGGAAAATTTAGCATAGCCAATGCATCTAACCAGCGTATCATTTGGACTGTAGGAGGAAACTGGAGCATTCGGGGAAAACCTGCACAAAATGCAAGCCAGGAATTGAACCCAGGTCCTTGGCACTGTGAGGCAGCAGTGCTAACCACTGCACCACATTGCTGAGCTCTGGAGACACATGAAGGCCAGATCAGGTAAGGACAGCAGATTTCATTCCCTGAAGGACATAAGTGAAGCTTTCTGACAATTGACAATGGTTTCACGGTCATCAGTAGATTATTAATTTCAGATTTTTTTTCAAACTGAATTAAAATTCCACCATCTGCCATGGCGGGATTTGAATCCCAGTCCCCAGAGTTAGCTGAGTTTCTGGATTAAGAGTCTAGTGGTAATACCACTAGGCCATCATCTCCCCTTGGAAATGTGAAATGTGATATGCATTGTGGTACAGAATGGAGAGCGACATGTTCTTTCCAGTATTCACGCAGCCCTCCTCCTCTCCTCCAGGTGCTGGCTCATGCCAGGAACTAACTCCAGAAATAATAGCTTCACCTCCCTGATTGGCATCAAGCAACCAACCTTAATCTAAAAGCAGAATACTGCGGATGCTGGAATCTGAAACAGAAACAGGAAATGCTGGAAAATCTCAGCAGGTCTGACAGCATCTGTGGAGAGAGAATGGGTTCCATTCTCTCTCCACAGATGCTGTCAGACCCGCTGAGATTTTCCAGCATTTTCTGTTTTTGTTTAACCAATCTTGTTGTTTTCCAAAGTCTGCGCATCTTCATTTTCCAACCAGGGTCAAAGGGCAGACATTGAGGAGGGGAAGTTTGTGATGTTTGACACCAGGAACAGGAGGGCCGATAGCGTTTCCCTGACCTATGTAGACTTTTAACTTGACAGGTTGTGTGTAGCATCACTGATAGGTTCCCTACCAGAAGTTAACCTAATTGGTAGGCATGGCTACTAGTCAGATGATGTATCCTGGAAAACAGGCCGCAGGATTGGGTAAATCAAGGCCCTGAACCATGGGGGGTAGGCTGGTACTAATCCTGAAAGCATCTGATCCATAGAGGATGAGTTATTGGAGAACATGGGGAGGGAGGGGGATCAGGGGAGATAGGAAGGGTGCGTGTAGGTGTCAGATGGGGGGGGGGGAGGGGGTGGGTGTTTGTGAAGCAGGTAAACTGGTGCAAGCAGGTACGCACTAGATCCTGGATCCAGCAATCCTTGCCTCTCTGTAGCTGCTGTGTTTTCTCAGGCTCGGGAAAGAGTTACATTTAAAATGGAGCATTTAAATAAGGCACTCTTTACAAAATAATTAATTAATTCACCTCAGGAGCTGATAGGTTGTTTGCCTTTTGCCATTGGCTCCATTAAAACGGAAATGGGCAGGTTGAAATCTGGCTGGGGTCAGGGTTTAGAATTTGATCACTTTAACCTCCCAGCTGATCAAAACCTGCCTGGTCTTTTGGATAGCCTTTGGAGAGCTGAGTTTTCCCTGTAGAATTATGCATTTATTTGTATTTAGTGCCCCAGAAGTGCCACAAACTTGACTCCCAATTCTGAGGTGCAGAGGGATCTGGGTGTTCTAGTCCATGAGTCACAAAAAGGTAGCATGTAGGTACAGCAAGTAATCAAGAAGGCTAATGAAATGTTGTCCTTTATTACGAGAGGAATTGGACAACCGAGTTGCACTGCCCACACCAAGGCCAAAGTCCAATATTGCAGAGTGAATGAAAGTCTCGCACCCTATACTTATGCTCCAGATGTACCTGCTGAGCAGTATCTAGTCATAGCATGGGATCATTAAGCCTCCCTCAAGGTCACACTTAGGTAGAAACGGAAAGATACAAAGAGCATCTTAGAGATTGAGCCTTTGACCTCTGGAGTCTTAAGTGATACAACAGAGAAGGAAAACGTCTCACCAATCAGGCCACTTCATTGCTAATGGTGAAGCTACATCGAGATACAACACAGCAGGAGTCACTGGCACATGTGGAACAGACTGGGCTCTGGCAAAGGCACTGAGGAGGTGGAGGAAGGTGAGGGTGCTGAGGAGCTGTTGGCACTGCCACCCTCCTCAGTGAATTCCACACACCTGGCTTCAGGTGGGATTGAGCGGACTGGCTGCTGGTATGCAACAGTCGCCCAATCCAGCAGCCGCTGTGCCAACCGTGCAACCATAGAATCCCTATAACAAAGAACAAAGAACAGTACAGCACAGGAAACAGGCCCTACGGCCCTCCAAGCCTGTGCCGCTCCTTGGTCCAACTAGACCAATCGTTTGTATCCCTCCATTCCCAGGCTGCTCATGTGACTATCCAGGTAAGTCTTAAACGATGTCAGCGTGCCTGCCTCCACCACCCTACTTGGCAGCGCATTCCAGGCCCCCACCACCCTCTGTGTAAAAAACGTCCCTCTGATATCTGAGTTATACTTCGCCCCTCGCACCTTGAGCCCGTGACCCCTCGTGATCGACACCTCCGACCTGGGAAAAAGTTCCCACTGTTCACCCTATCTATACCCTTCATAATCTTGTACACCTCTATTAGATCTCCCCTCATTCTCCGTCTTTCCAAGGAGAACAACCCCAGTTTACCCAATCTCTCCTCATAGCTAAGACCCTCCATACCAGGCAACATCCTGGTAAACCTTCTCTGCACTCTCTCTAATGCCTCCACGTCCTTCTGGTAGTGCGGCGACCAGAACTGGACGCAGTACTCCAAATGTGGCCTAACCAGCGTTCTATACAGCTGCATCATCAGACTCCAGCTTTTATACTCTATACCCCGTCCTATAAAGGCAAGCATACCATATGCCTTCTTCACCACCTTCTCCACCTGTGTTGCCACCTTCAAGGATTTGTGGACTTGCACACCTAGGTCCCTCTGTGTTTCTATACTCCTGATGACTGCCATTTATTGTATAACTCCTCCCTACATTATTTCTTCCAAAATGCATCACTTCGCATTTATCCGGATTAAACTCCGTCTGCCACCTCTCCGCCCAATTTTCCAGCCTATCTATATCCTGCTGTATTGCCCGACAATGCTCTTCGCTATCCGCAAGTCCAGCCATCTTCGTGTCATCCGCAAACTTGCTGATTACACCAGTTACACCTTCTTCCAAATCATTTATATATATCACAAATAACAGAGGCCCCAGTACAGAGCCCTGCGGAACACTACTAAAGAACATAAGAACATAAGAAATAGGAGCAGGAGTAGGCCATCTAGCCCCTCGAGCCTGCCCCGCCATTCAATAAGATCATGGCTGATCTGACGTGGATCAGTACCACTTACCCGCCTGATCCCCATAACCCTTAATTCCCTTACCGATCAGGAATCCATCCATCCGCGCTTTAAACATATTCAGCGAGGTAGCCTCCACCACCTCAGTGGGCAGAGAATTCCAGAGATTCACCACCCTCTGGGAGAAGAAGTTCCTCCTCAACTCTGTCTTAAACCGACCCCCCTTTATTTTGAGGCTGTGTCCTCTAGTTTTAACTTCCTTACTAAGTGGAAAGAATCTCTCCGCCTCCACCCTATCCAGCCCCCACATTATCTTATAAGTCTCCATAAGATCCCCCCTCATCCTTCTAAACTCCAACGAGTACAAACCCAATCTCCTCAGCCTCTCCTCATAATCCAAACCCCTCATCTCCGGTATCAACCTGGTGAACCTTCTCTGCACTCCCTCCAATGCCAATATATCCTTCCTCATATAAGGGGACCAATACTGCACACAGTATTCCAGCTGCGGCCTCACCAATGCCCTGTACAGGTGCATCAAGACATCCCTGCTTTTATATTCTATCCCCTTCACAATATAGGCCAACATCCCATTTGCCTTCTTGATCACCTGTCGTACCTGCAGACTGGGCTTTTGCGTCTCATGCACAAGGACCCCCAGGTCCCTTTGCACGGTAGCATGTTTTAATTTGTTTCCATTGAGATAGTAATCCCATTTGTTATTATTTCCTCCAAAGTGTATAACCTCGCATTTCTCAACGTTATACTCCATTTGCCATATCCTCGCCCACTCACTCAGCCTGTCCAAATCTCTCTGCAGATCTTCTCCGTCCTCCACACGATTCACTTTTCCACTTATCTTTGTGTCGTCTGCAAACTTCGTTACCCTACACTCCGTCCCCTCCTCCAGATCATCTATATAAATGGTAAATAGTTGCGGCCCGAGTACCGATCCCTGCGGCACGCCACTAGTTACCTTCCTCCAACCGGAAAAACACCCATTTATTCCGACTCTTTGCTTCCTGTCGGATAGCCAGTCCCCAATCCACTTTAACACACTACCCCCAACTCCGTGTGCCCTAATCTTCTTCAGTAGCCTTTTATGGGGCACCTTATCAAACGCCTTTTGGAAATCCAAAAACACCGCATCCACCGGTTCTCCTCCATCAACCGCCCTAGTCACATCTTCATAAAAATCCAACATGTTCGTCAAGCACGACTTTCCCCTCATGAATCCATGCTGCGTCTGATTGATCGAACCATTTCTATCCAGATGCCCTGCTATCTCCTCTTTAATAATGGATTCCAGCATTTTCCCTACTACAGACGTTAAGCTGACCGGCCTATAGTTACCCGCCTTTTGTCTCCTTCCTACTGGTCACAGACCTCCAGCCGGAAAAAGACCCTTCGACCACTACCCTCTGTCTCCTATGGCCAAGCCAGTTCTCCACCCATCTAGCCACTTCTCCTTGTATCCCATGAGCCTTAACCTTCTTAACCAACCTGCCATGTGGGACTTTGTCAAATGCCTTACTGAAATCCATATAGACGACATCCACGGCCCTTCCTTCGTCAACCGTTTTTGTCACTTCCTCAAAAAACTCCACCAAATTTGTAAGGCACGACCTCCCTCTTACAAAACCATGCTGTCTGTCACTAATGAGATTGTTCCGTTCTAAATGCACATACATCCTGTCTCTAAGAATCCTCTCCAACAACTTCCCTACCACGGACGTCAAGCTCACCGGCCTATAATTTCCTGGGTTATCCCTGCTACCCTTCTTAAACAATGGGACCACATTCGCTATCCTCCAATCCTCAGGGACCTCACCCGTGTCCAAAGAAGCGACAAAGATTTCCGTCAGAGGCCCAGCAATTTCATCTCTCGTCTCCCTGAGCAGTCGAGGATAGATGCCATCAGGCCCTGGGGCTTTGTCAGTTTTAATGTTCCCTAAAAAACCTAACACTTCCTCTCTTGTAATGGAGATTTTCTCTAACGGGTCAACACCTCCCTCCGAGACACTCCCGGTTAACACGCCCCTCTCCTTCGTGAATACCGATGCAAAGTATTCATTTAGGATCTCCCCTATTCCCTTGGGTTCTAAGCATAATTCCCCTCCTTTGTCCCTGAGAGGTCCGATTTTCTCCCTGACAACTCTTTTGTTCCTATAGTGCAGAGGGAGGCCATTTGGTCCATCAAGTCTGCACCAACACCTTAAAAAGTGCACCAGGTCCACCCAGACCCATTCCCTGCCCCATCCCCACAACCCAGTGCATTTGCCATGGCCAATCCACCTAACCTACACATCTTGGGACAATATGGGTTAATTTAGCATGGCCAATCCACCTAACCTACACATCTTTGGACTGTGGGAGGAATCCGGAGCACCTGGAGGAAACCCACGCAGACACGAGGAGAATGTGCAAATATCACACAGTCACCCAAGGCCAGAATCAAAGCTGGGTCCCTGACACTGTGAGGCAGCAGTGCTAGCCATTGTGCCACCATGGACCATCTTGTTCAGGGTCCACAGTTTCTCATGTATTCTACGCTCATACTCTAAGCAGACTGCTCCAGGCTACTGAGGGAGGACTGAACCCTTTCCTGGCTGTGACAATGCTCTTGTATCCACTCCAAGTGTTGCAGTATGTGTCTCTTCATGAGATTGGCCAATCTCTCATGGCCGGAGGTTATGAGGTAGCATCCATAGGACAATGTAAAGTTCATGACAGCGATGGACTTCTCTGTTCACAGTCCTAGAGCTCCCATTGGCTCAGGGAACTCCACATATCTGCACCTGATGAGACAAATACTGTTTCCCAAAAGGTTACTCAGAGGCTCCATGTTCCTTCCCACTGGAGCATCATTGTAACTTTCCCCTCTCCTCCGAGAGAGGCAGTACACAGATGTCTCTGACTTTGATGCCTCCTCGTGCATTCTGGTGCAGTGCAACTTCATCACTGTGGTGGGGGGAGGGGTACTTCCTGTCACTTGAGGATACTGTGAGGTAAAAGCTGGTGGTTTTCCTGTTGGATCAGGGCCCTCCTCATTGGACAGTCTGTGGCTCACGGAGGGCCCCATGACAAGGATTCCCCCTGTGGAATCATGCCCACTGCCTTCACCACTGACAGCCCCCCACTGCTGGGGCTGGGATAACAGGCCCCGGTGACCCCCAATGCCATTCACCTGGGTTTCAGGGTGAAGTCCATGATTAATCTTCAGGCTGAGTGCAGTCCCAGCAGGAACCTCCACTTCTTGTGGTCATGAACAGTTGTCAACCCTCCAGTCTTTGCCCTTAAAGGGATAGGAGCAACTGATTGCCTGAAGGACACAGAATTGGACCAGGTCTCCCAGAAACAGCCGAGGCAGGGTTGCCCCAAGCTTTCCAGTCCACCATTGGGGACATTGGTTCCTGCATTAAATTCAGCCGATGGGAACACTTGCAAGTTTCCCTCTAAGCCACGCACCATCTTGATTTGGAATGATATCGTTGTTCATCCCTGTAACTGGGTCAAAAACCTGGAACATCTTTCCTAAAAACACTACAGGTCTACCTATACCACATGGACTGCAGAATTCAGGAAGCATAGTGGCACAGTGGTTAACACTGCTGCCTCACAGTGCCAGGGACCTGGGTTTGATCCCCAGCTTGGGTCACTGTCTGTGCAGAGTCCGCATGTTCTCCCTGTGTCTGTGTGGGTTTGCTCCGGTTTTCTCCCACAGTCCGAAAGACGTGCTGGTTAGGTGCATTGGTAAATTCTCCCTCAGTGTACCCGAACAGGTGCTAGAGTGTGGCGACTAGGGGATTTTCACAGTAACTTCATTGCAGTGTTAATGTAAGCCTACTTATGACACTAATAAATAAACTTTAGGTGGCTCATCATCACCTACTCAGGAACACAAAATAGTGTTTTAATCTCCAAGATTTAGATTATAGACATAACCAATACAAAATTGTAATGTGTGGCTCACCTGAAGCCCCAATGGATTCTCATTCACTTATCCATTACCCTTAGATCAGTTCCACCAAATGGAAACTGTTCAAATGGTATTCAGTAACGACACCTGAATGATAATAGTATTTGAAGTTCACTTTTGAAATAGTGCTACTTGGATTTATAAAGGCTAATAGATAAATGAACTCCAATCCACAGGGACTTTGAATGGCATCATGTACTGCATCATGTAACGTAAAACTGGAGCTGGTTACGTCTGTAATCTGAACCTTTGAGATTAAAATACTGCATCAAGAGCATTTATGAGCATCACATTTCACCCAAGCAGTGCCCTTTTGCGTTGAAATAAATTGTTCTTATGCAAGTGCATTTGCAATGATGTCTTGATGGTTCTGTTGAAACGAATGCTGAGAGACCTGGAGCCACATAATAAAGTATTACCACATTTTCATAGTACGACACTAGAAAAATCACTATAAAATCCACATTTTATGTTATCGCATATTTCAGATATTCTGTGTCACACTCAATCACAATCAAATATAGTAATTTAGAAATATACACTACAAACCTATTGCACACAAATTTATTTAGTCTCAAACAAACTTCCTCCAGCCAATTAGATGACATGTAAATTTATTCATTCAGATTTATTCATGTTGGAAAGGTAGCCAAGCATACCAATCAAATTGATCCAAAATAAATTCCAAATAGTTTCAGCTGGCATTTCTCTAGTCATTTGAATCCCTTACGTCCAGGAGAATTCTTTAATTTCATTTAAAAAATGAAAATTAGATTTTTCAGTAGCATAATTTGACTTGCATGTGAAATTGAGGAGCTCCATGAATGTTTTTACATGAAGACAGCATTTATTTGTCAAAACCTTGGTCAAGTTAGACCTAAAGCTCTTTGTTTGATAACTATTGTATTCAATTTGCCCTATCAGAAAGCACTCTGAGGTAGCTTCCTATATTTCAATACTATCTAAATGCCAGTTGTTTTAAAACATGAACTTTTCTTTTGTGAGACATTTTTTAGTGCCAAAATTACTTGTGCTTGGAATCGTAAATATATCAAATTTACATTTATTAAAGCAGCAATATTTTTATTTACTGCTAATCCTCCATTTTCTGATATGGAGGCAGTTTAATGGAATTTGGATGGTTTAATGGGATTAATAGTGACCTGAAGGGGGAAGTATGCCATTTATGTTCAATTTTCTGCTCATAATCATAATTATGTACAGCTTCAGATGACAGGTTGATTGTGTGATAGGAGCAGCACGCTTACAGTGAGAGAAACAAAATGAAAAATAAGTTTCACTTTAAATGTTCTATTTCAAAACATAGCAAGGGTTTGATCATTTCCAGCTTCACTGCTTGGGGTGGAACAAATTGTTCACCTCTTGTAGAACCTGTCTGATAGCTGGAATTGTTGGAAATGAAAATCTGGTGAATCATAGAATCATACAGAGGCCCTTCAACCCATCGAGGCTGCACCAACACATTAGGAATACCTGAACCTAATCCCATCTGTCAGCACTTGGCCCATAGCCTTGTATGTTGTGACGTGTCAAGTGCTCAAACCAGGTACTTTTTAAAGAATGTGAGGCAACCGCCTCTATCACCCTCCCAGGCAGCGCATTCCAGACTGTCAACACCGTCTGGGTAAAAAAAGTTTCCTTACATCCCCCCTGAACCTCCTGCCCCTTATCTTGAATCTGTGTCCCCTCGTGACTGACCCTTCAACTAAGGGGAACAGCTGCTACTTATGCACTCTGTCCATGAGGCGGCACATTGGCACAGTGGGTAGCACTGCTCTCACAGCACCAGGGACCCAGCTCAACACAACAAAGTGTTGGGTACCCTCTGATCAACTCACCTCCCTTGGCTCCCAGTCCTGAGCAACATCCCACCCCCTCATGTAAGGGGGAGATTGCAACAAAGAACAGTACAGAACAGGAAACAGGCCCTTCGGCCCTCCAAGCCTGTGCCGCTCATTGGTCCAACTAAACCATTTGTTTGTATCCCTCCATTCCCAGACTGCTCATGTGACTATCCAGGTAAGTCTTAAATGATGCCAGCGTGTCTTCCTCCACTACCCTACTTGGCAGCGCATTCCAGGCCCCCACCACCCTCTGTGTAAAAAACATCCCTCTGATATCTGAGTTATACCTCGCCCCTCTCACCTTGAGCCCGTGACCCCTCGTGATCGTCACCTCCGACCTGGGAAAAAGCTTCCCACTGTTCACCCTATCTATGTCCTTCATAATTTTGTACACCTCTATTAGGTCTCCCCTCATTCTCCATCTTTCCAGGGAGAACAAGCCCAGTTTACCCAATCTCTCCTCATAGCTAAGACCCTCCATACCAGGCAACATCTTGGTAAACCTTCTCTGCACTCTCTCTAAAGCCTCCACGTCCTTCTGGTAGTGTGGCGACCAGAATTGGATGCAGTACTCCAAATGGGGCCTAACCAGCGTTCTATACAGCTGCAACATCAGACTCCAACTTTTATACTCTATACCCCGTCCTATAAAGGCAAGCATACCATATGCCTTCTTCACCACCTTCTCCACCTGTTCTGCCACCTTCAAGGATTTGTGGACTTGCACACCTAGGTCCCTCTGTGTTTCTATACTCTTGATGGCTCTGCCATTTATTGTATAACTCCCCCCACGTTAGTTCTTCCAAAATGCATCACTTCACATTCATCTGGATTAAATTCCATCTGCCATTTCTCTGTCCAATTTTCCAGCCTATCTATATCCTGCTGTATTGTCCGACAATGTTCATCGCTATCCGTAAGTCCAGCCATCTTCGTGTCATCCGCAAACTTGCTGATAACACCAGTTACACCTTCTTCCAAATCATTTATATATATCACAAATATCAGAGGTCCCAGTACAGAGCCCTGCGGAACACCACTGGTCACAGACCTCCAGCCGGAAAAAGACCCTTCGAATGTTACCCTCTGTCTCCTGTGGCCAAGCCAGTTTTCTACCCATCTAGCCACCTCTCCTTGTATTCCATGAGCCTGAACCTTCTTAACCAACCTGCCATGAGGGACTTTGTCAAATGCCTTACTGAAATCCATATAGACGATATCCATGGCCCTTCCTTCATCAACTGTTTTTGTCACTTCCTCAAAAAAAACTCCACCAAATTTGTAAGGCACAACCTCCCTCTTACAAAACCATGCTGTCTGTCACTAATGAGATTGTTCCGTTCTAAATGCGCATACATCCTGTCTCCAACAACTTCCCTACCACTGACGTCAAGCTCACTGGCCTATAATTACCTATGGTGCTTTGGCACCATTCTCCAGAATGAAGCAGCAGCGCTCTGAAAGCTTGTGGCTTGTGCTACCAGATAAACCTGTTGGACTTTAACTGGTGTTGTGAGACTTCTTACTAAGACTACCGTGCCAATGAATAACAGCAGATGCCTCATGGCAACATGCCACCATTGAAAACCACTTCCTCATCACAGACCCCACAACCACCCACCCAGCTTCAACCTGCCATACCAACATTGGGCCCTCCTCAACCATCTCCGCACTGGTCAAGGACTTTGTGCAGCAAATTGGCACAAGTGGGGCCTTGCAGGGAACTCAGACTGAAGCTATGCTGCATCCCAATCAATGACTCACATCATTGAAGGCGTTCCCGTAACAGAGTTCAGCGGAGGGCTATCAGAGAGCTCCATTTAACCACTGCGGAAGCTATTGCCTGGCTTGGGGAAGACTGCACACCCTTAAAAAACTGCTCAAATGGTGAAGGCAAAAATGATCCTGTGCTTCCACACAACTTAAAAACAGCTTCAACAGGACTGTCTTTTAATCTACACAGGACTACAAAATGGGCAAGAATGGATCAGGTGCCCATTATACACCCCACCAAATTTTCTTTTTCATTGAAAGTGACAGAAAGAAAATAGGGCACTGGGGTTGTATAATTGGTGACAAATCCAGTACTTCCTATTTCCCCAGGTGAATCAAATGCCATTCATTGCCCTCATGGCCAATCATTTACCACCTATTTCTCTCAAAGCTAAGTGAACATCACTCCTTTTTACTCCATATCCAATTCAATATCATTCATCTTCCTTATAGCCAATCCAATGTCACCAATCTTTCTGATGTGGAGATGCCAGCGTTGGACTGGGGTAAACACAGTAAGAAGTTTAACAACACCAGGTTAAAGTCCAACAGGTTTATTTGGTAGCAAAAGCCACACAAGCTTTCGGAGCTCCAAGCCCCTTCGTCAGGTGAGTGAAGCAGGGCTCTCTACTGGGACCTCTGCTATTTGTGATATATATAAATGATTTGGAAGAAGGTGTAACTGGTGTTATCACCTGAAGAAGGGGCTTGGAGCTCCGAAAGCTTGTGTGGCTTTTGCTACCAAATAAACCTGTTGGACTTTAACCTGGTGTTGTTAAACTTCTTACCAATTTTTCTTACAGCCAATCCAATGCCACTCATTTTCCTCACAGCCAATACAATACCATGCATTTCCTCCATGTCCAATCCAATAAGAGCCTTCACACTTTGTCCAATCCAACGCCATCCATTTTCCTCACACCCAATCTCAACCTCCTAGTTACATCAAGCTAATCCAAAACCACACATTTTCCTTCAACTTTCATAAGTGGCTGATATATTAACTGTCTCAAATGGTGGTGTTTTGGCACCATTAGAGATCTATGATTCTCAGAGCAACATGATTTGGAGAACAGCCCTCCACCTTGACAATGGCCTTATCAATGTTGAAGGAGTGGTGCGGACAGGTGTGTGGGATGTGGTAAAGCTGAACTAATCATTTACAACATTGACTGGAAGTTTAGCTGGCACCAGTTTTATTCAGTACATAAATTACTTTAACCTGTGTGGGATTGATGCATAATCTGATCTCATTGTTGGCTTCACCAGCCTAGATACTGCAGTATAATTGGCCAGAAATGATGGATTTGTTGACACAAATCTGGAATACATTCATCTCTGACTGTAGACTTGGCTGACATTAAGGATGATTGGCTTCCTGTTTGTACCATGAAGGATTAATGAACATGCACACTATCCATCACACTGATCTCAACCATGTCAATAACCATCTGCGGGCTCTCAAAGAATTCCTGCATAGCTTGATTTAGGAACTTAGGCAGAATGTTTCCAGGATAGTTTTCTGCAGCAATCTGACTTAAAACCAACAAGGGAGCATGTCATATTTGATTCAGTAATGAATAACCAGCCAGGTTTTGTTAACAGCCTAAACGTACATGAATATTTAACCTGGATTTTGATGTCAATGGCTCAGAGGCAGCAATTGCCACAGTCATTGGATGAATCAGTGCCTGAACTTTCCACAATCTCCCCTTGGCAAGAATTGTGATTTCCTGGAGAAAGGATTCCTTCCTGGCATGGGCGAGGCCCAGCAGTGCGGGTAGTGCCAACAGAAATGGTAGCCCATTTTAGGCTTCCAATCACTGACCCAGCAAAACTGTATAAAGCAGGCTGTTGCAATAATAAGGAATAGGAAAATCAGATTTAGTGGACACAACTAATTTTCAAATTTAAAAATGTAAGCATATTTTTATATAATTAAAAATTTAAACAAGGTCACACAATGGTAAGCCCTGCTGCCTCACAGCTCCAGGGACCCAGGTTTAATTCCGGCCTTGGGTGATTCAGTGTGGAGTTTGCACATTCTCCCCATGTCTGCGTGGGTTTCCTCCGGGTGCTTCAGTTTCCTCCCACTGTCCAAAGATGTCCAGGTTAGATGAACTGGCCAAGCGAAATTGCCCCTTACTGTCCCAAGGTGTGTAGGTTAGGGGGATTAGCCATAGTAAATGTGTGGCATTACAGGGATGGGGCGGGGGGGGGGGGAGAGGGCCTCAGTAAGATACTCCGTCAGAGAGTCGGTGCAGACTCGATGGGCTGAATGGACGCTTCTGGACTATTCTATGATTCTAAAAAGAATAATTCTGATCAGATAAAATATTTTTTAAAATGATATCTAAAAGATCTGATAAAAGATCTGAAGGTGATTGACCCGAACAGACAAAGAACAAGAACAAAGAACAAAGAACAATACAGCACAGGAACAGGCCTTTCGGCCCTCCAAGCCCGTGCTGCTCCCTGGTCCAAACTAGACCATTCTTTTGTATCCCTCCATTCCCACTCCGTTCATATGGCTGTCTAGATAAGTCTTAAATGTTCCCAGTGTGTCCGCCTCCACCACCTTGCCTGGCAGCGCATTCCAGGCCCCCACCACCCTCTGTGTAAAATATGTCCTTCTGATATCTGTGTTAAACCTCCCCCCCTTCACCTTGAAACTATGACCCCTCGTGAACATCACCACGACCTGGGGAAAAGCTTCCCACCGTTCACCCTATCTATGCCTTTCACAATTTTATACACCTCTATTAAGTCTCCCCTCATCTTCCAGGGAGAACAACCCCAGTTTACCCAATCTCTCCTCATAACTAAGCCCCTCCATACCAGGCAACATCCTGGCAAACCTCCTCTGTACTCTCTCCAAAGCCTCCACGTCCTTCTGGTAGTGTGGCGACCAGAACTGGACGCAGTATTCCAAATGCGGCCGAACCAACGTTCTATACATCTGCAACATCAGACCGCAACTTTTATACTCTATGCCCCGTCCTATAAAGGCAAGCATGCCATATGCCTTCTTCACCACCTTCTCCACCTGTGACGTCACCTTCAAGGATCTGCGGACTTGCACACCCAGGTCCCTCTGCGTATCTACATCCTTTATGGTTCTGCCATTTATCGTATAGCTCCTCCCTACATTATTTCTACCAAAATGCATCACTTCGCATTTATCAGGATTGAACTCCATCTGCCATTTCTTTGCTCCAAATTCCCAGCCTATCTATATCCTTCTGTAGCTTCTGACAATGCTCCTCACTATCTGCAAGTCCTGCCAATTTTGTCTCATCCGCAAACTTACTGATCACCCCAGTTACACCTTCTTCCAGATCGTTTATATAAATCACAAACAGCAGAGGTCCCAATACAGAGCCCTGCGGAACACCACTAGTCACAGGCCTCCAGCCGGAAAAAGACCCTTCCACTACCACCCTCTGTCTTCTGTGACCAAGCCAGTTCTCCACCCATCTAGCCATCTCCCCCTTTATCCCATGAGATCCAACCTTTTTCACCAGCATACCATGAGGGACTTTGTCAAATGCTTTACTAAAGTCCATATAGGCGACATCCACGGCCCTTCCCTCGTCAACCATTCTGGTCACTTCTTCAAAAAACTCCACCAGGTTAGTGAGGCATGACCTCCCTCTCACAAAACCATGTTGACTATCATTAATGAGTTTATTCATTTCTAAATGCGCACACATCCTATCTCTAAGAATCTTCTCCAACAACTTCCCCACCACAGACGTCAAGCTCACCGGCCTATAATTACCCGGGTTATCCTTCCTACCCTTCTTAAATAACGGGACCACATTAGCTGTCCTCCAATCCTCTGGGACCTCACCTGCGTCCAGTGACGAGACAAAGATTTGCGTCAGAGGCCCAGCGATTTCATCTCTCGTCTCCCTGAGTAGCCTTGGATAGATTCCATCAGGCCCTGGGGATTTGTCAGTCTTTATATTCTCTAACAAACCTAACACTTCCTCCCTTGTAATGGAGATTTTCTCCAACGGTTCAACACTCCCCTCCGAGACACTCCCAGTCAACACATCCCTCCTTTGTGAATACCGTCGCAAAGTATTCATTTAGGATCTCCCCTACTTCTTTGGGCTCCAAGCATAATTCTCCACTTTTGTCCCCGAGAGGTCCGATTTTTTCCCTGACAACCCTTTTGTTCCTAACGTATGAATAAAATGCCTTGGGATTCTCCTTAATCCTGTCTGCCAAGGACATTTCGTGACCCCTTTTTGCCCTTCTAATTCCCCGTTTGAGTTCCTTCCTACTTTCTTTGTACTCCTCCAGAGCTCCCTCCGTTTTTAGCTGCCTGGACCTAACATACGCCTCTCTATTCTTTTTGACCAGACCCTCAATTTCCCTGGTTATCCACGGTTCTCGAATCCTACCCTTCCTATCCTTCTTTTTTACAGGCACATGACTGTCCTGTAGCCCTAACAACTGTTCCTTAAAAGACTCCCACATGCCAGATGTGGATTTACCCTCAAACAGCCTCTCCCAATCAAGAGCTGCCAATTTCTGCCTAATCCCACTAAAGTTAGCCTTCCCCCAATCCAACACTTTACCCTTGGGACACCACTCATCCTTTTCCATTACTATCCTAAAGCTAACAGAATTGTGGTCACTATTTGCCACATGTTCCCCTACCGAAACTTTGAAGACCTGACCGGGCTCATTCCCCAGTACTAGGTCCAATATAGCCCCCTCTCTAGTCGGGCTATCTACATATTGTTCCAAAGAACCCTCCTGTACGCATGTTACAAATTCCTCCCCATTCAGAGTCCCAGCTCTCAGCGATTTCCAGTCTATACCAGGGAAATTGAAGTCTCCCACTACAACAACCCTATTTTTCCTGCACCTATCCAGTATCTCCTGACATATCCGTTCTGCCACTTCCCTTGGGCTGTTGGGGGGCCTGTAGTATACCCTCAACATAGTGACTGCGCCCTTCCTGTTTCTAAGCTCCACCCAGAGTGACTCGTTATACGACCCCTCTGAATTGTCCTCCCTCTGCACCGCTGTAATATGCTTTCCAACTAATACTGCTACTCCCCCACCTCTTTTGGCCCCTCCTCTGTCTCGCCTAAAACACTTGTACCCCGGAATATTCAGCTGCCAGTCCTGTCCCTCTTTCAACCAAGTCTCCGTCACCGCAACCACATCCAAATTCCTCGTGAGCATTAAGGCCCTAGTTCATACTCTGGCAAGCCAACCTCATTAGCCAGGCTGAAGTCATCACACTCCTCTCCCCCCCAAAGTCCGAGGAATCCCCTTGGTTTGCTTCCCTCAGGGGTCTTTTCCTCTGCTTCAGCACAGGGTCAGGATCCTCCAACTCGGCCTCTGATGTCGGCGGTGTGTAACAGTTGGGCACCCGTCTCTTCCGCAGTGACCGCCGGAGGTCTGGTTCCTCGTCCACTTCAGGTGGTAGGTGAATCGCTGCCGCTTCACCCCCTGTGTCCATTTCAGACCCTGAGGTCCCCATTAAGGGTGCAGGAAAGGCGGTACTGGCTTGTCGAGGGGGACTCTGCTCGTCCCTAGGGCTGCAGGGTGGACTCGGCTCCGGAACGGGTGGAGAGCTTGAGGCCCGGACCTGGTCCAGGTGTTTCCTTATCACTGCCTCGCCTACGCGTACTTGGTAGGATACCGGTCCAGTCCTGGACTCGACTGTTCCGGTTACCCAGGCAGGTCCATTTGCATAATTTCTGACCCAAACTCTCTCCCCCGCTTCAAAGTGCCTCTCTTGGCGAGTGTTGTTATGGCCTCTGCATTGGGCTTCCTGGTGTCTTTCCACCTTTCCTCCCGGGTTTGGCAACAACAGGCTCAGTCTGGTGCAGGGCCGTCTGCCCATCAGTAACTCTGCTGGCGCAGTTCCCATGGTGGGGTGTGGAGTGGTCCGATCGTCAAATAACCACCTTGACAGTTTTGTCTCTAATGAGGCCACTGGCTGTTTTTTCAACCCGGCCTTTAACGTCTGGACTGCTCTCTCCTCTGGCCCATTTGATGCCAGGTGATAGGTGCCATCTTGATGTGCCGGATCCCATTTGATTTCATAAATTTTGTGAACTCCAGGCTGGTGAACACTGGACCATTATCGGAAACTAATACCTCTGGGATCCCGTGTGTTGTGAACGAGGTGCGCAGTTTCTCAACGGTTGCCGTTGTGTTTGCCGAGTTTAGTGTATAGAGGTGGAACCACTTGGAATGGGCATCTATTATCATCAGAAACATGGATCCCATAAATGGGCCTGCAAAATCGACATGGAGTCGCGCCCATGGTCTGCCTGGCCATTCCCACGGGTGCAGCGGGGTTGCCGGTGGTGCCTTCTGCCCCTGTTGGCACTGCTGGCGCTGTCCTACCAGTTTCACTATGTCTGCGTCCAGACCAGGCCACCAGACGTAGCTCCTGGTCAGCATCTTGATTTTTGATACTCCAGGGTGCCCATGTGTAGTTCGTCCTGTATAGCCCAATGGCTTTGCCTTGGGATGATGACCCGTGCCCCCCACAGCAGTATCCCGTCTTCCACCGTGATCTGCTCCCTCCTGCTCCAGTATGTGTGGAACTGTGGATGGACCAGTCTTCCCAGCTGCCCTGTTAGCTTTACCAGGTGCTTTACCTTCGCCACTACAGGGACTTTCTGCATCCACTGGCGTATATTGTGTGCATCCACCGGGAGGGTATCCATAAAGTTTAACATCATCACGGTCTCCTCCATTCTGGATACCAATGGTGGGGTGTCTGGTAACGGTAGTCAGCTTAAAGCATCGGCATTTGCCCTCTTTTTAGGTCAAACCAAACCAAGTAAACAAACTCAGATTAAATCAGGACAAAGTAAAAGGGGCAGCTCCCCAAAAAGGAGGGGGAACAGCCCGAACAGAAATCAAAGTACAAAGGAAACTTAAAAACATCAAATTAAAATGTGATTATTGGGGTCAATAATGCACCCAACCCCTGCGGTGCCCAGCGGGCGCGGAAAGCGTCAACCTCGCCCGTGGACACCGCATGCTCCCTCTCCAGGGACACCTGGCCGCGAACGTAGCCGCGGTAGAGGGGAAGACAGTCAGGATGGACGGCCCCCTCGATCGCCCGCAGCCTGGACCGGTAAATGGCGCGTTTCGCCAGGCCCAGGAGCAGGTTCACGAGGAGGTCGCCATCCCGACCCTCCCCTCTCCGCACCGGGTGTCCGTAGATCAGGAGCGTGGGACTGAAGTGCAGACAAAACATCAACAAAAGGTTCTTCAGGAAAACATAAAGGGAGTGCAGCCTAAGACACACAACAACATCAGTAGGCCCAGCAAGGGTTTATGATCTGTTACGATGGTAAATTTTCACCCATATAAATACTGGTGAAATTGTTTGACTGTGAAGATTACCGCCAGTCCTTCCTTTTCAATCTGGGAATATCTTCACTCTGCCATTGCCATGGTCCTGGAGGCGTACGCTATTGGCCGCTCTTGTCCATTCTGCCTCCTGTGTGCCAGGACTGTGCCCACTCCATATGGGGACGTATCACAGGTGAGTATCAATTCCTTCCTGGGGTCATAATGTACCAATACTTTTTCGGATGAGAGTTGATGTTTAATTTTCTTGAAGGCCCTGTCTTGGTGGGCCGACCATTCCCAAGTTTGTCCCTTTTTAGCAACTGGTGGAGGGGATCCAGAATGGAGGCCCTATTCTGTATGAATTTCCTGTAGTATGTTACCAGTGCTAAAAACGACCGTAGCTCCTGGATGGTTGTGGGAGCCGGGGCATCTTTTATTGCTTGCACCCGATCCTCCAGAGGATGTAGGCCTGACTTATCCACTTTGTACCCAGGGTAGGTTACTTGTGGTGCTAAAAAGATGCATTTCTCCCTTTTCAAATGCACTCCCGCTGCTGCAAATCTCCTGAGAACTTCCTCCAGGTTCTGCAGATGTTCCGTCCTTGTTTTACCCATAACGAGGACATCGTCTAGGTAAATGCCAATCTGTGGTAACCCCTGTAGGATGCTCTCGATGGTCCTTTGGAATATGACACAAGCTGACGAAACCCCGAAAGGAAATCTTTTATACTGGAAGAGGCCTTTCAGTGTATTTATTGTGGTGAATTTTTGCAAGTCCTCATCCAGTTGCAGGTATACGTGGCTCATGTCCAGTTTTGTGAATAGGAGTCCTCCTGCCAACTTTGCGTACAGGTCCTCAATCCTGGGGATTGGGTATTTGTCTTGCTGAGTGTAACAATTTATCTCGGTTTGAAATTGCCGCAAAGGTGCACCGAGCCATCCGGCTTTCAGATAGGAACCACGGGTGCCGTGCAATTTTGCCTTGACTCCTTTGATTGTTCCAGGCCTTCCCGAAAAACCTCTGGATATTTGCTCAGGGCCTCACTCAGGCAACCATTTTCCAGCTGGAAGATATTTGTCCAATCTAGCTGGATTTCTTTTAGCCAATTTCGTCCTAATAGGCTCGGTCCCGAATCTTCCACTACCATTAATGGGAGCCTCACTAATTGTTTCCCGTAAGCAACTGGCACATGGGTTGTACCCATCACTTTCAGTGGTTTCCCCGTATAGGTCTTCAGCCTTGCAAAAGTTTTGGTCAGGGCTAAGGGTTGGAGTCCAGTGCATATCTTGTCTCCCCTATTACCGATACAGCTGCACCTGTATCGACCTCCATTAAAATTGGACGTCCATTCAGACTCACTGACAATTTGATGGGTTCTGATTTTGTCATCACTACGCACAGTAGGTGTTCCTCGTCAGAGGTAGGGGGAGTTTCCAGGTTGTGCATTCTCCTGTCCCTCGGCCTATGTGTTCTTGTCGGCCACGTTGGTTTAGGAGACTTGCTTTTCCTCTGTGCAACCTGATACTGGCAATCATCGCAATGTCGTGTCGGGCGGTGCTCTACAGGAATTGCTGTCACTCTGGGCTTAGTCCGACGTTGTCTAGGTGTGGTTCTATAGCGGACTTGGGCTCCCTTGTATCCGAATCCTTCCGGAGGGCCGCTATGTAGTGGCCTGCCCCGTAGTGGTAGTCCCCTAACCCAGTCTCCTTGATGTTGGCCTCTACCTCCATCGGGATATCTTGGAGCTCATGCGCTCCGCTTGCTGCTTTTTCTAACAACAAGGCCAGCTGTAATGCCTGTTTACAGTTCGGCTGGGCCTCCGCCAACAGGCGTTTCCGTATTGTCATATCGCTAATTCCGCACACCAACCGGTCTTGGAGCATCTCATTTAATGTCCCCCCGAATTCGCAAGCCTCCGCCAAACGTCTTAGCCTTGTTAGGAAACTTCTCTAAATGTGGAATAAAAATGGTACCTCCACAGGATCAGGGGTGGCTTCGGGTCATAATATTCTTGAACTAAGTTTGATAACTAAGTTTGGGCGGCACGGTAGCACAGTGGTTAGCACTGCTGCTTCACAGCTCCAGGGTCCCGGGTTCGATTCCTGGCTCGGGTCACTGTCTGTGTGGAGTTTGCACATTCTCCTCGTGTCTGCGTGGGTTTCCTCCGGGTGCTCCGGTTTCCTCCCACAGTCCAAAGATGTGCAGGTTAGGTTGATTGGCCAGGTTAAAAATTGCCCATTAGAGTCCTGAGATGCGTAGGTTAGTGGGATTAGCGGGTAAAATATGTGGGGGTAGGGCCTGGGTGGGATTGTGGTCGGTGCAGACTCGATGGGCCGAATGGCCTCCTTCTGCACTGTAGGGTTTCTATGATTTCTATGATAACTCTTGGAAGGACTTTGTGTCCGGTGCCTCCGGGAAAGTTAAACTGTGCATAATCGCAAAAGCTGCTGGTCCACACGCAGTCAGCAGGATAACCCTTTGCTTCTCATCTGAGGTTATGTCATTTGCCCTGAAGAAATACTTCATCCTTTCCACATATTGGGCCCAGTCCTCCACTGCGGGGTCAAAAGAGTCCAACTTTCCAAACAGCAGCATGTTTTCTCAACAATGGCTTATCGTCAATATGTGCGGTGGCTCAGCAAGTTCCTTCAGGTCACTCCTTTTTCCTCATCACCACTGTAATAACACCACAGAGGCAAAAGTTACACCATACATCTGTACACAGCCAGCTCTCCAGTTGCTCCCTGCTGAATGCCGGCTGGGAATCAGACACACCTGCTTTAAATAGGGAGCATGAGGCTCCCTGATTTAACCATCAATTAAGACTCATCATGTGGTTCATACTCTAGCAAGCCAACCTCATTAGCCTGGCTGAAGTAATCACATCTATGAATGGTATTGTCCGTATAGCACGCAAGAAACAATATGTTTCACTGTATCGCAATAGATGTGACAATAATAAATCAAATCAAATCAAACAACTTGTAAATACATTGGATAAAGACTTGGAGGGAGGTGTAGTATAAGGGTCAGGTACATAGACGGTCAATGTGTTCTGTACCACACACAAAGTGATGTAAAAAAATGCATGATTCAGACCTAGGGGTCAATATAGTATTTAACAGAGCTGTGTGCAAAAGCAAGCATGGAGATAGCTCATAGCTTAGACCTTTACTGTACTTATATATATATGTATAAATTCTAGTAATGAATGAATACTTACTGTTGAACTGCCTAAGACTACAAATACCTTAATAAGACCTACCAAACCATGCCCAACATCTTGCAATATGGAGCCTGTCCAATATTCATGGTGGCAAATGCTGAACACAGCACCCTTACTGACACCACAAAATCTGGACCAATGGAATCCTAAGTTCAATAGTATTTGAAAGGGAAAGACAACCAGCATTCTAAATACAGGTAAGGCTGACTTCAATATGATGAGACAGAGACTGTCCACAGTAACCTGGGAAAATAAAATGACAGGAGATCAGTGGGAGGTGTTCAAGTAATAGATTAAAGCACAGAATCAGTTTATGCTGCGAAAGGGCATGAACTCCAGTTGCCAGAACAAAAAGCTGTGGATGACAAACATGATAAGAAACAATAGAGGTAAAGAGGGTCATAAACTGAAAAGAAAAAGCATACAAAAATGTCAAGCTTTGCAAAGCTCCAGACAAAGGGGAAAGATACAAAGAATGGAAAAGGGTGACAAAGACTGAGCTGCAGTAAAGCAATATGAAATATCCTGCTATCAAAATCAACACAACTTTTAAAAATTACGTTACCAGAAAGAGGATCATCAGGAGCAACGCGGACTCTGTGAAAACTGATACCAGTGATACTGCCATTGAATATGAGAAATGCTGGACATGCTGAATAATGACTTTGCATCCGTATTTATTTACAGGTATTTACAGGAGAGGTCATCATGCCAGACATCCCAAGGAAACAAATATTGAATCAAGATCAGGGATCCCCAAAATAACAAGAACAAAGAAAATAATGACATCAAGGAGTGACAAATTCTGAGGGTTTTAAAGGAAGGAGGTGAGAACGTTGTAAATGCCCTATCTATACGTTCTCTCGATTTGTAAACCATTCCCTTAAATTGAAAAAATGTGCATCTCATTCCATTATTTAAGAAGGGTGAGAGAGTGAGACAAGGGGATCATTGGCATGTTATAGAATAGAATCATAGAATCCCCACAGTGCAGAAAGAGGCCATTGGGCCCATCGAACCTGTACTGACAACAATCCCACCCAGGTCCTATCCCCGAAACCCCACCTATTTACCCTGCTAATATCCCTGACACTAAAGGGCAATTTAGCATTTAGCAATCAACCTAACCCACACATCTTTGGGCTGTAGCGGGGGGGGGAAACCAGAGCACCTGGAGGAAACTCATGCAGACACATTGGGAGAACTTGCAAACTCCACACAGACAGTCACCCAAGGCCAGTTTTTACACAGAGAATAGTGGGTGCCTGGTTGGTGCCGGGGGAGGTAGTGGAAGCGGATACAGTAGTGAGTTTTAAGGGGCGTCTTGACAAGTACATGAATAGGATGGGAATGGAGGGATACAAACAATTGGTCTAGTTGGATCAAGGAGCGGCACAGGCTTGGAGGGCCAAAGGGCCTGTTTCCTGTGCTGTACTGTTCTTTGTTCTTTGAATAGAGAGATATGGTCCCCGGAATGGTAGGGGGTTTTAGTTAAGTTGGGCAGCATGGTCGGTGCAGGCTTGGAGGGCCAAAGGGCCTGTTCCTGTGCTGTAATTTTCTTTGTTCTTTGCCAGAATTGAACCCTGGTGCTGTCAGGTAGCAGTGCTAACCACTATGCCGCCATGCCGCTCTCGTAATGTCTGTTGTTGGGAAATTACTAAAGTATATAGTTTAGCATAGGGTAACTCAACATCATGACTAGGGAAGTCCAGCTTGGATTTGCAATGACCTGACAAATCTGATTGAACCTTTTGAAAAGGCAGTTAACCTATTTCTATGAATGTTATGTACATGGACTTCCAGAAGGCATCTGATAAATTTCCTCTTTATCAGAGATACTGTTCACTAAAGCGGAAGCCCATGGAATAGAAAGCAAATTATTGACCTGGTTAGGGAATTGGATGAGTGGCAGGAAGCAGAATAGGACAGGGACCCTAATTGGCCAGATGCAACCGCAAGCTCACTTGCAAATCTTTGCCTACTGCAGTGTGTGCCTACCTCTGCCAGCCTCCATCTGGAGTTACCTCATTACACACATCCTCTATCCCCTCGAAGGCCAATTGTTACCAAACAGGATGAAAGGCGATGACTGCCTCCAAGGATACCAGCTTTGCACTGGCGCTTCATTCAATTAAACTATCATGAGCCATCTCTCTCTGCTCCTTGCCCACATTGTCACGGCCTTGATTGCATGGATAACATATCACTTCTCATGCTCATCATTGACCTTGGTCAATCTCCTTGGCAAGTCATGTATGCGAAGGCAAGCAGGTACTGTAGGTTCAACCACATCACGTGGCATTGAGAATACAAATCTTGGCACATACAATAAAGGCTGATCTCTAAAACACCATCACATGCCTTGGAAAAGCAGCCAGCCTAATCAGGGCCCCACACACCCTGGAAATACTCTTTTCCACCTTCTTCCATCCAGAAAACAATACAAAAGTCTGAGGTCACGTACCAACCGTCTCAAGAACAGCTTCTTCCCTGCTGCCATCAGACTTTTGAATGGACCCACTGATGCACTATCAATAAGGCGAAAGACTACCGATATGCCAATATAAGTGTAGGCTTTTATTCACAACAGAATCAGGAGCAGATCCCAACAATTAACCGACCTGGACTGAACAAGGGGGAGGAGACAGCCACCTTTATACTAGGTGCTGAGGGGAGGAACCAAACTGGAAGGGGATGTGTCCAGGTATGACAAACACACACAACGGTGGTCCATATAAGACAAAGGCACAACTGAGGTCCACCACATTCACCCCTTCCTTTTAAAAAAACAACACGGGGGTGAAGCGGAAACAATATCACAAGTCCAGACGAACCGGTGGCTTGATCCGCCGTCGCGATCGTCGTAGTGCAGGTCGCAGAGTCGTCCGAGCAGGGAGCGATGTCGGCCCAGGCTCCGTACAGTGAGCGTCGAGAGAAGGCGCTGGGTGGTGTGAAGCGGACCGATCCGTCGTCCCGTCCAGTCGTCGGGTACTGCGTGGCGACGGCTCCGGCGACTCAAGCGAGCTGTACATAGGGGCGAGAGGAATGGGCTGTGGCCCTGGTGGCGTATGGGGAACAGTGGGAACCGGAGCTGGGGGGTGGGGGGCTGCAACAGGCTCTGGGCACACTACATTGGGGACAGGGACTGAGGGAGGAAGAGGCGTAGCAGTCTCCGAATGGACGACACCAGGGACCGTGGGGCGGAAGGACGTGGTGACCTCCGGGGCACCCGCGGGTGCCAAGTCACGGACAGAAACCGTGTCCTCCCGCCCATCAGGGTACGCTACATAAGCATATTGGGGAGTAGCATGGAGCAGTTGGACCTCCTTGACCAAGGGATCTGCCTTATGGGTCCGGACATGCTTCCGAAGCAGGACGGGTCCCGGGGACATCAGCCAATCCGGGAGCGAAGTACCCGAGGAGAACTTCCTGGGAAATGAAAACATCCGCTCGTGAGGGGTCGTATTGGTCGCTGTGCACAAGAGTGACCTAATGGAATGTAATGCGTCCGGAAGGACGTCTTGCCAACGGCTGACTGGAAGGCCCCTAGACCGTAACGCTAATAGAACGGCCTTCCAGACGGTTGCGTTCTCCCGCTCTACTTGACCATTGCCCCTGGGGTTATAGCTAGTGGTGCGGCTGGAGGCAACGCCTTTGGCGAGCAGGTACTGCCTCAGCTCATCACTCATGAAAGAGGACCCACGGTCGCTATGAATATAGGCTGGGAAGCCGAACAGGGTGAAGAGCTTGTTCAGGGTCCGAATCACTGTAGCCGTGGTCATGTCCGAGCAGGGGAAGGCAAAAGGGAAACGTGAGTATTCGTCAATGATATTCAGGAAATAAACATTGCGGTTAGAGGAGGGGAGGGGGCCTTTAAAATCAACGCTAAGGCGCTCGAACGCGCGAGTGGCCTTTACAAGGTGCGCCCTACCTGGCCGGTAGAACTGCGGTTTGCACTCAGCGCAGACCCTGCATTGCCTGGTAATCGTCCGGACTTCCTCAAGGGAGAAGGGCAGGTTACGGGACTTGACAAAATGGAAAAATCTGGTGACACCCGGGTGACAGAGGTCGTTATGGAGGGACTGTAGCTGGTCTAGTTGGGCACTGGCACATGATCCACGGGACAGGGCGTCTGGGGGCTCATTGAGCTTCCCAGGCCGGTACATGATGTCATATCTGTAGGTGGAGAGCTCAATCCTCCACCGCAAGATCTTGTCATTCTTAATCTTGCCCTTTTGCCTGGTGTTAAACAGGAAGGCAACTGACCGCTGGTCCGTAATTAAGGTGAATCGTTGGCCCGCGAGATAATGGCGCCAGTGCCGGACGGCTTCCACGATGGCCTGGGCCTCCTTCTCGACCGAGGAGTGTCGAATCTCAGGGCCTTGTAAGGTCCGGGAAAAGAAGGCCATCGGACGGCCCCTCTGGTTAAGGGTGGCAGCTAGGGCAAAGTCAGACGCATCACTTTCCACTTGGAATGGGATGGATTCGTCCACAGCGTGCATCGCGGCCTTCGCGATGTCCGCTTTGATGTCATCGAAGGCCCGACAGGCCTCCTCCGCCAGGGGAAAAGAGGTCGATTTTAGGAGCGGACGGGCTTTATCTGCGTAACGGGGAACCCACTGGGCATAATAGGAGAAGAAGCTCAGGCATCTCCTCAGTGCTTTGAGGGTAGTAGGGAGGGGAAGCTGCATAAGGGGACGCATACGGGCTGGGTCGGGGCCAAGGACACCATTTTCTATCACGTACCCAAGGATGGCGAGGCGGCGTGTCCGGAAAACACACTTCGCCTCATTGTATGTGAGGTTCAGGAGAGTGGCCGTACGAAGGAATTTTTGTAGGTTGGCATCATGGTCCTGCAGGTCATGGCCGCAGATGGTGACGTTATCCAGATACGGGAAAGTGGCCCGTAGTCCGTGCTGGTCCACCATTTGATCCATGGCCCGTTGGAAGACTGAGACCCCATTGGTGACACCAAAGGGGACTCGGAGGAACTGGTAGAGGCGGCCATCCGCCTCAAAGGCAGTGTATGGGCGATCCTCCGAGCGGATAGGGAGCTGGTGGTAAGCCGATTTCAAATCGATCGTTGAAAAAACCCTATAGTGCGCGATGTGGTTGACTATGTCCGCGATACGGGGAAGAGGATATGCATCTAGTTGGGTATACCTGTTTATGGTCTGGCTGTAGTCAATCACCATGCGGTGTTTCTCCCCCGATTTAACTACGACCACTTGCGCCCTCCAGGGGCTGGTGCTGGCCTGGATAATCCCTTCCTGGAGCAAACGTTGTACCTCGGACCAAATGAAGGCCCGGTCATCCGCACTATAGCGCCTACTCTTGGTGGCTATAGGCCTACAATCCGGGGTGAGGTTATCAAATAACGGGGGGGGGGGGGGGTGATCTTGAGGGTCGAGAGACTGCAGGTGGTGCGCGAGGGGCGCTGCCGTGACGGCGCCTTGCAGACGGAGAGCGGGGGATAAGGGCCATCGTACTGCAGGATGACGCTTCTATGATGGCTGAGGAAATCTAACCCCAGCAGTACAGCTGCGCAGAGTCGCGGCAGCACGAGGAGCCGAAAACGCTCGTAGACTGTGCCCTGTACCGTCAGCGTCACCAAGCAGCACCCGAGGACCTCCACTGAGTGAGAATTCGAGGCCATGGAGATGGTCTGGCTCCAGGGTCGCACGGGAAGGGCATATTGACGCACTGTGCGAGGGTGTATAAAACTTTCCGTGCTCCCACAGTCAAACAGGCAGTTTTCTGCATAACCATTTACCTTGATCTCCATTATGGACTTGGAGAGTTGATGTGGCTGCGACTGGTCCCGGCAAATCGATGCCACTGTTGAATTAAAGAAGAATCCATCTTCGTCGCCGTCTGATGACGTCACGGATGAAGCTTCCTGCTCAGCTTGCCTTGATGCCAGTCTCAAAGATGGCGACTCCCGCACTTCCGGTGACCGCATCAAAGATGGCGATTTCCGCACTTCCGGTGACCGCATCCAAGATGGCGATTCGCGCGCAGCCGCCGCCTGCATCAAAGATGGCCGCGTCCTTGGAGCACACATGGCTCCACGAGTCTTCAGAAGCGGCTTTGCTCTGCAGACTTTGACAAAGTGGCCTAGCTTACCGCATCCGGAGCAAATCGCGTCCTTTGCCGGGCAGTGATGCCGAGGGTGCTTAGGGAGGCCACAAAAGTAACATTTGGGCCCTGCTGGAGCAGCCGTCGCAGTGAAGCCGTCGGTGGAACGGGATCCAAGGTAAGACCCGAGATTATGGGAGGCTGCTTCTAACGTTTCAGCCATCGTGGCTGTTTTCCGGAGGTCTAGGTCATCTTGTTCCAGCAGACGCTGCTGGATGTATGTAGACTCAATGCCCGCAACGTAGGCGTCGCGGATCAGATCCTCCGTGTTCTGAGCTGCTGAAACAGCCTTACAGTCGCATGCTCGGGTGAGGACTCGCAGGGCGCGCAGAAATTGGGCGCACGATTCTCCTGGCTGCTGTTTGCGGGTAGTTAGGAGGTGTCTGGCGTAAACCACGTTAGGGCTCTTTCGGAACTGCCCTTTTAGGAGTTCGATAGCGTCCGCGTAAGTAGCAGCGTCCCGGAAGATTCCATAGACAGTTTCGCTTACCCGGGCGCGGAGCACGTGGAGTTTAGCAGCGTCGGTGTCGATGGCCGTAGCGGTGTCGACGAATGCTTCGAAGCAGTCCAACCAATGATCAAATTTATCAGAGGCTCCAACCTCTTGAGGGTCTAAAGCTAACTTGTCGGGTTTTAGAAACTGCTCCATACTAGTAACTGTTGTGAATAAAATTGATGCACTATCAATAAGGCAAAAGACTACCGATATGCCAATATAAGTGTAGGCTTTTATTCACAACAGAATCAGGAGCAGATCCCAACAATTAACCGACCTGGACTGAACAAGGGGGAGGAGACAGCCACCTTTATACTAGGTGCTGAGGGGAGGAACCAAACTGGAAGGGGATGTGTCCAGGTATGACAAACACACACAACGGTGGTCCATATAGGACAAAGGCACAACTGAGGTCCACCACACCCACCTCGCATTAAGTTGATCTCTCTCTACACCCTAGCTATGACTGTAACATTACATTCTGCACCCGCTCCTTTCCTTCTCTATGTACGGTATGCTTTGTCTGTATTACGTGCAAGAAACAATACTTTTCACTGTATACTAATACATGAGACAATAATAAATCAAATCAAATAACATCAACATGGAACACATTACTTTGCCAATGCTTGTCTGCCTGTTCTGTAACTCACAATTACAAGCAGCAAGGGTGAGAGAGATAGAACCTGTGATTGGATGAGCTGGAGCAGTTATTCTGGTGGGTCCCGTTGCCACCATCACTGATCACTTTGAAAGGAGGCCATTTTGAAGTGAGCTAAGAAATGACTTCTGCTGTTAGGTTTCCACCAGTGAGCTAAATTAGAATGGTGCAGTGCTTCAAAGCTGGCCACTTTTCTCCTGTTGCCTTGGAATATTAATTGAAAGTGCTATGAAGTAAAAAATTGTGGAATAAAATCAAATCAATGAATCAAGGGAA
Organism: Mustelus asterias; assembly: GCF_964213995.1. Lineage (NCBI taxonomy): Eukaryota > Metazoa > Chordata > Chondrichthyes > Carcharhiniformes > Triakidae > Mustelus > Mustelus asterias. The sequence goes on from NC_135814.1 coordinate 84,759,591, forward strand.
AATTGCACCAATTTAAGCAGTACAATCAAATGTTCATGGATAATTCCAGAAGCCTTGTCATCAACTGCACTATAACAATAAAGAGCTAATGTTCTCAGAAATTAAGAGGTTGAAAAGGATAACATGAACAGAATTCACTATTATAAAAGAATCCAATGTCTAGTCATCTTTATCTAGTCACCTTTTCCAGTGATTTTGCTTATTTACCATCCATTTTGAGGAAGGAAGCTGCCTGGATCAGTGCTATGTGAAGGAACTCTAAGGATAAGGAAGCTGTGAGGAGAGTGGCCATTGGGAAGAGAGGTGGTGGTGGTGGTGGGGGGGTGGGGGTGTGTGTGTGGGGGGGGGGGGGGGATTGTGGGGGGGTGGGTGGGTGGGGGGGTGGTGGTGAAGGGGGAAGGGGGAAGTGGGAGTTAGGTCAGAAGGGTTGTCTCAGTTTGTTCCCTTCCTGACAATGCCTCAGGTCACTGAAATGGCATCGGAGAAGGAATCTTAGTCAATTATAGCAGGTGTCTCTGATAATATTTAAGAAGCAGTCGGCTCAACCAACCTACCTTCTTTTGAGGATGTGGTGCAGTGACGACCAGGAAAGTGATCCTCAGATATTTGGCTTTAACCAAGTCTGTTTTATCCAGTATCTGTAATGTTCATCTCCACCTCCACAATGGTTTTTGTGAAAGAAAAATAGAGTTGCTAGAAAACTTATCTACTGCAAGTTTAGTTTTCAAGAAGACATGTGCAGATGAGGACCATTCAGTACATAGAATCATAGAATCCCTACAGTGCAGAAGGAGGCTATTTGGCCCATCGAGCAGCCTGCACTGACAACAACCCCACCCAGGCCCTATCCCCATAACCCCACGTATTTACCCTGCTAGCCTCCCGAATTGAACCCGGGTCCCTGGCACTGTGAGGCAGCAGTGCTAACCACTGTGCCACCGTGCCACCCTGGTGCCACATCTTGTTTTGTTCTTCCCATTCTGCCAAGCAAGTCTCATTTCTTTATGCACATGTTTCAGGAGGTGGGTTGAAAGAACCCTGGGATATACCGCACAGGACTATGATCAACAGGTAGTATGATACTCACTTTTTTTTTATTCGTTCATGGGATGTGGGTGTCACTGGCTGAGTCAGCATTTATTGCCCATCCCTGAGGGCATTTAAGAGCCAACCACATTGCTGTGGCCCTGGAGTCATGTGTAGGCCAGACTATGTAAGGACAACAGATTTCCTTCCCTAAAGAGCATTAGTGAACCAGAAGGGTTTTTTATGACAATCATTTCATGGTCGTCATTAGACTTTTAATTCCAAATTTATATCGAATTCAAATTTCACCATCTTCTACGGTGGGATTCAGACTCGGGTCCCCAGATCATTACCCTGGGTGTCTCTGGATTACTAATCCAGTGACAATACCACAATACCACCACCTTCCCTAATCACATATTTTCAATTCGAAGTTAAGATGCATTCGCCCAGGGTCGCATTCTTTACTGTTATTTGCTGATTAATGCTTACAGACAACATCTAGAACATCCTTTCAGAGCTTATCTCAAGGGTGCTGATGTGTTTTGAATATAAATCCATACACACAACGAAGATGAGTTTCTTCCTATTTCATTGTCCAAACCAATACAGTCTGCAACTATTTACCAAATATATCTGCACTTTATCAAATGAGCAGTTTCCATTAAAAAAAAATGAAACCCAAAAACAAAGGACTGTCAGCATTTAACTAAGTTAAATCGGAATGTATTGAATCTACTTTGATGATTGCAGTAGATCCCATTTTTATCCCAAAAAAGAGTTTAATTTGACACGGGATATTGTAAAATATCCTTATTTTATGATGGGCTCATGTAACTGTCAGGGGATTTCAAACACTTCATCAGACGGAACACAGACAGGCAGTCAGCAACAACCTAACCTGATCTGTAAGCAGTGAAAATTGAGTGTCAATCACTCGGTGATGGAGTAAGGCCACACACCCAGCAGATCCTTTTCACAATACATTTACTTTTAGAAAGATACAACTTATACATTACCTAAGGCAGCTTCCCAGGCAGATGCAGAGGACGTGACACCTACACTTACAGCTTGTGCTGTAGCACCAGGGCATAAACCAGTCCACAGCTGTGTGTGAGCGAGTGAGTGTATATGTGTGTGTGTGCGCGTGTGTGTATGTATGTGAGTGTATATGTGCATGGTCTGTGTGTGTATGAGTGCTTGTAGGCATGCATGTAGTTGTGTGTGTGCATGTGTGTGTGTGTGTATATGTGTATGTGTGTGTATATATATGTATGTGTATTACGCTTTCCTCTTTATATTCAATTGAGGAATGATGATAATTGAAGATATTGATGAATTCTTCCACTTCTGTTTCTGTGTGTGTCCAATTATCTGTAGTAACACATAGGAAGCCTATGTGGGACACTTTCTAAATACACTTTCTTCTCACTCTTCCTGTATATATTTGCTATGGCTGGGGAAAAAGCTATGCTTTTGATTTGAAGATAAAATTAATTATTGAATTCAACACAGTTCAACACAGACCAACGTGAGGTAGTTCATTCTAATAGGAAGAGTTGGGAGGTCATTTATTACTTGAAAGGTGAAAGATTAGGTGGGTCACAGGGATCTCTCAGTACAAATATATCAATCACTAAAAGTGGCACCATAGGTTGGCAAGACCATAACACAAAGCAAACTGAAAACTGGGGATGGGGAGGGGGAGAGGGGGGGGGAGGGGAGGGGACGGGGGGGGGGCAATTCTCCCAGCCTGCTCTAGCAGCACAACAGGCCAGGGGACATCAGGGGAGGCCATTCCTCAGGCTCCCCGCTGGGTGCCACAGCCTCCTGTAAAGACTCATATTCCAACTATTCTTCACATTCCAATCTGTAATTATCTTGCAATTGTGTCTTTGTCTATATATGCCATGTTTGTGGACCTACCTGATGAAGGAGCAGTGCTCCAAATGCTCGCGATTCCAAATAAACCTGTTGGGCTTTACCTTGGTGTTGTGAGACTTCTTACTGTGCCCACCCCAGTCCAACGCTGGCATCTCCACATTACTGTCCACTATGCCACCAATCTTGGTGTCACCTGCAAACTTTTATATATATATGGGTCGTCAGATTGTGTCATTTCTTTTGAGAGACCAGGGTGGCATGGTGACACAGTTAGCACTGCTGCCTCACAGCGTCAGGGACCCGGGTTCAGTTCAGGCCTTGAGTGACTGTGAAAACTCCACATGATCTCCCCGTGTCTGTGTGGATTTCCTCTGGGTGCTCTGGTTTCCTCCCATGGTCCAAAGATGTGCGGGTTAGGTTGATCGGCCAAGCTAAATTGCCCTTAGTATCCCAAGATGTGTGGGTTAGGGGGATTAGGGTAAATACATGGAGTTATGGGCATAGGGTCTGGGTGGGATGCTCTATTGGAGAGACGGTGCAGACTTAATGGGCCGAATGGCCTTATTCTGCACTGTAGGTGTTCTGAGTACTATGAAAGGTGACCTGTTAAATAGCATTGTGGCATGTACAATTTTTCTATCTAAAGGAATATTTCCAAAACAGAGATCTTTGAAAGATTAGAGTTAAGGTATCTGCAATGCTCTCAACTACTTTCTTTAAAATTGGCAGATGGAAACCACCTGGTCCGTGGTATTTGTCACACTTTGATCACATTTTTACATCACCTTTACTTTGCATAGGTTAATTTTGCTGAGTCCATGACCCTAATTCGATTTGAGTTGTTTTGGCAGATTGACTTCTTCCTCCACTGTAAACATTGACAAGAGTAACTATTCAAATGCCCACCATTTCCTTATTTCCATTGACAATATCACTGTTGTCGGTTTTCAAGGGATCCACATTGTTTCTGACCACACCCTTTATCCTAAAATAATTGTTTAAAAGATAGTATTGATTTTCATGAGCCCTGCAAGTTGCATTTTATATTCCCTTTTAGTAACTCCTATTATCTGTTTTGTCATCCATTGCTATTTACCATCTGAGCTATTTTTGCATGCTTTTTCTTTTACATTTATTTTGTCTTTTACTTATTCCACCATTCTTTGGTGACAAGAGTTTCTTAGGGATATAAAATGTTTCTGTATCTCATTTTTTTGAACATTCCCCATTGATATTATTTTATCCATTAACAGTTTTGCCCACTCTTATTACATTGAAGGCAGCCACACCAAAACCTAGAATCTTAATAGTTTTTTTTGCATTTCTCCCTTTCAAACATTGTTCATAGGATCATAGAATTATACAGTGCAGAAAAGACCCTTCAGCCCATCGAGTCCGCACCGACACATTAGAAACACCTGAACTCCCACCTAATCCCATCTGCCAGCACTTGGCCCATAGCCCTGAATGTTATGATGTGCCAAGTGCTCATCCAGATATTTTTTAAAAGATGTGAGGCAACTCGCCTCTACCACCCTCCCAGGCAGCACATTTCAAACCATCACCATCCTCTGGATAAAAAAGGTTTTCCCCCCTAAACCTCCTGCCCCTCACCTTGAACCTATGTCCCTTCGTGACTGATGCTTCAACTAAAGGGAACAACTGCTCCTTATCCACTCCGTCCATGTCTCGCATAATCTTGCACACCTTGATCAGGTCACCCCCTCAGTCTTCTCTGCTTCAACGAAAACAACTCAAGCCTACGCAATCTCTCTTCATTTAAATGCTCCATCCCAGGCAGCATCCTGGTGAATCTCCTCTGCACCCCTTCCAGTGCAATCACATCCTTCCGATAACGTGGTGACCAGAACTGCACACAGTACTCTAGCTGTGGCCTCACCAAAGTTCTATACAACTCCAACATGACTTCCCTACTTTTGTAATCTATGTCTCAATTGATAAAGGCAAGCGTCCCATATGCCTTTTTCACCACCCTACTAACATGCCCTTCCACTTTCAGAGATCCATTGACAAACATGCCAAGGTCCCTTTTTTTCCACAGAACTTCCTAGTATTCTACCATTCATTGGATACTTTCTTGTCAAATTATTCCTTCCAAGGTTTATCACTTTGTAGCCCAAGACCTTCTGCCTCATTGTTAATGACACATCCAATCTTTATGTCATCTGCAAACTTACTAATCCAACCCCATATATATAACCCCATCAATATCATTTATATAAATGACAAATAATAGGGGGTGTAACATAGATCCCTATGGTACGCCACTGGACACTGGCTTCCAGTCACTAAAGCAGCCTTCTGTCATCACCCTCTGTCTCCTACAACTGAGCACTTTTGAATCCATTTTATAAATTACCCTATCCCATGTGAATTTATCTTCTTTACAAGCCTCCCATGTGGGACCTTGTCAAAGTCTTTGCCGAAATTCATATAAACTATATCGACTGCGCTACCCTCGTCTACAAACCTGGTCACCTCCTCAAAAAATTCAATCAAATTTGTTAGGCATGACCTCCCTCTGATGAAGCCATGCTGACTATCCCTGATCAAGCTTTGCCTCTCCAAGTGGAGATAGATGCTCTCTTCAGACGTTTCTCTAATAGTTTCCCTACCACTAATGTGAGACTCATTGGTCTGTAGTTCCCTGGTTTATATTTACAACCCTTCTTAAATGGCAGAACCACATTAGCTGTTCTACAGTCATCTGGCACCTGCCCCATGATGTGGAGATGCTGGCGTTGGATTGTACCTCCCCCATGGCCAGAGAAGAATTGAAAATTTGGGTCAGAGCATCTGCAATCTCCTCCCTTGCCTCCCACAGCAGCCTAGGGCACATTTCATTTTGACCTGGATATTTATCCACTTTTAAGGCTACCAATGCCTTCAATACCTTGTCCTTCCCTATGTCAATTTGCTCAAGAGCCTCACAATCTCTTTCCCTGAATTCCATACCATCATCCTCATTCTCTTCGGTGAAGACAGATGTGAAATATTCATTCAACACTCTACCAATGTCCTCTGGCTCCACCCACAGATTCCCCCCTTAGTCCCTAATGGGCCCTACTCTTTCCCTGGTTATCCTCTTCCCATTGATAAACTTATAGAATACTTTGGAATTTTCTCTACTTTTACCAGCCAGAGCTTTCTCCTATCCCCTCTTTGCATTCCTATTTGCTTTCTTAAGCTCCACCCTGCATTTCCTATACCTCACTAACGCCTCCACTGATTTGTTCCCCTTGTACTTTTTAAAAGCCTTTCTTTTCCTTCTCATTGTATCCTGAATATCTTTGGTCATCCATGGTTCTCAGGGCTTGTTATTCCGACCTATCAGCCCAGAGGGAACATGCTGGGCTTGCACCCTCCCAGTTTCCTCTTTGAATGTCCCTCTCTTCTCTTCTGTAGATTTTCCCATTAGTGGCTGTTCCCAGTCTACCATGGCCAGATCCTGTCTTATTTTACTAAAATCTGCTCTCTCCCAATCCAAAATGTTTCTTTGCAACTTGCCTATTTCCTTGTCTGTAACAAGCTTAAATTGTACAATGTTGTGAATGGTATCACGAAAATGCTCCCCCACCACCACCTCAACCACCTGTCCGGCTTCATTCCCCAGAATCTGATCCAGCACAGCTCTCTCCCTTGTTGGACCCTCCACATATTGATTTAAAAAGTTCTCTTGTACACATTTCAAGCCCTTAACACTATGTATATCCCAGTTAATGTTGGGAAAGTTGTAATCACCTAATATAATAATCCTATTTTTATTGTTTTTACACGCCTCCACGAATGGAGCACATATTTGCTCCTCAATATCCCCCTGACTATCTGGGGTCTATAATAAGCACCTAACAATGCGGCTGCCCCTTTTGTATTCCTAAGCTCTACCCACAAAGCTTCACTTGATGCCCCCTCCAAGATGTCATCTGTCCTTACTGCAGTAACTGACTCTTGAACTAATAATGCAATGCCTCCTCTTCTTTTACCTCCTGTCTCACCTGAAGATTCTATATGCCGGAATGTTTAGTTGCCAGTTGTGTCCTTCCTTCAACGATGTCTCTGTGATGACTACTATTCCACATGTCAATCATTGCCCTCAACTCATCTGTTCTCTCTGCAATACTCCTGGCGTTAAAGTAGAGGCCATTCAGCCTGGCCTTGCACCCTTGAAACTTAATACAGCTGCACTCCCTCGGATTTGTTTGTTTTGCTGTATGATTCCATGCTCTTATTCTGCTAACAGTCTGTGTCCCCTCCCCCTGTCAAATCAGTTTAAACTCTTCCCAACAGCATGAGTAAATCATCCTGCAAGGATGTTAGTCCCGTTCTGATTCAGATGTAGATCATCCCGCTTGTACAGGTCCCACTTTCCCCAGAAATCAGTGAACCAGGAATCTAAAACGTTCCCTCCTGCACCAACTGTTAAGCCATGCATTCATCTGCATTATCCTCCTATTTCTGTGCTCGCTAACACATGGCACTGGGACTAATCACAAGGTTTCAATCCAAGAGGTCTTTCTTTATATTCTACTGCCTAACTCCCTGGATTCTTGATGCAAGACCTCATCCCTCTCCCTATCTATGTCATTGGTACCAACATGTACCATGACCTTTGCCTTATCACCCTCCCCCTTCAGAATGCCCTGTATTTTTTTAAAAATGTTTAACTCATTCATATTATGATCGCTATGACATAAATGTTTATGCACCATTAAACTGTGAACTAAATATGGCTCATTACCCATGACTAAATCTAATATGGCATGTACCTCCCATCTCCCCTGTTCTAGGACATATTGTTGCAGAAAAGAATCCTAGATGTACTTCCTTGTATTGTTCTTCATTCACATCCTTTCCCCTTCCAACTCTACTTTCTTCTGTGTCCACCCCTGGAGAAACTCTCCTAAGTTATTTTCAACATAATTTCAAACTCCCAACAGTCTGACCTCAACTGTTCTCAACAGAGCTGTTCAACCACACCCTCACCTCCACCTTTGCTCCACTGGTTTCCATTAATGCCACCTTGACCATTTCATAGAATCATAGGATCCCTACAGTGCGAGGAGGAGGCCATTCAGCCCATCAAGTCTGCACCGAACACAATCCCACCCAGACCCTACTCCCACAACCCCTCATTTTTACCCTGCCAATCCCCATGACAAGAAGGGGCAATTTAGTTTGGCCACTTAACCTGCACATATTTAGACAGTGGAAGGAAACTGGAGCACCCGGAAGAAACCCACACAGACATGGAGAGAATGTGCAAACTCCACACAGACAGTTACTTGAGGCTGGAATTGAAACCAGGTCTCTGGCGCTGTGAGGCAACAGTGGTAATTACTGTGCCACCGTGCCGACCCCACATTTCCTCACTGGGGGAAATCTGCTGTCCTTACCCAGTCTGGCCTACATGTGACCCCACATTTCCTCACCTTCACATCCTTAAGTACAAGGGATGAATGGATGTGGCTGACAACTGGTTTACCCACTCACTCCCAGATCTGGTCAGACCACAGAAACCATTATGAGCCTTGCTACGTAAGAATGTGGGAACAGGAGTAGGCTACTTAGCCCCTCAAATCTTTTCCACCTTTCAATGGTAATTTGTGATCTATTCTTTAATAACCTTTGGCTAACAAAAAATTATCAATCTCAGTTCTAAAATTAACAATTGGTCAATCAATTTCCGTTTGCGGAAGAGAATTCCTAACTCCTACCATCCTTTGTCTATAGAAGTGCTTCTCATTTTCATTTACAAAAGGTCTTGCTCTATTCTTTAGGCTATGCCCTCTAGTCCTAGACTCCACGAACAACAGAAATAGTTTCTCCCAATCTACTCTACTTGTTCCCCTAAATATCTTGGTTATCTTGCCTTCACGAGCAGCTCACTATTTCAGGGAGGTCCAGGACATCAACAATAATCATGGCCAATTTCATCCACTCAGAATTATTTTCTTAAACTCTTCACCCATGTCTCCTCCACACTCATGTGTAGAGTTCCCATCCTGGCTCCCATATTGACTGTCATAGTTAACCATTCTTTCTCCTCACATACTGGCCAAAAACCTACCAGCTTGTCTGCCTTGGAATCGGGGCAGGCGAGGTTTCTGGAACGGAAATCTCCATTGGCCTCGGGCGGGATTTTACGATCTCGCCCGAGCAAGGCTGTAAAATCCAACCATCCCTCTTTCCTTCAAATCTGCTGGCATCACATCGCTCCTCAAAATACGACCCTTGGCCCCCTCCGTCACTGCAAACTAATGTCCCATTTCAAATCTCCCTTTCCTCTCCATAGTCCTTAATCACCTCCCAAATTCATGCCCATCTTTGCCATGTCATTATTGGCAGGAGTGACCACTGCATAGTCCTTATGCAAAGAAGTCTCTTGTTCACATTGAGGATAACCTCTGTCAAGTTGTGTGGCGCTACCACTGTGCAAAATGGGATAGATTTCAAACAGACGCTGCAATTCAAAACTGGGCAATCATGGAGGTGCTGTGGGTCATTCGCGGCAGCAGAACTGTATTCAACCACAATCTGTAACCTCCATGAACTGTTTCACCATCAATCCTGGTTCAAAGAAGGGGACAAAAGAGCAGCAGCAGGCAGATCTTGGAATGCGGTGTCAAAATGATGTGAAACTACTATACATGCAATAGAGAAAGCAAAGTGATCCCACAGCCAACAGATCAGACTCACTCCTGGCAAGGACAGAAACAATGGAGACTTGAGGTAAAGGACACTACGTTGGGGTGAATTTTCCCATTCCGCCCGCCATGGGAATCATAGCAGGCGAAGGGCCAACTATGGAAAGGTGCATTGACCTCAGGCTGGATTTTCTGGTTTCAGAGCGAGCGTGGCCGGAAGATCTGGTCCATTCATGTTGGAATCTGGTGGAACTCTCATGGGAGTTCATGGTCATGATATAATGTAGAAGTCAAAAATTCTCTGAAATTATTTTTATTCACATATTTATTCATGGGTTTTAATGCTGTTAACAATAACCAGACATTGCAGAGGATGAATTACATTAACAGTGGTAATGTTACTTGACTAGTCATCGGGAGACCCAAATTAATGATCTGGAGTCATGAGTTCAAATCCCACTGCAGGGAGAATTTAAATCTTGTTCATTAATAATTCCAGAATAAAAAAACTAATTCCATGAATACTGATTGCGAAACTACCAGACTGTTGTAAAACCCATCAAGTTCACTAATGTTCTTCGGGGAGAAAATCTGCTGTCCTTACCCAGTCTGGCCTACATGTGACTACACACCCACAACAATGTGGCTGACTCCTAACTCTCCTCTAAAATGGCCAAGCAACCATTCAGTTGCTCAAGGCAACTAGGGATAGGCAGTAAAAGCTGGCATTTCAAGATTGAAAAATAAGAAGCAACAGGCAAAGAATATAGAGTACAATTCTCCTGTTTTGAGATTAAGTGCGATAGCAGACAGTTCCGGTGACGCCTGTCTCACCAACCAGAATGGTGAGATCCCGTGCCAGATTCTGCACTTGGAACTTCAATAATTATGCACAGTCGAATTCCCCGCTGACTCTCCTGGTGCGCCAGCAGCTGATTTGTTTGCCCACCTTCAAATGACGGGTTCAAAGGTCCTGGCCTTTGAACACCAGTCCAGCACATTCATTCACTCTCTCCAGCTCATCTGTCTTCACCAGAGCATGCAGGATGTCAGCAACCCAGAGGAGAAATGACTAGTAGCTTGAATCATCGAATCATAGAATGCCTAGAGTGCAGAAGGAAGCCATTTGGCCCATCGAGTCTGTACTGACCACAATCCCACCCAGGCCCTATTCCCGTAACCCTCATTTACCTTGTTAATCCCCCTGACATTAAGGTCAATTTGGCATGGCAAATGAACCTAACCTGCACATCTTTGGACTGTGGGAGGAAACCGGAGCACCCGGAGGAAACCCACGCAGACACGGGGAGAATATGCAAACTTCACACAGACAATGACCCGAGGCCGGAATTGAACCCAGATCCCTGGCACTGTGAGGCATCAGTGCTAACCACTGTGCCACCCAGAGAAAAAGTCTGTTCCTCAATCCAACCACCCTCACCCCCACAAGCCCATCTCCTGCCCATGCCTCACTTGGACCTCTGCCCACTAGCTCTGGCATCTTTGTCCATCCCCTCCCAGGACATGGTGTGGTATCCTTTTCAGCCCTTTGTTTGTGAGCTTTTCATGTTGGCTTGTCGGGGTCCAGCTTCCCTCCACTCAGTTTTCCCTCTGCCTTTCATTGTTCATCTTCTTCATCCACCCTTTGGCCCCTCATCATGAGCCATCACCCGATGTGATTTCCCTCTGGCATGAAGCAAGATTGAAAGGCCTGACAGGACACCAGCAGGAAGCTGATTTAATGAGCATTCATGAGAAGCAAATTAATGCAAATGCTGTTTGCACCACCTGTCAGTGGGAAGAGCAACCCACCATTAAGTTTGGGTTTTAATTTAAGTTTATTTATTAGTGTCACAAGTAGACTTACATTAACACTGCAATGAAGTTACAGTGAAAATCCCCTAGTCGCCACACTCCGGTGCCTGTTCGGGTACACTAAGGGAGAATTTAGCATGACCAATGCACCTAACCAGCACATCTTTCGGACTGTGGGAGGAAACCGGAGCACCCGGAGGAAACCCACGCAGACACGGGGAGAACATGTAGACTCCATACAGACAGTGACCCAAGCCGGGAATCGAACAATAATAACCTGCAATGGGAGAATTGCAATGTAATTTTAAGCTGGCGGGTTTCCAACTTTATGGCTCCTGGTGGATTCTCGGTGCCCGCCTGCCATCAAAGCTGCCACAAGCTGGTTGGGATAATACGACTCACAAATCCCAGTGTGAAAATATCTAGATGGGCAATACACCAAGAAAAAAGTTGTGTTGCAACCTATTGACCATATTGTGACTATAGTCATTTTATGAATTTACCATCGGTCAAGGTAATCAAACCTGATACCCTAGTTTCAAGATGTGGTACTATATTAAGCTGAAACAGGTTTTATGTGAAATATTTTCCTTTCAACTTTACATTGATAGTTTGGCTCTACCCTTTGCTTTGAATTGTTAGTTATTTGAATTACTGTTCCTATGACAAAAAACTGACATGTAACGGCATTGTGGGATATGATTCACAGGTTTCAAGGATCTCCAGTCAATACAGCAGACATGTAATATGAGCTATAAAACCTGCTGCTTAAGAGAGAGGCTTTTAAATGTTCACAAATCATCTCTAGATAAGTTGCAGCATGGATTTGTGCATCGTATTCAAACAAATAATTGAACATTCATTTGAAAACCTTTTCTAACAGGGTTAACTGCAAACGTCTCTCTCCACAACTAGATCACTTTTGTCAGTTTTAATCTCAGGAGTCCTGCTATTTCAGTAAGGCTGACCTTGAGTGGTCACGGAGAAATGGATGTTATCTAGCAGGAAGCCAGTGACATTTGCCAAAGCACCTGATCAAAATACTGATTGCAGGTGAAAAGGGACTGAACGATAAAAAATAATTAGAAAAGCTTGAGTCTTATAGTTTACAAAGGCAGCAGGTAACAGAGGACTTCATCAAATTGTGAGACACAGAGGGGTTAAATTTGTCCTTGCTGGCAGCACTGCACTGAACGGGTTGATGGCGAATCAACAGCCTTGACTTTCTTTTCCACTGACGTCACATGGGTGTGGTGTCTGGGCTGCCAATTTGCTGTGACGTTGTTCTGCATTACTGTCAAAGTCCAAGTTCGCCCCTAAAATGCTGAGATAATGCTAACAGATTGATACAAAGTCAAACTAAAGAACAGAAGTAAAAACAGTGAAAAGATAGACTAGTTATTGAGAAATATATCTTTCCTTGCAGAAATAAGTGTTTAAAATAATCCAGCAAAGCAAAAACATTGGCAATATTCAAAATGGAACAAAATAGCATGAAAACGTGTGCTTTTGAGATGGTGAGGTTGGCTTTGTGTGATCAAGTTGTCATTTCCCATTCCTGGCATTTCTTACACCATTGTCTCAGTTCTAAGTACAGGCAGTGTTCGGACTTACGACACAATAAGTCAAAACGTCGGAACCTATTTTCCCACAGGAACAATGTTATAAATGTGGGATTGGTTCCTGATCCCTATTTTCACTGAAAAGCAATGTTCCCTTTCTATCAAGTTGTGGCGATTACACCATGAGCAGAGATATGGAATCTGATGTCCCGTAGCTTCAAAGACAAAACCAATTTACAATGAATGTTAAATAAACTTTTTGTAAAACACGTATCTGACTCAGCAGTTTCCATTGAGTCAGATAGTTTTAATCTGGAGCTTTTGTCATGTTAAAGCATGTAAGATCTTCTATATCTGAGAAACAATTTGCCATCAGACTTTTGAATGGACCTACCTTATATTAAGCTGATCTCCTTCTACGCCCTAGCTACCACTGTAACATTACATTCTGCACCCTCTCCTTTCCTTCTCCCCTATGTACTCTATGAACAGTATACTTTGTCTGCGTGCAAGTAACAATACTTTTCACTGTATCCCAATACATGTGACAATAATAAATCAAATCAAAAAATCAATTTTCCCTTCCTGAAGTTGCAAAAGGCAGAACATAAAAGGACATAACAGTTGGTAAAGACCAACTGTTTGCTTGCTTAGCGTTGTAAAGCCGAAACAGGGTGTCAATTTATAAACATCCTGAGTGCGGTTTGTTGTAATCTGAGTGTTGTAAGGTCAAAGACTGCCTGTACACCCAAACTGAGGGCTGAGCATTTGCCCGTGAATCGGGAGCGCAGACAAGGAAAAGTGGGCGAGGGGCGCAGGTGCTAACAGGGGTCAGGCCCTCTGATACAAGAAAGAGTCAAAGATGGCCACAAAGGTTGCTGGGTGATTAAAAGACATGCCTCGATGACCTGAGACTTTGTCCCAGTTATAATAACAATAAAACAAAAAAAAGCCCTCCAGTCCTCATCCCTCAATTGACCCCAGTTGTTTTCTTACACATTAAGCCTTTGAGCTTTTGTCCCTCACAGCCCCCCCTCACCTCCCATACATGGCAGCACATACCAATCTATGCCCCAAAACTCTCACTATGCCCTCATCCGTACAACTTCAGGCTCCTCAGTCCCAATGGCCGTTTATATTCCTGATATTAACTTAGTGCCATCTCATGCTATGACATGTCCCATACTCATCCCCATGTCCCTGTGTAGTCACTATGCCAACTTTGTGCCATCTGATATAAAGTTTATTTATTAGTGTCACAAGTAGGCTTACATTAACACTGCAATTAAGTTACTGTGAAAATCCCCTAGTCGCCACACTCCGGGGCCTGTTCGGGTACACTGAGGGAGAATTTAGCATGGCCAATGCGCCTAGCCAGCACGTCTTTCGGACTGTGGGAGGAAACCAGAACACCCAGAGGAAACCCATGCAGACACGGGGAGAAAGTGCAGATTCCGCACAGACAACGACCCAAGCCGGGAATCAAACTCAGGTCCCTGGCGCTGAGAGGGACCAGTGCTAACCACTAAGCCACCATGCCGCCCCCAGGTCAACGAAGCTTTGCATGGTCCGCCCCTCGCCTGCTATGATTCCCGTGGCGGATGGGATGGGAACATTTCTCCCACTATGGTTTTAAAAAGTCTGTTTTTCAAAGTTCAATTCAGATTGTAGATTAAAGAACTAGTAGGATAGGTTTTTTGAGTTTAACAAAGAAAGAGGTTAACATTATTATACTTAAACCACTCTAAGCAAAATAATAAAACATGCAGTGACTTTTTCACACACACATGCGCAGATCACAGCGTCGAGAAAGTTAGGTTGGCCAAACTGTATACAGTCTGTAGTTTACCAATTCAGCTGACTTCAGACTAAATTCCATGGTCTGGATGCTTCTGGTCTAAAGATGTAGATGACTGAGTTGGTTGTTCTTCAGTAGATTGTAGTGCTGGTTTGGATTCTATTGGGAAATCTCTGTCTGCAGGATGGTGTGCCAGGATGATCAGTATTAGCAACCAGAACTCGAAGCTTACTAGATGGGCTGGGAAAAAGTAGTTAGGAGGAATCCCACTTGGGTCTTCTTCCTCAACTGGTTGACTTTCATTTGTGCTGAGAAGACACATGTTTAAAACAGGCAAAGGGTTGGTTTATCATGTGACCTTCCTTCTACAACTGCCAGAACATTAAAAAACATGGTGACTTGATTAGCTCATGCCTGAAAGCTGACCCAGCCAGGGTCCAAGAAATTAGTTTAATGACCCATCATCAACAGTTGAATACCCTAGGTGATTGCTACAGATGTCTTCGTAATGTGACATAAGATATGAGTCCTTCACACTCCCGAGATGTCACCGTTTTTGTTTGGTTTTGTAGACAGGTTGTCTCTATTTTCAATGAATGTAGAACATATGACAATATAAATTATGGTTAGTTACTTTGGACTGCGAGTTCAAATCACTTTAGTCACTGTGTTTTGAAAAAATCTGTTTTTCAAAGTTAATTTCAGTTTTCAAGAGGGTGGATTAAAAATCACTATTTGGCAGAATGCATACCTTAATGACACATGCCTGACTCCTCCACCCACCCTTTGCCGTTACACCCTCCATGACAACTTACCCTGTATCTAGTATGGGCAGAACTCAGGACCCATTGGGAGATGAAAAAAACAAAGTTCTTAGTGTCTATTGTAGATTTCATTACATCTTTACAAAAGTGGTAATATTAAAATTCCTTCAAATATTTAATCACTTATAAAAACAAATATTTCCTTAAAATACTTAATCATACATAAAAACAAACAGTTCCTTCAAGTACTTAATCCCGAATAAAAACAGACATTTATAAGCATTGCCCCACATCAAAGACAACTAATTTCTTTATAACCGTTTGGAGTTATCAATTGAACTGAGTGAATTTACAGGACCCCGCTGTGATAATGGTAAGCTGTGGAAGCAGTCAAACAGCACTAATCCCATAATGATAATGCTTATGTCAACAAACAAGGAAATAACAAGCACTGAATTCTTTTGACTGCAGATCGGTGTTCAAAGATTCAAAACGCTTGGGGAGTCAAATGATTTGACTCATTGATAGTTTCACAGAGCCTGTCCACTTTTTATACACATTCATATTTACTCTTAACAATGCCATATGGGTACCTGACTTCTCCCAAAGGAAATCGGACCTCTCCTGAAGGGATACCTTGACTTCCAGAGTAACTCTGGCAGCTTTAGCCTTTCTTCTCAAATATTTAAAGCCTGCAAGATGTATTTGGGATATTCCAGTAATAAAAATTGCTTCTCTTTGAAACTCCAAAGTATGTTATGAAGCCTAACTGGACCCCAACAGTTTTTCTTTTTTGGCATTAGTGTGAGGATAGGTATTTCACTCCAGCTATGATTCTATTGACACACTTGGAAGCTTTTATCAAAATAAACTATATTTAACAATCCAGTTTAACTATAACAAATAAATTAGCTTAACTTTTACCAATTGAAATGTTTAAACATGAAAAGGTACAATTCTTAACTGCTCATCTATCTATATTTGTTCCGATTCAAGCAATATTCTTCTTATAGACTTAAATCCCTCTTCAAAATAAGTTAGCAAGACACAGGCTTACGTGCTTGTACTTGGGCTGCCAGTCCTCGAGTCTCCAGAACACTTTTTGATTTGATTTGATATATTATTGACACATGCATTAACATATAATGAAAAGTATTGTTTCTTGCGCGCTATACAGACAAAGCATACCGTTCATAGAGAAGGAAACAGGAGAGTGCAGAATGTAGTGTTCCAGTCATAGCTAGGATGTAGAGAAAGATCAACTTAATGCAAGGTAAGTCCATTCAAAAGTCTGACAGCAGCAGGGAAGAAGTTGTTTTTGTGTCGGTTGGTACGTGACTTTTATATCTTTTTCTCGAAGGAAGAAGGTGGAAGAGAGAATGTCCGGGGTGCGTGGGGTCCTTAATTATGCTGGCTGCTTTGCTGAGGCAGTGGGAAGTGTAGACAGAGTCAATGGATGGGAGGCATGATGGATTGGGCTACATTCACGACCTTTTGTAATTCCTTGCGGTCTTGGGCAGAGCAGGAGCCATACCAAGCTGTGATACAACCAGAAAGAATGCTTTCTATGGTGCATCTGTAAACGTTGGTGAGCGTCGTAGCTGACATGCCAAATTTCCTTAGTCTTCTGAGAAAATAGAGGCGTTGGTGGCTTTCTTAACAATTGTGTCAACATGGGGGGACCAGGACAGGTTGTTGGTGATCTGGACACCCAAAAACTTGAAACTCTCGACCCTTTCTACTTCATCCCCGTTGATGTAGACAGGGGCATGTTCTCCTTTACACTTCCTGAAGTCGATGACAATCTCCTTCATTTTGTTGACATTGAAGGAGAGATTATTGTTGGCGTATCGTATCTGCCTGCACCACCACCCCTGGCAACACATTCCAGACACCTACCACTTTCTGTGTAAAAAAACTTGCCACTCACATCTCCTTTGAACTTTCCCCCCTCACCTTAAGTGCATAATCCTTGATTCCCTTATAGATCAAAAATCTCTCTCATGATCTTTTATCTCCATTGATTTCAATTTTACAGAATCAATCCCAGAGATAAGGAACAAAAATTGTGAAGCTAATGAAAGCATCCACTTTAATAAAACATCTTATGCTGCACAACCTATTAGATTTAAAGCTTATGATTACATTTTCTAAAAGTTGTGGCAACATTAGCTTGGTATGTTTAAATACAGGACTGACTTTTCATTTATATCCCCCCCTCAACCCTCTTAAGCAACTGAGCAAGAGTCTGGTTTTAAGGACTTACTAATCTTTCACAAGTAATATTTATATCTTGTGCAATTTCTGTGAATAAATTTTAGCATTGACATAATGCAGAGCAAAATTGCGATAAAGTCCATTAGTTTCATTCCCTTTGTGTGTACTTTTCCATGAAAAATAATGGACAGAGAAAATATGGTCCCAGGAATATGAGCAAGTCATTCTTCTCCTTTCATTCTTTCCCCCCATAAAATGTACTTTATAACTTGCTTGTTATGGCTTGCTGCATAAGCCATAACAGATCTCTCTGCATGAGCCAGATTATTTAATTAGATAATCTGATTATCTAATTATTAGATAAGCACATGAATATGCAAGGAATAGAGGGATAGGGACAGAAGGGATTAGTTTAATTTGGCAACATGTTTGGCACAACATCATGGGCCGAAGAGCCTGTTCCTGCACTGTACTGTTCTATGTCCTATTATTGGGGATCAGGAGGGGAAGTGAAATTAATGCCACAATCAGATCATGGGGCTCAATGGCCACTCTCACTCCTAATCGAGGTTGTCACCTGGTGCTATTGCCCATTTCACTCTGTCACATCACCTAAACGTGGGAGGTGGGGTGGAAAATTGGGCATCAACTGGATTAATCAAAGCACAGAATTAGAAAAGTGTGAGTTGTTCACTAACACATTGGGCAAATGGACCCCAACTTGAGAACTGTACAACACAAAATGGGCCAAGTTAACTTATGGTGTTATCAAAGGAAAACTCAACTGTATGAGAAAAGCAAAATCTAATTTTTAGTAAGCTGAGAGTAAAACTTTGTAAACATTGCAAGCATTTCTCTGTCCATTATTCCTAGTGACAAACATAAGTCTAAATGGACGGTACTGCCATAATGCTCACACCAAACTTTCAAAGATAAATGTACGATATCATTATATTCTTTCTTACGTATAAAAAAACGACTACCAAAATTCTTTTCATTTCTAAACACAACTGGAAAACTCCTTTCTAGCCGTATAAATGGAAGATGAAAAACCACGGCTTTGCAGTAAAAGATTATAAAACAGCAGGAGGTTTAGTTTTAAATTATTCTTATTAATAGATACAATAGCCCATAATTTCTAGGGAGAAGTAGCCAGCAATCTGGTCAGCATCTGGAAGGGAAAGATAGTCTGGCATTGCAATATCATAGAATCATAGAATCCCGACAGAAGGCGGCCACTTGGCCCATCGAGCCTGCACCGACAACAATCCCATCAAAGCCCTAACCCCACGTATTTGCCCTGCTAATCCCCCTGACTCTATGCATGGCCAATTAAGATAATTGCACACCTTTGGACTGTGGGAGGAAACTGGAGCACCTGGAGGAAACCCACACAGACACGGGAGAACGTGCAAACTCCACACAGACAGTGACCCGAGGCCGGAATTGAACCCAGGTCCCTGGCGCTGTGAGGCAACAGTGCTAATCACTCTTTATGAGAACTTCCTTTCTGAATACCTTTGTCTAAATCAGCTCCTGTGTTTTACTTAACTAATAAAAATGAGTCATTTGTGAGATTCACTGCAAATATAGGTTATTCCAGCTATCCTAAATTTCTAGCTTTACCTTGACCATTCCATATCCCCACTTATGTCATGAATTATAGTTGACTGGGAGAGTAAATGCACTACCTATGAGTAAAAATGAAGCCCTCTCCTCCGATGTTATTGGAAAGGGTTCTGTGTGTCTGCAGATGTGCTCATGTGGAGAGGAGATTAAAGCTCTGGAAATATGTTACTGAAATGTGGCTTGGTGACCAGTGATCATTGCATGATCACCGACCCCATTAGAAATCAAAGCTTTTCCTGAGAAAATGTCAATCTTTTCGAGTGCACAGTCCTTTCTAGAAATTCTGTGAACCACAGCCAAATAGAACTTTTTTTGCAGTCAATGCCAGCTCCAAAGAAAATATTATTGATGTAAATATATATTGTGGAAGAGAGGGAGAAAAGAAAAAGTTATACAAGCATGCTGAGCAGAGATTTATAACTTTAGCCACATTCTCTACAGTGATGGCTGCAACCACCTTTCCCTATAAAACACATGGCTACATGCAAGTTGTCCTCCAAGACTGTGAGCAATGTTGGGAAGAACCTGGATTTTTACTCTTTATGCAAAAGGTTAATTTTTAGTTTTAAATAAAACGATCACATAAAACACCTACAGTTTAGTGAACTAATTCCTGTTTAACTTTGCATACTGTGTAAAGTTTATCCTGTTCAAGAAAGGAGGAATGCACCAGCAGCTGACAGGGGGCGCATGCAGTGGTAAAAGTCCAAACCAATCAAACCTGGCATTGTTCACACAACATCTTCACAGTTCCAAGGATTTCCACTCATCTCCAATGGTCTTAGTTACATTAATAAATTCAATTTATGGCATGTGTGATTTGCAGGATATATATGGGTTGGCATGGTGGCACAGTGGTTAGCGCTGCTGCCTCACTGCCCCAGGGACCCAGGTTCGATTCCCAGCTTGGGTCACTGTCTGTGAGGAGTCTGCACGTTCTCCTTGTGTCTGCGTGGGTTTCCTCCAGGTGCTCTGGATTCCTCCCACAGTCAGAAAGACGTGCTAAATTGGCCATGCTACATTCTCCCTCAGTGTACCGAACAGGTGCCGGAGTGTGGCGACTAGTGGATTTTCATTGCAGTGTTAATGTAAGCCTACTTGTGACACTAATAACCCTTGATGAATCTTGATTATTCAGAATGGCAAAGAATATGTTCTGCATTTGAAATAATGTTTTGTGTGAGTCACACAAGATCAGCCGTATATTAATCTGCAAAGCGAATGATATTTGACATTGTTTGTTTAGCTTGTAAGTGTGAAGTGGTTGTCGCCATTAAACCTTTTATTTCATCTTTATCTACAATTGAGAGTGAGCCTGTAGAAGTGAAGAACAGTGGGAAAGGTAAGGGGAAGAATGCAAAATGATTACACTATCATTTGGATAAGAGGATAGCTCTAAATAGTTTAATTCTCACTAGAACCCATCCTCTAACCTGATAGAAGACTGAGTTTGAATAAGAACTATTTTAGTTGCGCACTATAAAATTCATTGTTTATATTAATTTTCTTCTGTTTTATAGTTTGTATCTATGCGGGAGTCATACGAGGCATTTATAAGGCAGATTATTTTGTGTTTTGGTTGCCTGACAATATACCTATCTTCTATAAATATGTCTATTTGATGATTGTAATGTGACTAACTCAAATAAAATCATTCAGGGCAAATAAAGGTTACTTTTAACGGCATTCAGCTAACGTCAGTGGATAATTGAGGCAATAAAATAAATTGTAGAAAAAGCAAAGGTAACCAATGTGGAGTACCTAATAAAATCAGTAATGGAAAATCCAAAGTGGAGTACCTAATAAAATCAGTAATGGAAAATCCAAAGTACTCAATTCCCCCCACGACATATATAAATGAAAACCACAAATTCTGGAAATGTAAATTTCAACGTGATATCCAGGCAATATATAGCAGGTATAACCTGAAGTTTTGGTAGTACAAACGAAACTTAGAATCATAGAGTCATAGAGGTTTACAGCATGGCAATGGGCCCTTTGGCCCAACTTGTCCATGCCGCCCAGCTTTTACCATTAAGCTAGTCCCAATTGCCTGCATTTGGCCCATATCCCTCTATACCAATTTACCCATGTAACTGTTTAAATGCTTTTTAAAAGACAAAATTGTACCCGCCTCTACTACTACCTCTGGAAGCTTGTTCCAGACACTCACCACCTTCTGAGTGAAACGATTGCCTGTCTGGACCCTTCTGTATCTCCCCCCTCTCACCTTAAACCTATGCCCTCTAGTTTTAGACTCCCCTTCTTTTGGGAAAAGATGTTGACTTATATACCTTATCTATGCCCCTCATTATTTTATAGATCTCTATAAGATCATGTTTAAGCCTCCTACAGTCCAGGAAAAAAAGTCCCAGTCTATCCATCCTCTCCTTATAACTCAATAAAAGAGTTTTATTTTTTTCTGAATTATCTTCCATTTGTTGTCCATCCCTAATTGCCCTTGAACTGAGTGTCTCACTCGGCCATTTCAGAGGGCAGTTGAGAGTCAACCACATTGCTGTGGCTCTGGAGTCATGTGTACGCCAGGGAAGGTAAAGAAGACAGATTTCCCTCCCTATTGTAAAGGAATTACACAAAGGAAAAAGGATCAAATCATCAGGAATTAATACAGGAATGTTAGGTTAAAGGATACAAAGCAAAATATATTTTGATGAGACAAAGCTACGTGTGGAACAGCACCCTTCACAACAATGTGAGTTAATTGATAAGAAATACACAGACCTAGAAGCTGTATTCTATGGTTCTTCCCCATTACATTAGCACACACAACATACCCCAATAATTAAAATGACAATCAGATAAAAGAAATCTAGGACTTACGTTTCATTATCTTGCTGGACACATACCTGGGCTAAACAACACTGACCAATCTGACTGTCATAACTTCCATCAAAATGCTTTGTTCAGGCCAGGTTTTAATGAAGGGCCAATGAGCTTTTCTTGTTTTAAAGTTTAAAGTTTATTTATTAGTGTCACAAGTAGGCTTACATTAACACTGCAATTAAGTTACTATGAAAATCCCCTAGTAACCACACTCCGGCACCTGTTCGGGTACACTGAGGGAGAATTTACCATGGCCAATGCACCTAACCAGCACGTCTTTCGGACTGTGGGAGGAAATCAGAGCACCCAGAGGAAATCCACGCAGACACGGGGAGAACATGTGTACTCTGCACAGAGATTGACACAAGCTGGGAATCGAATCTGGGTCCCTGGCACTGTGAGTCAGCAATGTTAACCACTGTGCCTGTACAATTGTTGATCAACTTACTATGCATTTCCAACAATTTACCCTTTAATAATAATAAGGACTAAACCTCGATGGACCACCAAGCAACAACCTAGGCACCCAGCATTCAATCCTTCGAATTACTTTTTTTAATGTGCTGAGCATGACAGTTCCAGATTCAAAATTGCAATTTATTTCCCAACAAAAATGAAGAAATTATGTAGCAGTATTTAATCCTTCGGCATAAATGCCATTATAAATCATTGCCTTAGAATGTATCTACACTGGCAAGTTCTGATATCACAAAATCAAATACAAAGCTAAAAGCAGCTTAGAAAGTTCGCAACAAAAGTACCAGGTTGTATTAGATATAGCTCTTGGGGCTAACGGGATCAAGGGATATGGGGGGACGCAGGGGTCAGGATATTGAATTTGATGATCAGCCATGATCAAAATGAATTGCAGAGCTCGAAAGGCTGAATGGCCTACTCCTGCTTCTAGTTTCTATATTTCTATGTATCCAATATTTCCAATTCAAGTGACATTTTTAAATAGCTTGATGTTTGGTGTTGTGTGGTGTGATGCAATTAGATTCTCTCAATTAGATTATTAGCCTACAATCACTTTCATGAAGCCATTAACTCACTTGTATTTTGAGGTAATGGAACAAATATACAAATCTGCTCGAACAAATTGTTGGATAGAATTGAATGTTCACCAGGTTTATTTCTAGTATAGGGTGGCCGTGCTGTGTTAGAATTGACTCAGAGGGTGGCATATTCTGGCCGTGCTTGCCTCAAGGCTGGAAATTCCTGCCCGAGGTCAACAGACCTTTGTCTTGTCCATGTCCCGTGGCGGCTCAGGAAAATTCTGCTCAGAGTCCAAGTTATTGTGGCAACATGTACATGCATGTTGTAGTCTGCAGCTATGCATGGTGATGTTGGAGGCTCCAATTTTCTTTCCATTACTTAGTTGACCAGGAATCTCTCCCATTCTTCCATTGGCGTGTGTTGGAAGGATTTGATAATCAACCTGTTTGGTACATTATTAACACACTTTCCTTTACCATCAAGTCCTGGAGTGGGACTTGAAAATTACACTAACCTGGACTTCAAAGCTACAAAAACAAGTAACTTCGAGCAGCCATGAGCATTTATAATAACTAAAGTCTTAAAACCTCAAATAAATGTCTTCATAACTCCACTCACAATTTTCAGTTTCATTCACTACTCCTCAGATACTGAAGCAGCTCTTGTCCAAATTCAGCAAGACCTGGACAATATCCAGGCTTGGGTTGACAAGTGGCAAGTCATATTCAGGCTACACAAGTGCCAGACAATCACGGTGGTTAGCACTGCTGCCTCATAGCACCAGGGTCCAGGGTTCAATTCCTGCATTGGGTGGCTGTCTATGCGGAGTTTGCACATTTTACCTGTGTCTACCTAGGTTTCCTCCAAAGATGTGTAGGTTAGATGGATTAGCCTTGCTAAATGTATGGGTTACGGTGATAGAGTGGGGGAGAGGGTCTAGTAAGATACTCTGTCAGATAGTTGATGGGCCAAGTGGCCTCCTTCTGCACCATAGGGTTTCTATGATCTCCAACAAGAGAGGATCTAAACATCACCCATTGACATTCAATGGCATTACCATCATTGAATTCCCATTTTCAACCTCCTGGGGTTTACCATTGACCGGAAGCTGGACTGGACTAGCCATATAAATACCATGGCTACCATAGGAGGTCAAAGGCTGCAGCAAGTAATTCACCTCCTGTGTCCTCCAAAGCCTCTCTACCATCTACAAGTCACAAGTCAGGAGTGTAATGGAATACTCTCCACTTGCCTGGGTGAAGCTTGGCACCATCCAGGAAAAAAGCAGCACACTTAATTGCTGCCCCTTCCACAAATATCCAATCTCGCCATCACCTATGCACAGTGGTAGTATTGTGTACCATCTACAAGATGCACTGCAGGAACTCATCATGGTTCCTTAGGCAGAACCTTCCAGACCCATGACCACTACCATTTGCAAAGACAAGAGCAGCAGACATGTGGGAACAACATCCCCTCGAGGATCTCCTCCATATCACTCACCATCCTGACTTGGAAACATATCACAGTTCCTTCACTGTCACTGGTCAAAATCCTGGAACTTCCTCCCTAACAGCACTGTGGGTGCACCTACACCAATCAGAAGCACAAAGGGACTTGGGAATCCTAGTTCATGATTCTCTTAAGGTTAACTTGCAGGTTGACCTGATAGTAAGGAAGGCAAATGCAATGTTAGCATTCATTTCGAGAGGACTAGTACTACTGAAATTTTATTAGGAACTGATCAGACCACATTTGGAATATCATGAGCAATTTTGGGCCCTGTATTCAACAAAAGCTGTACTGGCCTTGGAGAGCATCCAGAGGAGGGTCACGAGAATGATCCCAGGAATGAAAGGCTTGACGTATGAGGAGCACTTGAGGACTCTAGGTCTGTACTCAATGATGTTTAGAAAGATGAGAGGGGATCTCATTGAAACTTACAGAATACTGACAGGCCTGGATAGAATGGACGTGGGAAAGATGTTTCCATCAGTAGGAGAACTAGGATCTGAGGGCATAGCCTCAGAATAAACAGACGGCCCTTTAGAACTGCGATGAGGAGGAATTTCTTCAACCAGAGGGAGATGAATCTATGGAATTCATTGCCACAAAAGGCTGTGGAAGCCAAGTCAGTGAATGTATTTAAGACAGAGATGTCTTATGGTCTTATGTACTGCAGTGGTGCAAGAAGGCAGCTCAGCAGCACCTTCTCAAGGGCAACTAGGGATAGGCAATAAATGTTGGTTAAGCCAGCGACGCCCACGTCCCATAAACGAATTAAATTTTTAAAATGTACTCATGGTTTGATCTTGTTAATCTGTTTACCCCCAATCTCTGAATCATCCTTACATTGTTTGTATCTTTGGAGGCGCCGTTTGTAATGAATAATGAATAATCCCAGCCAACTGTGTTGGTGTTCTCTTGTCTCGTTCTGTGAAAAAATTATTCTGCTGCATTGTAACGATCCTCGAGGGTTTATTGCATTGTTTGTAAAAATGGGAAAAGTCTTCAATAAAAATATATTTTAGAAAAGCAGTGATTCACCATAAAAGAGGTTAGTTTTAAAAGAGAAATATTATCTGTGTGGCAGTCATGTAGATCACACTTGTGTTAAATGTGGAATATTTGGTGGGCTTGCTGCAGATGGTATCCTAAAGAGGATGGCTTCATTTGGAGTTGTTACAGTTTCTCCATTCTGTCAGCAGTTATAGATACAGGTAACATCCTAAGATTCATCCAGCCAGTATCATCTCTTTTAATTAAAGTTGACACCGTGTATTGCCATATATGAAGCCATCATGGCTGCTCCCCGCATAATGACCATTTCTGTCCCTGATTGCATTGCTATGGTGAGAGATCATCTGAATATTAACTGAACGCTAACTCTTTGTAGACCTAAATGCCTTAGGATGGGAATGAAGAGGCTTGACGCTATTATGCGTTGCGCACTATCTTTTCAACATAAGGGAAATTTCTATTCCTGTGAAAACTGTGAATGCAGTCCAACTTTTTGCTCCATTCCACAGGTAAAGTAAGGAAGAAGTTATTCCTTGTGAAAGTTAAAGGTAATTTTCAACTGTGTTAACTGGGCTGTAATCTGGTTGAGTGGATTGCCCGTCCATTGTAGAACCTGCCTGATGTTCATCCAATCTTTGGTGATTTCTGTGGGATGAAAATTGGAGGGGTGCTACAATGGGTGGGTGAAAGGAACATAAGAACATATGGTCCCTCAAATTTGCTCTGACATTCAATAAGATCCAGACTGATCCTCAACCCCAACTCCACATTTCCACCCAATTCTCATGTGCCTTGATTCCCCAAGAGTGGAAGAATCTATCAAATTCTGCTAGAATGCATTGAAAAACTGAGCATCCCCAGAACCCTTTGTGGTAGAGAAATTTGAAGATTCACACCCTTTGGTCAAATCAATTCCTTCACCTCTTAGTTTTACATGTTGACCCCATATCCTGACTGTGGGCCAGATTTTTACTGAGCTGGGCTGACTCTGGAGACCTTTAAATGAATGAATTGAAAAATGGCAGATGGGAGCTGAATTTGCAGCAGATCCCATTTTTTGCTGGGAGGGAGAAGGGAGAAGGGGGTGAATCACTCTGGGGGGGAACCTAAACCCAATGAGCCATTTGAACTGAGTTTAAACCTTTTTACTGTTCCAAGGCCCTTAACCTGCAGTGTGGGAACAATAATGGCCAAACTTGGACACTCCCCCCACCGGCAGCATTTTAGGCAGGAGGGAAGGAGCGTGAAATTGAAGGGTGGGATTCCCTCAGGATTCCCGCCTGCCCCTTACTTATGCTGAAGCGGGCAAGGCCTCAGACGAGAAGTCCACCCTTGACCCAACTGTGGCCCCTGGAACCATTTCATGCATTAACCTCAATTTTAAGGTTGGCGGGGAGATTGAACTTGGGCAGGGGAGTGCCAAAAATCTACAGAGTTAGATCTTGGGAAGGAAGGTTGGAGGGGGGGGGGGGGGGGCTTCATCAGAATCATCTTTCTGAAGTGGGACACCTCCTCTTAAGGTCCAGTAGTCACTGGATCTTCCCCTCCACCTGTCTCTTTCCCGAGACACAAATCCTCCCTCCATGCATATCCCCCTCCCCCTCCACCAACCAGACCTTCTCTACCCTCCCCTCTCTGGAACCCCTTGAGCTTACCTAGGCTTCATGAATGAAAGCTCTTTTCAGTACCACGTTTGTTGTGGGAGTTCTCTTAGGCTGTTCGAAGTTTATTTCATTTCATCTCATTTCATAGCTGTCGCTATCTGCCCATAATGGGAACTCGGTGAGTAGTGATGGAGGTGGCCTGAGGGCTTGAGAGGGCATATAGAGGTGATATGGGGGGTATAAGGGGACATGGTATTGAGGTGTGAAGGCTAGAGGTTTTAACAGTCTTTTCTACAACTGGGATGCCAAAGTCCTAGACAACTGAAGCAGGCCTTCTTAACCAACCTGCCTGGGCACTTGCCCACCTCTGAACAACCTCTCTAGGTGCAGAGCCTGACCCCATTCTGCCTAGCTTCCCTGGAATGAAAATATGGCAGGAGGTGGGCCTTTCAATGGGGCCAGGTCTGCCAAGTTGAAAAATGTCCCAACAGAGCTTCCCACCTTGATAGCAAAAATCCAACCCAATATCTCCAGGTTTGGCCATTGGAAACAATCACTCAGTATCTATCTTGTCCAGCCCCTTCAGAATCTTGCATGTTTCAATGAGATCCCCTCGGATTCAATTAAACTCCAGACAATAAAAGCTCAATCTACTCAACCTCTGAATATAGGAAGTCCCTTTTATTCTAGGAACCAGTCTAGTGAACCTTTGATGGACTGACTCCAAGCATATCTTTCCTTAGATACGTAGACCAAACCTGCACACAATATTCCATGTGTGGTCTCGCTAAAGTCCTGTACAATTGGAGCAACACTTCTTATTCTTGTGCTCCAATTCTTTTGCAATAGAGGCCAATGTGCCATTTGCCTTAATTCGCTTGCAGTACCTATATGCTCATTTTGTGTTTCTTGTACAGGATGCTTAAATTTCACTGAATATCAACACGTAAAAGTTTCTCACAATTTAAAAAATATTCTGCTTTTGTACCCTTAATATCAGTGAATAATCTCATAGTTTTCTGTAATATACTCCATCTGCCATCTTGTTCCCACTCATTTAACTGTGCATATCTCTTTGCAGTCTTTATGTGTCCTCACAGTTCACTGCCCCATCTAGTTTTGCAATGTCAGCAAACTTTAACTATATTACTCATCTAAGTCATTAATATTGATTGTAAATAGACCAGGTCTAAGCTCTGAAGCCTTGCAACATGCTATTAGTTATTGCCTGCCAACTTGAACATTTCCTGTTTATCCCTATATTGTTTTAACAAATCCTCTATCCATGAGCTCTAATCCTGGTGGTACGGTGGTTAGCACTGCTGCCTCACAACGCCAGGGACCTGGGTCCAATTCCAGCCTCAGGTGACTGTCTGTGTGGAGTTTGCAATTTCTCCCCTGTGTCTGCTTCAGTTTCCTCTGGTGCTCTGGTTTCCTCCCACAGTACAAAGGTGTGCATTTTAGGTGGATTGACCATGCTAAATTGCCCCTTAGTGTCAAGGGAAAATACATGGGATTACGGGGATAGGGCCTAATATGCTACATTCACTGGTTCCCTTTTACCGACCATGATAGTTACACCCTGAAAAAACACCAATAAGTTGATCAGACTTGATTTCCCTTTCATAAAACCATGTTACCTCTCCCTAACTGACAGAAGGACAGAGGACCAGAGGGCATCCGTTTATGATAGTTGGCAAAAGAAGCAATGGCAACATGGGACAATTAAGTTTATGCAGTGAGTGGCGGCTTTCAAAGGGGAATTGGATTATCATCTGAAAAGAAAGTTCAGGGCTGGGCAGTAAAAGCAGGGGAGTGGCAAATGCTGAGTCATCAACATGGAAACACAAGACTACCTGACCTCAAACAAAAACAGAAAATGCTGGAAAATCTCAGCAGGTCTGACAGCATCTGTGGGGAGAGAATGCATTACAAAGTTTTTGAGTAGACATAGATGCCCGTATAGGGTGGATAAGGTCTCTGGAGCTGTTATGTTGTTTAAATCTCTTGCACATTAAATTTTTAAAAAGCCTGCCGCCTTCTGCTTGTTGGGGGAAAAACATCTGTGCTTGCAGTTTCAATAGTTGACATAACTCTAAGGGCTACATAGTGTTATTACTGTGTGACTGCTTCCACAATATGACAGTATTACAATGGAGGCTGGAAGTTCAGTTTGATTGACAACTCCAGAGGTTATTAAAGTATTAGCTGCCTTTGACATAGGGCTATGAAAATATTCCATGTGTGGTCTCGCTAAAGTCCTGTACAATTGGAGCAAGACTTCTTATTCTTGTGCTCCAATTCTTTTGCAATAGAGGCCAACAATGAGTTCAAATGGCTCTGCTGAGTTCAGGTTCCCACCATGTGTGATTTATGACCCACTCCCGTTCCTCTATTGGTGAAAATAGGATTTTTCAGAAAGGGGGGTGGGACTTCCAGATCTAGATCCCAGCGCCATTTTGGAAAAGACTTTGGACGAGACTAAAAATTCCCACCCAAGGTCAATGGAGATTTCCATTGTCGGACCCTCGCCCATGCCAATTCCATGGTGGGCGAGGTGGTAGAGTTCCGGCCTTTGACTCTGCACAACTCTGATAAAATCAAGATTTGAGAGTCCAGGCTGTTTTGACGCCACAGGTGGTGAGTGGTTGTCAAAAGTCCTGGACAATTGACGTTCCTGAATTTCAGAGTTCCAGTCTGACGAGGTTACAGAATATGGGACAAATGGTGCCACAGGAAGATTTCGTAAGGTTTGCAGGGCAAATGTTAAAAATATGGGACAATCCTGTAAAATACAGGACAGTTGGTCATCCTTTGGGGGACGAGAAGGACCAGATGAAAATGGAACCCATCCAGCAAATCTCACAACTGCTTGGAGCAAAATGCATCCTGGGATACATACAAATCTTTCCTTCTCCACCGACACAAGCTCGCGGATTTGTGTGTCTAATTTTTGTGGGTCAGCTCATCATAGAATCATAGAATCCCTACAGTGCAGAAGGAGGCCATTCAGTCCATCGACTCTACACCAACCACAATCCCACCCAGGCCCTATCCCCATGCATTTTACCCTAGCTAATCCCCCTGACACTAAGGGGGAATTTAGCCTGGCCAATCCACCTAACCCCCATATCTTTGGACTGTGGGAGGAAACCGGAGCACCCGGAGGAAACCCACGCAGATACGGGGGAGAACATGCAAACTCCACACAGACAGTCACCTGAGGCCGGAATTGAACCCGGGTTCCTGGCGCTGTGAGGCAGCAGTGCTAACCACTGTGCCACCGTGCCACCCATTAATGTTGGGGGTGGAGCCATAAAAGTTTTAAATATATTTGCATATCTGGTAGGGACAGAGCGTGCAATCAAAAGATTGCACTAACAAATCGGGTCCGCATAAAGACACTTTACCTGAATGCACGTAGCATTCGAAACAAAGTGAATGAGTTGACGGCACAAATCAGTACAAATGGGTATGATCTAGTGGCCATTACAGAAACGTGGTTGCAGGGTGACCAGGACTGGGAACTGAATATCCAGAGGTATCAGACATTTCGGAAGGATAGACAGGAAGGAAAAGGAGGTGGGGTAGCTCTGTTAATTAAAGATAACATCAGGGCAGTAGTGAGAGACGATATAGGCTCTAAGGAGCAGAATGTGGAATCGTGGTGGGTGGAGATAAGGAATAGTAAGGGGAGAAAGTCACTGGTGGGCGTGGTCTATAGGCCGCCAAATAATAACATTGAGGTGGGTCGGGCTATAAACAAGCAAATAATGGATGCGTGCAAAAACGGAACAGCAATAATCATGGGGGATTTTAACCTGCATATTGATTGGTTGACTCAAGTCGGACGCGGTGGACTTGAGGAAGAGTTCTTAGAAAGCTGTCGGGATAGTTTCCTCGAACATTAAACAGAACCTACGAGGGAGCGAGTTATCTTGGATCTGGTCCTGTGTAATGAGACAGGTAAAATTAATGATCTTCTTGTGAGGGATCCTCTTGGAATGAGTGATCACAAAATGGTTGAATTTCTAATACAAATGGAGGGTGAGAAAGTAGGGTCCCAAACCAGTGTCCTCTGCTTGAACAGGGGGGAGTACATGGGATGAGGGCAGAATTGGCTAATGTAGACTGGGAGCGCAGACTAGTTGGTAGGACAGCTGAGCAACAGTGGCGGATTTTAAGGAGATTTTTCTCAGTACTCAGCAAAAATATATTCCTGTGATAAAGAAGGAACGTAAGAAAAGGGATAACCAGCCGTGGATAACTAAGGAAATAAAGGAGAGTATTAAATTAAAAACCGATGCGTACAGAGTGGCCAAAACTAGTGGGGAATTAGAAGATTGGAAAAGCTTTAAAAAACAACAAAGAACTACTAAGAAAGTGATAAAGAAAGGAAAGATAGATTATGAAACTAAACTAGCACAAAATATAAAAACTGATAGTAAAAGTTTTTACAAATATATAAAAAGGAAAAGAGTAGCTAAAGTAAATGTTGGATCCTTAGAAGACGAGAAGGGGAATTTAATAATGGGGAACGAGGAAATGGCCGAGGCTTTAAACAAGTTTTTTGTGTCGGTCTTCACGGTGGAGGACACAAATAGCTTACCGAAAATTGGTTGTGGGACTGTAGGGAGTGAGGTCCTTAAAACGATTACTATTACAGAAGAGGTAGGGCTTGGTAGGCTAATGGGACTAAAGGTAGACAAGTCCCCGGGCCGGATGGAATGCATCCCAGGGTACTGAAAGAAATGGCAGAAGTAATAGCAGATGCGTTGGTTGTAATTTATCAAAATTCGCTGGACTCTGGGGTAGTGCCGGCTGATTGGAAAACAGCTAATGTGATGCCACTGTTTAAAAAAGGAGGTAGACAAAAGGCGGGTAACTACAGGCCGGTTAGCTTAACATCTGGAGTTGGGAAATTGCTGGAATCCATCATTAAAGAAGAAATAGCAGGACACCTGGAAAAAAATGGTTCGATCAAGCAGACGCAGCATGGATTCATGAAGGGAAAGTCGTGATTGATGAATTTACTGGATTTTTATGAAAATGTAACGAGTGCAGTTGACAGAGAAGAACCGGTAGATGTGGTGTTTTGAGATTTCCAGAAGGCGTTCGATAAGGTGCCTCACAAAAGGTTGCTGCAGAAGATTAAGGTACACGGAGTTGGGGGTAAAGTGTTAGCGTGGATTGAGGATTGGCTATCTAACAGGAAGCAGAGAGTTGGAATAAATGGATGCTTTTCTGGTTGGCAGTTGGTAACAAGTGGCGTGCCGCAGGGATTGGTGCTGGGGCCTCAACTGTTTACCAAATACATAGACGATCTGGAGGAGGGGACCGAATGAAGGGTAACAAAGTTTGCAGATGACACAAAGATGAGTGGGAAAGCGAATTGTGTGGAGGATGCGGAAAGCCTGCAGAGAGATTTGGATAGGCTAAGTGAGTGGGCGAGGATCTGGCAGATGGAGTATAACGTTGACAAGTGTGAGGTTATCCACTTTGGAAGGAATAATAGTGAAATGGACTATTAATTAAATGCTGCAAAATTACAACATGCTACTGTGCAGAGGGACCTGGGGGTCCTTGTGCATGAATCGCAAAAACTCAGTTTGCAGGTGCAGCAGATGATCAAGAAGGCAAATGGAATGTTGGCCTTTATCGCGAGAGGGATGGAGTATAAAAGCAGGGAGGTCTTGCTGCAATTGTACAAGGTACTGGTGAGGCCGCAACTAGAGTACCGTGTGCAATTTTGGTCCCCTTATTTGCGGAAGGATATATTGGCCTTGGAGGGAGTACAGGGAAGGTTCACCAGGTTGATACCGGAGATGAAGGGGTTAGCTTATGAGGAGAGATTGAGTAGAATGGGCCTGTACTCGTTGGAGTTTAGAAGGTTGAGGGGAGGTCTTATAGAGACATATAAGATAATGAAGGGGCTAGACAGGGTAGAGGCAGAGAGATTCTTTCCACTTAGAAAGGAAACAAGAACTAGAGGACACAGCCTCAAAATAAGGGGGAGTCAGTTTGGAACAGAGTTGAGGAGGAACTTCTTCTCTCAGAGGGTAGTGAATCTCTGGAATTCTCTGCCCATTGAAACAGTGGAGGCGACCTCGTTAAATATGTTTAAGTCACAGGTAGATAGATTTCTGATCAATAAGGGAATTAAGGGTATGGGGAGCGGGCGGGTAAGTG
Source organism: Mustelus asterias (assembly GCF_964213995.1). Classification (NCBI taxonomy): domain Eukaryota; kingdom Metazoa; phylum Chordata; class Chondrichthyes; order Carcharhiniformes; family Triakidae; genus Mustelus; species Mustelus asterias. The sequence continues at coordinate 84,793,104 of NC_135814.1, forward strand.
GAACTAAACCATTATCAGATCAGCCATGCTCTTATTGAATGGCGGGGCAGGCTCGAGGGGCTAGATGGCCTACTCCTGCTCCTATTTCTTATGTTCTTATGTTCTTATGGTACTCACCCTCATTCTTGACCCCCCCATCACCCCTTGCTCTGGGGGAAAGGTATATCAGGCTGATTCTTAGGATGGCAGATCTGTCATATGAGGAGAGATTGAGTCAGTTAAGATTATATTCATTGAGGTTTAGAAGACTGAGAGGGGACCTCATCGAAATTAGTAAAATTCTAACAGGATTAGGCAGGCTAGATTCAGAAAGAATTGGTGAGGGAGTCAGAACTAGGGGTCATTGAATCATAGAATCCCTACAGTGCAGAAGGAGGCCATTTGGCCCATTGAGCCTGCAGCAACAACAATCCCACCCACTATCCTCATAACCCCACATATTTACCCTGCTAATCCCCCTGATACTAAGGGGCAATTTAGCATGGCCAATCCACCTAAACTGCACATCTTTGCACATAGTTTAAGGATAAGGGCTACAACTTTTAGGATTGAGGTGAAGAGAATTTTCTTCACCCAGAGGGTGGTGAATGTGTGGAACTCACTACCACAGAATGTAGCTGAAGCCAAAATGTTGTGTGATTTCAAGAAGAAATTAGACATAGCTCTTGGGGCTAACGGGATCAAGGGATATGGAGGGAAGGCAGGATGAGGATATTGAATTTAATGATCAGCCATGATCAAAATGAATGGCGGAACAGGCTCGAAGGGCTGAATGACCCACTCCTGCTTCTAATTTCTGTGGGTTGAAAGAGCAGATTTTTGAGGTCCAACATCTGACAGTGTAACCCACATCCCCACAGTTGCCATACCAGTGGATTAAGGCTTAAGAGAAATGGCTGGATAAAGTCAATGGTGTGCCATTATTTTATCAGGTATTCAGAATTTTTACTTAGAATTTTAGATGGGAAAACTTAATATCACATAAGGAATAGCAGTCACTTCAAATAAATTAAACAGCAGAAAGGGGGATACTGATATGAAATCACAAAACTCAGAGCTATTAGTCACAGTCATACAGTGCAGAAAAGGTCTTTCAACTCATCGAGTCTGCACCAACAATAACCACCACTAGAGGTGCGCTAATCCCATTTTCCTGCACTTGTCCCATATCCTTGAATGTTATAAAACCATACGGCACGGTAGCACAGTGGTTAGCACTGCTGCTTCACAGCTCCAGGGTCCCGGGTTCGATTCCTGGCTCGGGTCACTGTCTGTGTGGAGTTTGCACATTCTCCTCGTGTCTGCGTGGGTTTCCTCCGGGTGCTCCGGTTTCCTCCCACAGTCCAAAAATGTGCGGGTTAGGTTGATTGGCCAGGTTAAAAATTGTCCCTTAGAGTCCTGGGATGCGTAGGTTAGAGGGATTAGCGGGTAAAATATGTGGGGGGAGGGCCTGGGTGGGATTGTGGTCGGTGCGGACTCGATGGGCCGAATGGCCTCCTTCTGCACTGTAGGGTTTCTATGTTTCTATGTTCTATAAGTTATAAGAGCAGAATTAGGCCATTCGGCCCATCGAGTCTGCTCCACCATTCAATCATGGCTGATATGATTCTCATCCCCATTCTCCTGCCTTCTCTCCGTAACCCTTGATTCCCTTATTGATCAAGAACATATCTGTCTCTGTCTTAAAGACACTCAATGACCTGGCCTCCACAGCCCTCTGTGGCAATGAATTCCACAGATTCACCACCCTCTGGCTGAAGAAACTCCTCCTCATCTCGGTTTTATAAGAGCATTCCTTCACTCTGAGGTTGTGCCCTCGAGTTCTAGTCTCTCCCACTAGTGGAAACATCCTCTCCATGTCCACTCTATCTAGGCCTCTCAATATTCTGTAAGTTTCAATTAGATCCTCCCTCATCCTTCTAAACTCCATCACGTATAAACCCAGACTCCTCAACTGCTCCTCATATGACAAACCCTGCATTCCTGGGTTCATTCTTGTGAGCCTCCTCTGGACCCTTTCCAAGGCCAGCACATTCTTCCTTAGGTATGGGGCCCAAAACTGCTCACAATATTCCAAATGGGGTCTGACCAGAGCCTTATACAGTCTCTACAGTACATCACTATGACGTTTCAAGTACTCGTCCAAATATTTTTAAAGGTTGTAAAGTTCTTAATTATTGTTTATAATTTTACTTAGGATGTTTCGCAATATTTTACCAGGCCTTATCTACATTTCAGCATATAACTGAATATCATAGTTTTTAGTGAAATACGTCTCAGTATTTCACCATCATTAAAATACACATACAAGGGTTAATGTTGCTTTTCCAAAGAGTGTAATTATTAAAAGCAACTTTATTTTATGAACCTGTAAATCCTTTTGAATTGAAGTTATTATAAGGAATAAATACCAAGATATTTTGTTTCTTCAAGAAAATCCTATCCTATTTATTTTTTAAATGAAACTCACTGGAGGATCCATTTCCTCTGTTGTAATTTGGTTCTGCTTTGTACTTCAAGGCTTGCTGATGTTAAAGTGCTGGTGGGCTGCACCGAGTCATGTTTTGTATGAACAAGTGCTTTGCTGAGTTACAGCATTACGTCCTAATGCTGTCTGTCAAAATATTTCCCTGCTGTCAATACTGCAAGTTTTAAATTGGCTATCAAAAATCAATCATCCAAATTTATCAGCGACTCATCCAGAATTATTCGCAAAATTGGAAACAAATTTAAATTTAAATTACATTTTTCGCACTGTATTGAAAGACTGGTTTTTGATCTCCAACCACAGGATTTGAAGTAGCCACAGAAGAAATATTATAGGACATGAAAGCACGTCATCAACTTTGAAAGCATCATACGCCTGCTACTAAATAAAAGTCATGTTTGGTTTTTCTCCAAATTACTGATCAATCTGAGTCTCTGGTACATTGAGATGAAGCAACTAGGCATGCCTATATACTATATGTCCTCATCTTTGGAGATTGCATTTGCAGACTTTAAAGGGGATTCGCACTGATATGGATTGTAACCTTCAATTCTATCAACAGGAAAGGAGAATTATATCATTTGCATCTGCAGCATTTTTAGAAAATTTGACATTGAATAACCATCAAAAGATTTCAGCTGTGATTATGGCTTCCATAAATAATTAAGATGCAGCCTGCAATCAATTTAAAAATACCAGACTAAATGCTAGTTTACAAAAATATCAGGTAATAAAGAGCCCAATTTGCAGCATGAGTATCACTTCCTCTGTGTGTTGTAGTCCCGTTATTCTTTCGGGAAAAAGAAGAACTTGTAAGGTATCAGAATGTTTTATTCAGCAAATAAATAACTGGAAAAGGTGTTATTTATCAGCTTTATTTTTCACACACTTCCCTGGCCAGAATGGAGAAGGTTGAATAATTTTCCCATCAATCACATCTGGAGACCCTGTTGTTTAAAGTGACTGGGATTAATTTTATGAATAATTTCTGTTCGCTGTTGATGCTGAACTTTTTTTTTTAAATAGACTTTGTAAATATACTTTGTTTGATTTAATCTTTGCTGCTGTAAAATATATTGTTTGCCTGCAAGGCCTAGTGGTTGTAAGTCCCGAGTCACCTCCAATTCATTGTCTGACATGGGTGTCAATAGTAACTCTGAATTTTATATAGGTGTGAAATTAAATTTTTTAAATTTTAAAGTTTATTTATTAGTGTCACAAGTAAGCTTACATTAACACCACAATGAAATTACTGTGAAAATCCCCAGTTGCCACGCTCCGCGCTTGTTCGGGTACACTGAGGGAGAATTTAGCATGACTAATGCATCTAACCGGCACGCCTTTCGGACTGTGTGAGGAAACTGGAGCACCCAGAGGAAACCCACACAGACACGGGGAGAACGCGTGACCCAAGAGAGAGTGACCCAAGCTGGGAATCGAACCCAGGTCCCTTGCGCTATGAGGCTGCTAACCACTGTGCCGCCCATCTTTATTGGAGATGAGAGGTTATTTTTTTTAACAAAATATATGGAATATACATTTTTATTTATTTATAGTATTACCTGCAACAATTTCTCCAATCCTTAAGTACCAATTGTCATGAAAACATGTCAAATAAAGATTTTTAAACCATCGGCTGAGACCTGAATTTAATTTTTAAAAGAGACATTTTAAACCAAGATCAAAGGCAATATGAGCTCATCGCCAAAGATGGCTACCCCGTTTACATTACTATGAATAACTTATTCCAATCCATTGGAATGGAGACAGCACGTCTGTTAAACATATCAATGCCAATTGACTTAGGGATCAGGATCCACATCTCATGTCCTTTCAGAAAGGCATTAAGGCAATCACCCAAAGTATTCAACTGTTGGAGATGAACCATTAAGACTTTGGGATCTTTGGTAAATTCCCAGACATGATTTAATCAAGTTATCCTTGGAATGTACTGGCAATGATTTACCTGGTTCCTCTAGGCAGTTGGAGAAGGAAGGTCACATGACAACAGAACAGCGGCACGGTGGCACAGTGGTTAGCACTGCTGCCTCACAGCTCCAGACACAGGTTCAATTCCCGGCTTGGGTCACTGTCTGTGTGGAGTCGGCATGTTCTCCCCGTGTCTGCGTGGGTTTCCTCCGGGTGCTCTGGTTTCCTCCCAAAGTCCAAAAGACGTGCTGGTTAGGTGCATTGACCATGCTAAATTCTCTCTCAGTGTACCTGAACAGGTGCCGGAGTGTAGCAACTAGCGGATTTTCACAGTAACTTCATTGCAGTGTTAATGTCAACTAACTTGTGACTAATAAATAAATAAACTAAATAAAGAAGATAAGCAGCTGAGACACTTAAAGAGATGGCCCAAGTTAGGAATCCTGCCTCACCTCTCTCTCTCTGACCAAATTGCAAGCTTCAAACTCTTTGTTGTCTGTGACCATCCAGGGATGCCCCTGCTGAAGACGGATTTCTTAAAGGACTTTAACTACCAACTCCAGAAGAACAAGCTAATCAACCACCTACATCTTTAACTTGAAAGCATCAGGAACAGCAAAGTCGTAGAGCCACCTAATTCAACCTGAAGCCAACTGAGTCACCAAGCTGCAGACTGTACATCCCTTCTATTTTTTATGAACCTAATTACAGTTAAGTACTCACTGAATTGGCAAGTATATCCTTTTCAAACAAAAAAAATCTGTTGCAGTCAAATGGCAAGAGGGAAAAGAGGGGAGCCATTTGATCCCTCCTCACCTGGTTATAACATAATTTAAAGTTGGGCATAGTTTCACAAACATTGGCCATTGCTCAACTAGGAATATATTTATTAGAGTGGGAATTAGAAGTCTTTTGAGAAATTGTTTCCAAAAGGGGACAACAATCATCGGTGATATTAATTTAGAAAGTTCTTTTTCAAGACTATTTGCTCTTATCATATTTGGATTTTTACTTCCATAAGATACTGTGAGAAAATGTCGGTAAAGAACCCCAAACTGAAATAGCTCTAGAATGTCTCAAATCTACTGATGCCACACAAAGTACTTGGCTGGTGGCATCTTAACTCTGGACAGTACCCAGTACCCCATTTTCAGTACAAAAACAAATTACTGCAAATGATGGAAATCTCAAACTAAAAACAGAAAATGCTGTGAATATTCAGCTGGTCAGGCAGCATCTGTTAAAAGACAAACAGAATTGAAATTTCATTTCAATGATATTCAGAATCATAAGTCCTGTAAACTAAGCTTTTAAAGTTTATTTATTAGTGTCACAAATACGTTTACATTAACACTGCAATGAAGTTACTGTGAAAATCCACTGGTCGCCACACCCCAGCGCCTGTTCAGGTACATTGAGGGAGAATTTAGCATGGCCAATGCACCTAACCAGCACGTCTTTCGGACCGTGGGAGGAAACTGGAGCACCTGGAGGAAATCCATGCAGACATGGGGAGAATGTGCAGACTCAGCACAGAGAGTTACCCAATCGGGGAATTGAACCTGGGTCCTGGAGCTGTGAGGCAGCAGTGCTAACCACTACGCCACCCTGCCATCCATCTTTATTGAAGATGAAATTTACAGAAGGCACAGGAAGTATCATGCCATGCATCATGGTATACTTAGAAGCCAACCTGTACCTTCTTTAGCAGTATAGTTTGACCTCTGAGTTTAAATGCAGCATAGTATGATACAATATGGACAAACTGTAAATTTAGGATACTGTGGATTCCATTGAAATTAAGAATAATATTATACATTTGCAAGCATAAACATCACACAACATATATTTTTGCATGCAAACATGGAAAATATTTCAATTTCTGCAATTTTCTGGGTTGGAGACTTCCAAAAGTTCACAACCCTTTGAGTAAAGAAATGTTTCTTCATCTCAAACCTATGTCATCAGTCCCTTATCCTGAGGCTGTGCCCTGTCTCCTAGATTTCTCCAGCCAGCAGAAACAACCTTTTATTGTCTATCCTGTCAAAGCCCCTTCAGAATATTATACATTTCACTGAGATCACCTCCTATTCTTCTAAATTTCAGAAAGTAATGGCCCAATTTACTCAGCCTCTCATCAAAGGACAACCTATCAATCCCAGGAACCGAATGACTAATTACCAACGTCAGTATTTCCTTCCTGAATATGGAAACCAAAATTATACCAGTTCTCCAATGCAATCTGACCTAAACCCTGTACAACGGTAGCACGACTTCCTTGTTCTTGTACTCCAGTTCCCATACAATAGAGACCAATAGGTCACTTGGCTTCCTAATTGCTAGTTGTATCTGCATGCTATCTTTGTCAGTTGAGTCCCACTGACCATCAACATTTAAAGGTTTCACCACTTTTATAACAATTTTTTTTTCTATTATTGTCAAAGTGAATAGCCTCGCACTTTCCCAAATAATATTCCGACTGTCACTTTATTACCCATCTGTGTCTCTTTGCAGTCTCTTTGTGTCCTCCTCACAACTTACATTTCCACCTAGCTTTGCATCATCAGCCAACGTGGATACATTACTCTTTGTCTTTTTATCTAGGTCATTAATATAGATTGTAAATAGCTGAGGCTTCGTGACTAATCCTTATGGCACTCCACTGATCACAGCCTGCTAACTTGAATATGCCCCATTTATCCCTAGTCTTTGCTTTCAGGCTATTAATCAATCTTCATTCTATGTTAATATATTACCCCAAACACCATGAGACCTTATCTTGTTTATTAATCTTTTGTGTGGCGTATTATTGAATGCCTTTGGAAACCCATCTGTATTTTGTCTTCTGGTTTACTTTTACCTACCCCTACTGGTTACATCCTCAAATAAACTCAATAAATTTTTTGAACATGATTTTGCTTTCATAAAACCACACTGAATTTATTTAATCAAACAGTGGTATCTTAAGTGCATTGCTAACAATTCCTTAATACTAGACTCCAGCATTTCCTGATGATTTGTGTTAAGTTAACTGAGGTTCTCTGCTTTTCTTTCTCCCCTTTCTTACTCGGCATTGTTATATTTTCTAACTTTCAATCTACTCGGATTATTCTAGAATCTAGGTATTTTGGAAAATTACATAAATGCTTCTATCTTTGCAGTTACCTCTTTTAGAACCTTAGCATACGAGATGTCAGGCCCTGGGGATTTGTCAGCTTTCAGTCCCTTAAATTTCTCTAATACTTTTTCCATAGAAACCACAGAATCCAAAAGTCTGAAGTCCTGCACCAACCGACTCAAGAACAGCTTCTTCCCTGCTGCCGCCAGATTTTTGAATGGACCTACCTTGCATGAAGTTGATCTTTCTTTACACCCTAGCTATGACTGTAACACTACATTCTGCACCCTCTCCTTTCCTTCTCCCCTATGTACTCTATGAATGGTATGCTTTGTCTGTCTAGCACAAGAAACAATACTTTTCAATGTATACCAATACATGTGACAAAAATAAATCAAATCAAAAAAATCATTGAGTCTGCACTGATTCTCCGAAACAGCATCTCACTCAGGCCCTCCCCTCTGCCCTATACCCATAACCAATCCACCTAACCTGCACATCTTTGGACTGTGAGAGGAAACTGAAGCACCCAGAGGAAATCCACGCAGACACTGGGAGAACGTGCAAACCCCACAGAGACAGTCACCCAAGGCCGAACTCGAATCTGGGTCACACACTGTGAGGCAGCAGTGCTAACAACTGTGCCATCGTGCTGCCCTTTTCGTGATACTGAGTACTTAAAGTTCCTCACTCTTCTTAGCCCTTTGGCTATCCTCTATCTGGTATGTAATTTGTCTCTCCCACAATGGAGACAGACACAAGCTTCATGTTCAACATCTCTGCCATTTACTCATTCCCCATAATTTGTCCTGTCTCTGCTTTAAGGGTTTACCTCAGCTATGCTCTTCCTTTTATATACACATGTATATCATGCCTTAATTGTTAATTATTGCACAATTACAATGATACTTACACTTTGAAACAACAGCTTGCACAATGTGTATGAGTGACCCTGAATGATGCTCTTTCAAACCGGTCTTCTGACTTCTGCAATCTACCTTTCCACAAACAAATAGTGACACAAGATGGGAATTCAAACCAGTATGTCAATGCTACATGCACTAGATATCAACATTAGAACATGCTGGAACTAAGTCGTACAAGCCTTGTATTACCTCATACGATGTTATTTAGCATTTCACCATCTATTAATGACATTTTAAGTACAGTCATTCTTTGGCTGCTATTTTTCCCCACCCATTTGTTAAAGTGAAACAAATGATGGCATATACGTTTGATGAATTTAGTTGCCAGGAGGAAGAGTGATTTAGGACATCAAGTGCAAAGGGATTTTGTGCATTCAGCTTAAAAAGAAGGCAGGCTCCCAGTTGATTACCTGAACCTCTAAAAGGCAGTACCTCAGACAATGCAGCACTCCCTCCGCTGAGCAGTGAAATATTAAGATTTCAGGATATAATTTAGTCCTGGAGTGAGTCAGGTGACCGTGGTACCAGTGAGTTAAACTGGATGTTTATGCACGGGGAAATGAATGTGTACGGTTGTGACATTCGCAATGCCAGTGAAATGTGGAGGAATCACTTGAATTAATTTGATATCCAATTAAACGAGACGTTTTAGAATTATTTGTGAATGAGTAATTGGAGGGCACCGGATCAGGAGGGTAAGGAGTTAAATGCAGAGTTCACTCTGGAATTACCAATGAAAAAACTATTGAATAACTAAGTGTGAGGGAGAGTTTTTGTACGATATGAATTTACGATGGTAAATGCAGTTAAGAAGGCACTTTAAAAGCAGTAAAACAAAATGTAAGAGTTATATGTAGACTCATTGTAGGAACAACTCCCCAGCGGTCAAAGGGCTACTTCCTTCGTCGGTAAAATATAATTACCGTACACTGTATATATGACCATATACATTACATTTAGTTATTGTATTGTGTTTTTTAAAAATGCTCTCAGCCATTTTGTAACACTCTCCAGCCCACCAAAATCCTCCCTGCGTAAAAAGAGTTTTGATGTGGAAAAGAGTTATATCAGACCAATGCACCATGGCTATTGTAAATATGTTAAGTTCAACTCTATAAGTTTAAGTACTAAGATATGTTTTGCGGGTGAATATTTAAATTTCAGTCAATATAATATTATTTATGGACACACAGATGCAATTGTAACGTTTCTCGGAATTAAACTCACCATAATATTCTTAATATATACTTCTCTATAATTACCAAGGCGAAAAGAACACCTTTAATCTCGCTGAATTAGTCTAAACTGTTTAGCAAGGTGGCCATGAGCATGAATGTCTCGACAATTCATGTTTCGCTTGTGTTAATATCCTGAGGTCGCAGCATTGAAACTCACTGAGCCATGAGGTGAGACAGTGCAACTCGTCAGCAAATTCACCAACTGTGAACATTATAAAGCTGTTTCTCATTGCTGCCCTAAAATGTATTCTGCCACTTTAATCTTCATTTACCGAGCTGCCTGTAAAGTGTCAGAATGCAGCATTGTATCCCTCCCTCCCTCGGAATGGGAAATCAGATGGAAATGTGATTGTGTGTGGGCGGCAACTTTCTCTTTGCGAAGCAGGCGGCGAGACTTACAGTATTTCTAAACTTTCCTGTCCCTCTGCACTCTGGAAAGTGTTTTTTTCAAAAGATGCAGTCATGTCAGCTGGCATCATGTCCCAAAATATATCGTGTTTACATGGGGATGAAGTCATAGCAACCAAGACAAGCCTCATGTTTACTATGTAGTCCTGTTTTTGTTTAAATTGCAGCAATAGGCAGTAAAACGGTTTCAAAAGCGGTGTTTTCCGAATAATTTTTCAAGAGGAAGGTTACTAAAGGTTAGGATTTTGGAGCAAGTGTGTGATGCTGTTGTTTCGGTATTGGGTTTAAATTTGTTTGGGGGAGATGGCTGTACACGAAACCTTACAGCATTAGAAATGCAACATGCAGGTTGTCACTGCTCTTGCCTTGAGATGTCAAATGGCACGCAAAGTGCCCTCCCCCGTGTGTTAATATTTATTCTTGCTGTAATGGGGACTGGGATGTCTCAGTGGTTCTGCGCCCTAATTGGCGATAAAATCACCAATTTCTTTCCAGCGCCCGCAATGAGTGATGCTCAACAAATGTGAAAACTGCCGAGTCACGAGCTGCTGCGTGTGTGTGTGTATGGATGAAACAGTTCCCGTGAAAAAGAGGGGATGGCACAGGGGATTTTCCCTTCCAAACATCATCCGCGCTGGTATATATATATATATATATGTGTATATTATATATAAAATTCTTTAGACTGGAGCATTGTGACGAACCCCAAGCCTGCTGGAAATGTGCAAACTTTTCTTAACAACACAAATCTTAATCCCAAGTGATTGATGGCTGTTGTGGGATCTTGCTGTGCTGATGCACCATCAATCGAGCAAAGACTAGTTTGTATGCAAGAACAAATAGGCTTTTATTAGCAAAAGACTTGGAGCACACCCATGCCGATGAACTGGTCCAGACTGAGGCAGGGGGGTGGGGAGCAGTCGCCTTTATACCTGGACCGGGGAGGGGGGGAGGAGTCTCGGGTAGGGCCAGCAGGGATGTGTCCAGGCATGTCACATGTACAGGTAATAAGCTAACAGTGGTTTACCACTTGTGCGCAAATGACTGCCGTAGTTTCGTTTCCTTTGGACAGCGGTGGACTGCACATATAATTGGCTGTGAGTACGCTTCAGACCCCAGCTGAAAGCAGGCTCTTCATTATTTGGAAATTGTAGAGAAAGATCATCTTAATGAATGGACCCAGCATGCATATATAGTGCTACAATCATAGCTAGGGTACAGAGGAAGATCAGCTTCATATATGATAGGTCCATTAAGATGACCTTTCTCTATGCCCTAGCCGATTAGAACACTATATTCAGACTCTCTACAGAGCAAAAGGAGGCCATTCGGCCCATCAAGCCTGCAACAACAATAATTCCACCCAGGCCCTATCCCTGCAGCACCATGTATTTACGCTGCTAATCCCCCTGACACTAAGGGGCAATTTAACATGGCCAATCAATCTAACCCGCACATCTTTGGACTGTGGGAGGAATGATGTGGAGATGCTGGCGTTGGACAGGGGTAAACACCGTAAGAAGTCTCACAACACCAGGTTAAAGTTCAACGGGGTTATTTGGTAGCACAAGCCACTAGCTTTCGGAGCACTGCCCCTTCATCAGGTGAGTGGGAGCTCTGTTCACAAACAGGGCATATAAAGACACAAACTCAATTCACAAAATAATGGTTGGAATGCGAGTCTTTACAGGTAATCAAGTCTTAAAGGTACAGACAATGTGGGCGGAGAGAGGGTTAAGCACAGGTTAAAGAGATGTGTATTGTCTCCAACCAGGACAGTTAGTGAGATTTTGCAAGCCCAGGCAAATCGTGGGGGTTACAGATAGTGTGACATGAACCCAAGATCCCGGCTGAGGCCGTCCTCATGTGTGCAGAACTTGGCTATCAGTCTCTGCTCAGCGACTCTGCGTTGTCATGTGTCGTGAAGGCCGCCTTGGAGAACGCTTACCCGAAGATTCGAGGCCGAATGCCCGTGACTGCTGAAGTGTTCCCCAACCAGAAGAGAACACTGTTGCCTGGTGATTGTCGAGCGGTGTTCATTCATCCGTTGTCATAGCGTCTGCATGGTCTCCCCAATGTACCATGCCTCGGGACATCCTTTCCTGCAGCGTATCAGGTAGATAACGTTGGCCGAGTTGCAAGTGTATGTACCGTATACCTGGTGGATGGTGTTCTCACGTGAGATGATGGCATCCATATCGATGATCCGGTACGTCTTGCAGAGGTTGCTGTGGCAGGGTTGCGTGGTGTTGTGGTCACTGTTCTCCTGAAGCCTGGGTAGTTTGCTGCGGACAATGGTCTGTTTGAAGTTGTGTGGTTGTTTGAAGGCAAGAAGTGGGGGTGTGGGGATGGCCTTGGCGAGATGTTCGTCTTCATCAATGACATGTTGAAGGCTCCGGAGAAGATGTCGTAGCTTCTCCGCCCAGGGGAAGTACTGGACAACGAAGGGTACTCTGTCCGCCGTGTCCCGTGTTTGTCTTCTGAGGAGATGGGTGCGGTTTTTCGCTGTGGTGCGTCAGAACTGTCGATCGATGAGTCGAGCGCCATATCCTGTTCTTATGAGGGCATCTTTCAGCGTCTGGAGGTGTCTGTTGCGATCCTTCTCATCTGTGCAGATCCTGTGTATACGGAGGGCTTGTCCGTAGGGGATGGCTTCTTTAACGTGTTTAGGGTGGAAGCTGGAGAAGTGGAGCATCGTGAGGTTATCCGTGGGCTTGCGGTACAGTGAAGTGCTGAGGTGACCGTCCTTGATGGAGATGCGTGTGTCCAAGAATGCAACCGATTCCGGAGAGTAGTCCTTGGTGAGTCTGATGGTGGGATGGAACTTGTTGATGCCATCATAGAGTTGTTTCAGTGATTGTTCATCATGAGTCCAAAGTAAGAAAATGTCATCGATGTATCTAGTGTATAGCATCGGTTGAAGGTCCTTTGCGGTGAAGAGGTCTTGTTTGAACCTGTGCATGAAGATATTGGCATATTGAGGTATGAATTTGGTCCCCATGGCTGTTCCATGTGTCTGGATGAAGAACTGGTTGTTGAAGGTGAAGACATTGTGGTCCAGGATGAAGCGGATGAGTTGTAAAATTGCAACTAGAGATTGGCAGTTGTCAGCGTTGAGTACTGAGGCAGTTGCAGCAATGCCATCATCGTGGGGGATGCTGGTATAGAGTGCCGAGACATCCATTGTGACAAGGAGTGCTCCTGGCTCAACTGCTCCACGTGTGCTGAGTTTCTGTAGGAAGTCCGTAGTGTCGTGATAAAAACTGGGGGTTCTTTGTACAATGGGTTTCAGGATGCCCTCGAAGTAGCCGGAGAGGTTCTCGCTCAGGATCCCATTGTCCAATACTATGGGACGGCCGGGTGTGTTTGCCTTGTGTATCTTCGGGAGGCAGTAGAGATGTCCAACGTGGGGAGTACGTGGGATGAGAGCACGGAGGGTGCTCTGGAGGTCCGGATCAAAGGTCTTGATCAGTCAGCTGAGTTGACGGATGCGTTCTTTGGTCAGATCTGCGGGTAACTGTCTGTAGTGTTCCTCGTTGTTCAGTTGTCGGTACACTTCTTTGCAGTAATCCATTCTGTTCAATATGACGATGGCCCCTCCTTTGCTGGTTTGATGACAATGTTGCAGTTGGTCTTGAGAGCGCGGATGGCGTTGTGCTTGAGTGATGTTCAGGGCTGTCTTGTGAGTGTGGCTGATGAATCTGGCATTGACGCACCTCCTGACGGCTTGAGCATACATGTCGAGTCGAGGGCAGCGGCCTTCCGGAGGAGTCCAATTTGACTCCTTCCTCTTCGGTTGGTGCACCGCGGAGATCTCTGTCAGCTGTTCCGGTTCATTGGCTGTCTCATTGTGTTCGCTGTTGGCCTCTTGGGGTTTGTGGAAGAACTCCCACAGCCTCATTCGCCTGATGAATTCCTCAGTGTCCGCTGCGAAACTGATGGGGTCTATTTTGGTGGTGGGGCAGAAATTGAGCCCTCGGCTGAGAACTTCGATTTCATCTGGTTGAAGTGTGTAGCCTGACGAGTTGACAATGGACTTCCCTGCAGTGGTACTGTTTTCTACTGTGGTACCGGGGGAGACTTGGTTGCTGCTGGTGGTGATGCCGTGTTTCTCAAGTTTCCTGTTCTTGGTGTGCATGTAGATGGCATAGTTCCTTTGTCTCGTCTGCTTGGCAGAGTTTCGCAGCTGGTCTGCATCCTGAGCGCAAGTTGAGAATATGGACTCTATCTTGGTTTCCAGGCTGCGGCGTTTGCTGTAGAGCTGGTGTATGAGGTGGTTGAGGAGTGTGAGAGAGGTGCGACAGCAAAGTCTCTCGGCGTAGTCTGTGTTATAGGTTGACCTGAGTGGGTTCGTGATCTGTAGTCCTTTCAGTATCTTGTCTGCTTTCTTGCATCTTTGTAGAAACTTGATGTCTGTGTCGATATGCGCAATCTTCTTGGAGATCCTCTCCACTTGGAGCCGGCAGTTTGCGGTGTCGATGGTAGCCATGATGTGGAGATGCTGGCATTGGACCGGGGTAAACACAGTAAGAAGTCTCACAACACCAGGTTAAAGTCCAACTGGTATATTTGGTAGCACAAGCCACTAGCTTTCAGAGCGCTGCCCCTTCATCAGATCTTTATAAGCCCTGTTTGTGAACAGAACTCCCACTCACCTGATGAAGGGGCAGTGCTCCGAAAGCTAGTGGCTTGTGCTACCAAATAAACCTGTTGGACTTCAACCTGGTGTTGTGAGACTTCTTATTGTGGGAGGAAACCAGAGCACCCAGAGGAAACACGCAGACACGGGGAGAAAGTGCAAACTCCACACTGACAGTGACCCGAGCCAGAATTGAACCCGGGTCCCTGGTGCTGCGAGGCAACAGTGCTAACCACTGTGCCACCATGCCACCCATGAATTCTGTACTCTCTCCTTCTCCCCTATGTACTCTATGAAAGGTATGTTTTGTCTGTATAGCGCACAAGTATCCCAGTACGTGACCACAATAAATCAAAGAATTGTTTCATTTGAGTATTTTGGGCAAAGCCAGTTGTCTGGGGGAGTGGGGTTGGGTGGGGGAAATAGAGTTGCCTGGGGTTTGGTGGGGGGCAAAGAGAGTTGCCTAGGTGAGGTGGGTGGGGGGCAAAGAGAGTTTCCTGGGGAGGGGAGTGGGGTGCAAAAAGTTGCCTGGTGGAGGAGGCAAAGAGTTGCCTGGGGGCAGGGGCTGGGGGGGGGGGGAGGGGGCAAAGGGAGCTGCCTGGGAAAGCGGGGCAAAGAGGGTTGCCTGGGGGAGGGGAGCAAAGAGGGTTACCTGGGGGAGGGGGGCAAAGAGAGCTGCCTGGGGGTGGGGGGCAAAGAGAGTTGCCTGGGGGTGGGGGGCAGAGAGTGCTGCTTGGGGAAGGGGCTGGGGGTCAAAGAACACTACCTGGGAAAGGGGCTGGGGGTTAAAGAGCACTGTCTGGAGGAGGGGGTGAGGGGCAAAGAGCGCTGTCTGGAGGAGGGCGTGGGGCAAAGAGCGTTGCCTGGAGGAGAGGGTGGGGCAAAGAGCGTTGCCTGGAGGAGAGGGTGGGGCAAAGAGCGCAGCCTGGAGGAGAGGGTGGGGCAAAGGGCGCTGCCTGGAGGAGAGGGTGGGGCAAAGAGCGCTGCCTGGAGGAAGGGGTGGGGGGCAAAGAGCGCAGCCTGGAGGAGGGGGGAGATGGGGAGCAAAGGGAGTTGCCTGGGGAGGGGGGCAAAGAGAGTTGGGAATGGGTGGCAAAGTGAGTTGCCTGGGGGAGGAGGGCAAAGATTGTTGGGAGTGGGGGGCAAAGCTATTTGCCTGGGGGAGGGGTGGCGAGGTGGGTGGGTGGGAAAGAGAGTTGCCTGGGGGTTGGGGGAGCAGAGTGTCAATGTTGTTCCTTTGTTGTTTTGTTTCCTTTGTTCCTTTGTTTAAGAAGGGTAGCAATAATAATCCTGGTAATTACCGGCCGGTGAGCCTTACATCAGTGGTAGGGAAATTATTGGAGAGGATTCTTCGAGACAGGATTTATTCCCACTTGGAAATAAGTGGACGTATTAGTGAGAGGCAACATGGTTTTGTGAAGGGAAGGTCGTGTCTCACAAACTTGATCGAGTTTTTCGAGGAAGTGACGAAGATGATTAATGAGGGTAGGGCAGTGGATGTTGTCTACATGGACTTCAGTAAGGCCTTTGACAAGGTCCCTCATGGCAGACTGGTGCAGAAGGTGAAGTTGCATGGGATCAGAGGTGAGTTGGCAAGGTGGATACAAAACTGGCTCGGTCAAAGAAAACAGAGGGTAGCAGTGGAAGGGTGCGTTTCTGAATGGAGGGCTGTGACAAGTGGCGTTCCTCAGGGATCAGTGCTGGGATCTTTGCTGTTTGTAATATGTATAAATGATTTGGAGTAAAATGTAACTGGTTTGATTCGTAAGTTTGCGGACGACACAAAGGTTGGTGGATTTGCGGATAGCGATGAGGTCTATCAGAGGATACAGCAGGAAATAGATCAGTTGGAGACTTGGGCAGAGAGATGGCTGATGGAGTTTAATCCGGACAAATGTGAGGTAATGCATTTTGGAATGTCTAATACAGATAGGAAATATACAGTAAATGGCAGAACCCTTAGGAGTATTGATAGGCAAAGGGATCTGGGCGTACAGGTACACAGGTCATTGAAAGTGGCAATGCAGGTGGAGAAGGTAGTCAAGAAGGCATACAGCATGCTTGCCTTCATCGGGTTGAGTTTAAAAATTGGCAAGTCCTGTTGACGCTTTATAGAACCTTAGTGAGGCCACACTTGGGATATAGTGTTCTGGACGAGAGCATGAAGCAGCACCAAAATAATCATCGATGTACCGGTAAAGGAGTTGTGGGAGGGGACCTGGGTAGGCCTGGAACAAGGAATGTTCCACATACCCCATAAAAAGGCAAGCGTAGCTGGGACCCATGCAGGTACCCATTGCTACTCCTTTGATTTGGAAAAAGTGGGATGAGTTAAAGGAGAACTTGTTGAGAGATAGAACCAGTTCAGCCAGGTGGAGGAGAGTGGTGGTGGATGAGAATTGTTCAGGCCTCCTTTCAAGAAAGAAGCGAAGAGCTCTCAGACTGTCCTGGTGTGGGATGGAGTGCAGAGAGATTGCACATCCATGGTGAATAGGAGGCGGTTGGGGCCTGCGAACTGGAAGCTGTCAATATGGTGCAGGGCATCAGAGGAATCCTGGATGTCGGTGGGGAGGGAATGGACCAGGGGAGTGAGGATGGAGTCAAGGTAAGAGGAAATAAGTTCAGTGGGGCAGCGATATGCTGACACAATGGGCCTACCCGGACAGTCCTTTTTCTGGATTTTGGGAAGTAGGTAGAAGCGGGTTGTCCGGGGTTGGGAGACTATGAGGTTGGAAGCTGTGGGGGTAAGGCATCCGGAGGAAATGTGGTCAGTGACGGTGTTGGAGATAATGGCTTGATGTTCAGTGGTGTGGTCATGGCCCAGGGGGAGGTAGAACATAGAACATAGAAAAAACTACAGCACAAACAGGCCCTTCGGCCCACAAGTTGCGCCGGTCATGTCCCTAC
This sequence comes from Mustelus asterias, assembly GCF_964213995.1. NCBI lineage: Eukaryota > Metazoa > Chordata > Chondrichthyes > Carcharhiniformes > Triakidae > Mustelus > Mustelus asterias. The sequence goes on from NC_135814.1 coordinate 84,810,757, forward strand.
CTACCTAGGCCTATATATAGGCTTACCTATAACCCTCAATCCTATTAAGTCCCATGTACTCATCCAGAAGTCTCTTAAAAGACCCTATCGAGTTTGCCTCCACCACCATTGACGGCAGCCAATTCCACTCACCCACCACCCTCTGAGTGAAAAACCTACCCCTGACATCTCCTCTGTACCTACTCCCCAGCACCCCAGGTAGGAGGAAGTATCACAGAATCATAGAAACCCTACAGTACAGAAGGAGGCCATTTGGCACATCGAGTCTGCATCGACAATAATCCCACCCCAGGCCCTATCCCCACGACCCCAAACTTTTACCCCGCTAATCCCTCTAACCTACATATCCCGGGACACAAAGGGGCAATTTAGCATGGCCAATGCACCTAACCCGCACATTTTTGGACTGTGGGGGGAAACCGGAGCACCCGGAGAAAACCCACGCAGACACGGGGAGAACGTGCAAACTCCACACAGACATTGACCCAGGTCGGGAATTAAACCCAGGCCCCTGGAGCTGTGAGGCAGCAGTGCTAACCACTGTGCCGCCCCCGTTTCTGAGAGTTGGTGCTCAGTCTCTGCGAGGTAGAGGTCAGTCCGCCAGATGACAACAGCACCCCCTTTGTCGGCAGGTTTGATGACAATGTCAGGGTTGGACCTGAGGGAGCGAAGGGCGAAAAGTTCGGAGAGAGGTTGGAATGGGTGAGGGCGGCAGAAAAATTGGGATGGCCAATGTCCCGTCGACAGTTCCCAATGAAAAGATCTAGGGCAGGTAATTGTCCCGGCAGGGGTGTCCAATGGGAGGCAGAATATTGGAGGCATGTGAAAGGATCTGTGGAACGGGGGGAGGACTCTTACCCAAAGAAATGGGCACGGAGACGAAGGCGACGGAAGAAGAGTAAAACATCATGTCGAGCCCAGAATTCATTGAGGTGGGGACGTAAGAGTAGAAAGCTGAGTCCTTTGCTGAGAACAGCACGCTCAGCCTGAGAGAGGGGAAGGTCGGATGGTATGGTGAACACGCGGCAAGGGCTGGGGCTAGAAGAGATGGAGTTTGAGGGATTGGGACTGATGGAGGGCCTGGGATGGGCAGTGGTGTTGATTTGTTGTTGAAGCTTGCGTTCCTTTACATCTGCAAGAAACAGGAAAACCTTTTGGTGAAGACGTCGAATGATGCGGAGGATGAAATGAAACTGGGGACAGGGACAGCTTTGAGAGAGAGCAAGACGGTGTTGTTGGAGAGAGATGGCGAGTGTCTTCATGTGGCGGCGCATGGAACTGAGTGTGGCTTTCAGGATGCGGCAAGAACAGCAGTTCAAAGAATGTTGTATATCCTGAAGGTACCTGTAATCCTGGAGGTTACATGCGGGGTGAAATTTGAGTTGAAATCTACGTGGGGTATGTCAGAGATGAAGACAGTCACTGAGGAAGGAAATGTAGCTATGGAAGCGAGTCTTGGTAAATAATTTGCCCAACACTAAGAGAGAAATGGAAAGCAGTGAAGGTGGATGAGGGGAGGGGAGTGGAGGGGAAGAGACATACGGAAATCCTGTTGAAGAGAAAAGCAGTACTTCTTCAGGGTAGGCATTGAAAAGAGTTGCCTGGAGGGGAGGGAGGGGAAAAGAGAGTCACCTGGGGGAAGGGGGGGGGGGGTGAAGAGAGTTGCTGAGGGAGTGGGGGGAAGAGAGTTGCTTGGGGGAGGAGGAGGTGGAAAGAAAGTTGCCTGGGGGCGTGGCGGGGAAGTGAGTTGCCTGGGGGAGTGGGGGGGAAAGAGAGTTGCCTGGGGGAGGTGGAGTGGGGGGGAAGAGAGTTGCCTGGGGGAGGTGGAGTGGGGGGGGAAGAGAGTTGCTTGGGGGAGTTGGGAGGTGGGAAAGAGAGTTGCCTCGGGTAGTGGGGGGGGGGGGGAGAGTTGCCTCGGGTAGTGGGGAGAAAGAGCTGCCTGGAGGAGGGGGGAAAAGAGAGCTGCCTGGGGGAGGGGGGCGAGGTGCGTGGGGGGGAAAGAGAGTTGTTTGGGGGAGGGGGGTGTGAGGAGGGGAATGTGAGGAGGGGGGAAAGGGGAATGTGAGGAGGGGGGAGAGGGGAATGTGAGGAGGGGGGAGAGGAGGGAGGGGGAGGGACAGGAGGGAGGACTGAGGAGGGGAGGGGGAGGGAGATGGGGTGAGGAGGGGGAGCGAGGGGGTACAAAGAGGGGAGCAAAGAGTGGGAGCGAGGGTGGCAAGGAGGAGTGGAGGCAAATGGGCCAGGAGTGGTGGGGGCAGGAGGGGTGGGGGCCAGGGGGGATGGGGGCCGAGGGGGGTGGGGGTGAGGGAGATGGGGGCGAGGGAGATGGGGGCGAGGGAGATGGGGGCGAGGAGGGGGGTGGGGGCGAGGAGGGGGGTGGGGGCGAGGGGGGGGCGAGGGGGTGGGGGGGGCGATGGGGGGGGCGATGGGGGGTGGGGGGGTGAGAGGGGGTGGGGGGGCGATGGGGGGTGGGGGGGTGAGAGGGGGTGAGGGGGCGAGGGCGGGCGAGGGGGTGTGGGGGGTGAGGGGGGTTGGGGTGAGGGGGGGCGAGGAGGCAAGGGGGATGTGGGGGGGAGGCAAGGGGGATGTGGGGGGGGCGAGGGGGATGTGGGGGGGGCGAGGGGGATGTGGGGGGGGCGAGGGGGATGTGGGGGGGGCGAGGGGGATGTGGGGGGGGGCGAGGGGGATGTGGGGGGGGGCGAGGGGGATGTGGGGGGGCGAGGGGATGTGGGGGGGGGCGAGGGGGATGTGGGGGGGGGGCGAGGGGGATGTGGGGGGGGCGAGGGGGGATGTGGGGGGGGGCGAGGGGGATGTGGGGGGGGGGCGAGGGGGATGTGGGGGGGGGGCGAGGGGGATGTGGGGGGGGGGCGAGGGGGATGTGGGGGGGGGGCGAGGGGGATGTGGGGGGGGGGCGAGGGGGATGTGGGGGGGGGCGAGGGGGATGTGGGGGGGGGCGAGGGGGATGTGGGGGGGGGCGAGGGGGATGTGGGGGGGGCGAGGGGGATGTGGGGGGGGCGAGGGGGATGTGGGGGGGGGCGAGGGGGATGTGGGGGGGGGCGAGGGGGATGTGGGGGGGGGGCGAGGGGGATGTGGGGGGGGGCGAGGGGGATGTGGGGGGGGGCGAGGGGGATGTGGGGGGGGGCGAGGGGGATGTGGGGGGGGGGCGAGGGGGATGTGGGGGGGGGGCGAGGGGGATGTGGGGGGGGGCGAGGGGGTGTGGGGGGGGGCGAGGGGGGTGTGGGGGGGGGCGAGGGGGGTGTGGGGGGGGCGAGGGGGGTGTGGGGGGGGGCGAGGGGGGTGTGGGGGGGGCGAGGGGGGTGTGGGGGGGGCGAGGGGGGTGTGGGGGGGGCGAGGGGGGTGTGGGGGGGGCGAGGGGGGTGTGGGGGGGGCGAGGGGGGTGTGGGGGGGGCGAGGGCGAGGAGGGGATGGGGCGTGGGGGGGCGAGGAGGGGATGGCGGTGTGGGGGGCGTGGGGGGGCGAGGGGGGTGTGGGGGGGTGAGGGGGATGGGGGCATGGGGGGCGAGGGAGAGGAGGGGATGGGGCGTGGGGGGGCGAGGAGGGGATGGCGGGGTGGGGGCGTGGGGACGAGGGGGTGGGGGGGTGTGGGGGGGGTGAGGAGGGGTGGGGGCGAGGAGGGCGGGGAGGGGAGGTGAGATGGGTGGGGAGGGGGGCGGGGTGGGGGGCTAGGATGGCAGGGCGGGGGCGAGGAGGGCAGGGAGGGGGGTGAGGACGGGGGGAAGCGAACTGCCTGGGGTGGGAGGTAGGGAGGGGTCTGAGGGAAAGAGAGTTGCCTGGGTGAGGGACGGGTTGAATAAATTGAGGGGATTGGAATGAGCAGGGGGCACCCCCCAGTGCAGCGGGCAGCTCGCTCCGGAGCTCAGTGTGTCCGCTTCGCCTGGTCCCTGCACTGGCAGCGAGAGAGAGGGAGCTGCAGGCGCGCTCTGTGTGCTGCGCGCGCCCCCAGCAGGAGGAGGCGCGCGGTCGGACACGCGCGCAGTGGACAGAGCGCGCTCCTAACGGCAGTGATCAGAAACTCTTGTCCTAAAAGCAGCAAAAAAAAGCACCAGAGAATCTTCGGTGGAGGCTGCATAAAAATAAAAGTACAAGCAAAGAGGGCGAGGACACTTGATTTAAACACTGACTGCC